>NC_086356.1:14327659-14640576 GCF_036324505.1 Eleginops maclovinus | reverse complement strand
ATATCTTTGCTTGAGACAGGGGAACCTTTACTACTACCCTCACTGATGACACTAATGGGGCTGTCTGGTTGTCTTGTTAGCAGTCGCTTTGCAAACTCTAGGGCTGACTCCAGCTCGTGTGGCTTTGTTGGAGCTATGGTATTTTTATTGGCTAGTTCTTTCTTTGTTGTTGGAGAATCCAAAACAGTCAAGTCTGTTGCAATAGACTTTTTTTCACTGAGAGCTACGATGGCCGCTATACAAGACGAAAGTTTTGAAGAGGACTTGGCTTGGACTTGGGACACAATGGACGCATTAACACGATCCATTTGTTTTCCAGCTTCCTTGCACTCCTGACCTTTAGACTTGAGGACAATTTCCTTTAGTTCCCCCTCAGGTAAACCTAATTGCGGGAGTTCATTAGACTTGGAACCTCCCAGAGTGCCTCTGATGTTGTTTTTTTTATCAGGTTTTTGGTTCCCAATTGTGCTGGAAACTTTGTCGATTGATACAGGAGACTTGTTATTTGGGTTCTCTGTCTTAGTCATTGACCTAAAGACTGACTGACCTCCCTGTTTGTCCGTAGGGTCATCTACCTCTGTTTTATCATCGTCATCAAACTCTTCAGCACTTGAGATGGGGCTGAACTGATTTAATGTAGGTGATTGATTGATAGCTGACTGTCCTTCCATCTTAGGAGTTTTCCATCCGTTCTTGGTGTAAAGGCTACCAGGTTGTCCTGCAGGCAAAAAGCCATTATGAAGTCCATTGCCAATGCTAGCAGCATTGTGTTTGGAACAGACCTTTTCATCCGTCTCTGATATGGTTTCTCTAGGCCTGCTAGTGTTTTTGTTTCGTATGTTCTTGACAATGACACTAACACCAATGTCATGTCCTGTGGACAGGTTCTGGGACTTATCATCATTGGTAGTGACCCCATCACTAGGCTGCTTGAGCTGTCCGTCATGGTCATCATTAGGGCCACATTCAATAGCAGCTTTGGGATCCACCATGTCCGGGATGTCGAAAGCTGCTAGCAGGTCATCGAAGTCTGGCGTCTTCATATCTCCCATGGTCCTGATCCAGTTTTAATGAGGAGATCACCTGGGGAACACAGATGAAATGGTAGAATGATGAGTTTTTCTCTACACGTGGTGATATAAGTTCTTTAAAATACTTCATTATACAGTATCACATTTTGGAAGGAGAGTCGTTATACTCTGTATATTGCAGTCAGAAACAATAAATATATATATATATATATTACCTACAAACTATTGAAGCACATCAAAGATCAACATTGTGTTATATTATAGTTGATCCCCTGTTATCTCATGTTGAATGTCATGTGTTTTACAGCAATGATCATGCTGTAAAACAGGTACCTTTGTTTTTGATCATAGTTATTCTAAATGGAAATGTTTGTATTCTCATAGATATTAATGCTTCAGATAACGTTCATCCTCCGATTCTATTCTACACATATATTGAATACCATCCCACTAAGTCCATCATTAGGGCTAGGCTTGTTCTCATAGTGATGGGAAATATCCAGGTTATTCATATTCAGAGTGGAATTTTCTTTGGGTTAAAATGTACTAAATTAGTGGCATTTATTTTAATTCTCTCAAATTCTGTGGACCAAGGCCCCTGTAATAGGGTTGTGGTTATCATCTGTATTGCTGGAGAAAATACGTGTTTTTGGATGATAAAAGTGCAAACAATGCTATTTTAGGCTGTAAAGGAAATACAACAAACTTTCAATAGTTCTTCAAAGATTTAATTTAATTTCCTGGATGATATGTTAGAGGAGGAGGGATGTACATTCCAGTCAGTATAAATTGTGCATTCGATGTTTCGCGGTAATATAAAATCAGCACATCTCTGGGAACGGATATTAAACACATCTCCTCACTTTAAGTTGAGAATATCACACACTTACTGCCTGATACGTTTATAAAATCATAATTACTGTTCTCAATTCTGTACTGAAAAAGGATCCAAAGCACAATACAATATAATGTAAACCTCCAGTACACACTGACTTTATCCTATATACTTTCTGGTATAACCAATAAAATAATTTGACCTAGCCCTAAAGACAAATTGACAATACATGATTATTATAATTGCAATTATGATGGCTTAGAGAATTAATATTACAGTTGGAAAATGTTGAGAGACAATGGCATTACTTAAGTTCATGCCATGGGCATCTGGTTTATTCTTACTTGGTTATAGCAAATGGAGCGGCCACGATGCAAGGACAACTCCAGAGTTGATCAGACAATAAAGTATCATTGTATCGTATCATATCGTATCCTTTCATATTGTATTATATCGAATCGTCCATCCTCGTGGAGGTAACAGCTCCAGCAGAGAGCCCCAAATTTCTCTTTCCCTGGTCACATCATCCAGCTCTGACTGGGGGATTCCAAGACACTCCTAGGCCAGCGAAGAGATATAATCCCTCCACCTGGTCCTAGGTCTTCCCAGCTGGACATGCCTGGAACTCCTCCCTAGGGAGGCGCCCAGGTGGCATCCTCACTAGGTGCCCGAACCACCTCAACTGGCTCCTTTCAACGCAAAGGAGCAGCGGTTCTACTCCGAGTCCCTCCCGAATGACTGAACTTCTCACCTTATCCCTAAGGGAGATGCCAGCCACCCTGGGGAGAAATCCCATTTCGGCCGCTTGTATCCGCGATCTCGTTCTTTCGGTCATGACCCATCCTTCATGACCATAGACGAGGGTAGGAACGAAAATGGCCCTGTAGACAGAGAGCTTTGCCTTCTGGCTCAGCTCTCTTTTCATCACAACGGTGCGGTAAAGCGACTGCAGTACCGCTCCCGCTGCTCCGATTCTCCGGCCCATCTCACACTCCATTGTTCCCTCACTCGAGAATAAGACCCCGCGGTACTTGAACTCCTTCACTTGAGGTAAGGCCTCATTCCCTACCTGGAGTGGACAGTCCATCGGTTTCCTGCTGAGATCGTATCATATTGTATTATATCGTATCGTGTAGGCCTAACACATGTTTATTTCTAGCTCAGCATTTGTGTCATTTGTGAAAAAAACTAAATAATACATACAAATACACTTATTTGACAACATTGTTTAAGGAAATGTTTGTTATTTGGGTAGAAGCCACTGATGTACTAGTCCAGTTCATATTTGCCTATATTGTGTGAAATACATTCAGCCTTGTGGTGCCTAAACACGTGCACATCTTACAATTGACATACAATGACTAATCATTATTCACTGTTCTTTTTCTGTGTTAATTCCCCAGCAACCACTTGTTGCTCCACACGGGGTAGATTTGACATTTTGATGAAGTGAATGTGGGTACAGAACATTTAGCCTACCCATTCAATCACCACATAGTCAGCAGTGCTGTAATTGAACAGTTTAAACGGGGAGAAAAACAAGTATTCTGCAGCATGCCATTGTTACCCATTTCCATTTTCTTGGAAAGAGAGGCTTCACAGAGTTATATTTTAATTATATTTAATAATATATCATCTGGACGACGATGGAACTTGTCCAAGTAGCTGGAACAATATTGAACATGTGTGTACTTTCTGAATAGTAGTTAGCTGCTTTGGTGTTGAATCAAACATCTCAACAACTTTAAGCTGAAGGATGTTAATGTGACTTTGATGACAGAGAACACTTTGGATAAGGGCATATGGAAAAGATATAGGATAACGACTCAAGAAAAACACAACATGTTTATTTAGCATAATATCTTATACATTATTGGTCAGTAAAACTTTGCGTTGAGAGCAACACAAAACCAGTCTTTTTCTTTAAAAAGTGAACAATGTAAAAAACAGCTGTAGTGAAGCTTTGCTTGAACAGCACATGCAGCTATACCAATACTGCTTTTTAATAGAGATGCATTCAAATCTACACACACATCTTGAAGCCTCATCTTTGGTTTCACAAAGCAAGAATTCTCAGTTCAATCCAGATGATGGGATAGTGGCGATAATGACGTGAACAAAATCATAGAGAGAAGGAAAGAAATGCAGTGAGGGGGAAAATGGCTGCTGAGCTTTGTGAGGCTGCAGCAGAGAGAGAAAGGCCTGCTGGAAAAAAACACCTAGTCACAGGCATGACAGCAAGAGCAGCCTGATGAAGAAAGGAAATGGGTTACATAAAAACGAAAAATGAACACCGTAGCAGTTTAACAGACATCATTACCAACTGAATTCGACACACTGTAAAACTACAATACCAGTAACGTGAATGTGTAACAACAATGGTGGAAACATGCAAGGGAGTCAGCTACTCCTCACCCTCTTGCCTTCGTTTCTGTCCAGCCACTAGCCAACCCTTTTTTTCCACCCTTCCTTCCTCCCTTTCTGCAACAAATACTTACAACACAACTAACCACAAAAAGCCACCCACCCCAACCATTCTGGAGGTGGGAAAAAAAAGTCCTTCCCAACTGAGTAAAGGCCCAGAATTCAGGTTCAGATTACATCAAGGGATCTGGTGAGTGGTGGTGGGATCCCCCTTAGTCCTTCTCTGCACGACTAGCAGCACACATACATACAAACAGACGGACAGATAGATCATGCTCTCGGATGTGTGTGTATGTGAGACTTCAGACTGCAGATTTGCTAACTCCGAGCCAGCCATGTCCCCCAGCCCTCTGCCCTTCTCAAATCCCCCTCGCTATGAGCCGCGTTGCGCCGACATCCACCCTGCAGCGAGTAGCAGCAGCAGAGGGTCTCTGCCTGTAACATGGTTGCAAGTGGCTGAGCAGTGAAGGGCTGCCATGGAGTAGTCTGGGCTATCTCTATCCCTCAGTGGAGCACAGAGATGGCATTGTTCCTGTCAGCCCTCAGTCTGCCTCAAACCGGTTTCATCTGGTTCCGATCACCCAATATAAAGCCCTGTGCTGCAATACGGCCTCAGAAAACACACAGGCAGAAGCAGTGTGCCCACTTCCTTTGAAAAGCTGCATGATTTTACACCAAACTAGACATATTGTCATAGATTTAATGAAACAACAGCATGATACTTTATAGACAGGCAATTGAGAGGACATTTACTTCACAGGTTGCTTGCACTGCTGTAAATGTAGGCCTCAAAATCACAGCCCTGCACAAAGAGATTATGTTTTGGTGAGCACAGTAACATGGGCACAAATTAAAAAAGGTGAGAAATATCATACAATGTAAATCAAAAAATAGGTTACAAGAGGTAATATTCAAAACAACTGATAACAGCTGATATTTACCTAATCAAAATTAAAGGAACCAGGAAATATAGTCTCTATATAGTTATAGGCAAGGCACACTGGTAGTCCCTCTGAAATATAAAGAACTTTCATGCAGCCTACAGCAGCATTACACCAACACTATTATATATACATAAGGAAAACCCGAATAGAAAATCGGACGTGGTCAAACGCAGGCCATTCATGCAACCCTCTCCCCAGATTCCCCCCAAACGCATGCCACCCCTGCCCACATATGCCACCACAGAGACACACATAAAAACATGCACTACATGCATATATAGTTAAATGTGGCATACCCTTTTCAGATTTTTTTCCACTCTGAGAGATATTCAGAGAAAAATAGTCTTCCTGTAGAGGCCTCAGCACCTGCCTTTACTCTGCCCCATTCTCCTCCTCCTCCCCTCCCCCTCTGCACACTCTCCTTCACTGGGTGAGTCCTAGATGTTAGTCCTAGTCCGGGCCTTGTTTTCTCCTGAAGCCCCCGCCACAACCACCATCACCTCTAGTGCAGTGCATGAAGGGACGGATGGAGAAAGGGGGCAGTGTTCAGCAGGCGAATCAGGCCTTTTGTCTCTGTCTGTGCAGGGGGGCGAGGGGACTCTCCACTCTGGCTCTGGAGCAGCAGCAGCAGCTGGTGCAGAGGAAGAAGAGAGAGAGTGGGATATGGAGACAGAGGGAGGTGGGGGAGATAGAGAGGAAGAAAAGGAAATGAGCAGGGGAAGGTTATAGTAAGGGCTTGAAAATGTACACTATATTTCAGGTGCCATAGCATAGCCATATGATTGGCTGATAACTCGTCTCAATCCTGCACCTTTCCATAACAATGAATGTGAATAGCAGAGGCCTCTGTTTAGGCCCAACTGCTCCATCTGCATGCTGTTTTGTCCAATGTCAGTGAGTCTTGTGTCTGCGATTTTCCTGTTAGGTAGCACAGTGTTGTAACCTTTGATTAAAATGACACAAATGCACATGCGAACATGTGTGTGAAACATGTGAAAGGATGTACTCCACAAACAACCACTGCATGATTATTTTCCTACATGTGAGAAATCGTAACTCATAACCATGCTTTTTCACAAATGCAAATATAAGGATGATTCGCTTATTCATGTTGCCCACACAGTACAAACACAGAAATGACATTAATACAAGAGGAAAATAGAGCATGACATCACACTATATGTCCCAGATAAAGTGGCAAATGAAACAAGATCAAAAAGTATTTGACAACCTACCTGCAAGACTGCTTTGAGGCTTTCAGCTGTCTCTCTTTTGCCTGCTACCAGTCCCTGATACATCTGACAGTCATATCAAAACAGCCATGAATGTTGCAGAAAAAAACTTAGCCTTCATTGTATAGAGAATAAAGCCAGATTTACTCGCCAGACAACACAAATGCATTTTATACACTGCGAGGCAGTTGGATATGTGCATATCATGAAAGGCCCTTGTGGTGCCTCCTGCCTCTACAGTGTGACAGATTGAGTGCACGGGAGGAGGCTGAGGGTTGTGCCCCCCACACCTCACAGAGGTAGAATCACATGACGTCAAGTTTTCTTCATGTAGGCTATCAGCAGCAAAGAGCAGCTGCTTGAAGTAAATAGATGGATATATATACAGTGGGGCAAAAAAGTATTTAGTCAGCCACCAATTGTGCAAGTTCTCCCATTTAAAAAGATGAGAGAGGCCTGTAATTTTTATCATAGGTACACTTCAACTATGAGAGACAGAATGAGAAAAAAAAATCCAGAAAATCACATTGTAGGATTTTTAATGAATTAATTGGTAAGTTCCTCGGTAAAATAAGTATTTGGTCACCTACAAACAAGCAAGATTTCTGGCTCTCACAGACCTGTAACTTCTTCTTTAAGAGGCTCCTCTGTCCTCCACTCGTTACCTGTATTAATGGCACCTTTTTGAACTCGTTATCAGTATAAAAGACACCTGTCCACAACCTCAAACAGTCATACTCCAAACTCCACTATGGCCAAGACCAAAGAGCTGTCAAAGGAGACCAGAGACAAAATTGTAGACCTGCACCAGGCTGGGAAAACTGAATCTGCAATAGGTAAGCAGCTTGGTGTGAAGAAATCAACTGTGGGAGCAATTATTAGAAAATGGAAGACATACAAGACCACTGCTAATCTCCCTCCATCTGGGGCTCCACGCAAGATCTCACCCCGTGGGGTCAAAATGATCACAAGAACGGTGAGCAAGAATCCCAGAACCACACGGGGGGACCTAGTGAATGACCTGCAGAGAGCTGGGACCAAAGTAACAGAGGCTACCATCAGTAACACACTACGCCGCCAGGGACTTAAATCCTGCAGTTCCAGACATGTCCCCCTGCTTAAGCCAGTACATGTCCAGGCCCGTCTGAAGTTTGCTAGAGGGCATTTGGATGATCCAGAAGAGGATTGGGAGAATGTCATATGGTCAGATGAAACCAAAATAGAACTTTTTGGTAAAAACTCAAGTCGTCGTGTTTGGAGGAGAAAGAATGCAGAGTTGCATCCAAAGAACACCATACCTACTGTGAAGCGTGGGGGTGGAAACATCATGCTTTGGGGCTGTTTTTCTGCAAAGGGACCAGGACGACTGATCCGTGGAAAGGAAAGAATGAATGGGGCCATGTATCGTGAGATTTTAAGTGAAAACCTCCTTCCATCAGCAAGGGCACTGAAGATGAAGCGTGGCTGGGTCTTTCAGCATGACAATGATCCCAAACACACCGCCAGGGCAACGAAGGAGTGGCTTCGTAAGAAGCATTTCAAGGTCCTGGAGTGGCCTAGCCAGTCTCCAGATCTCAACCCCATAGAAAATCTTTGGAGGGAGTTGAAAGTCCGTATTGCCCAGCGACAGCCCCAAAACATCAGTGCTTTAGAGGAGATCTGCATGGAGGAATGGGCCAAAATACCAGCAACAGTGTGTGGAAACCTTGTGAAGACTTACAGAAAACGTTTGACCTCTGTCATTGCCAACAAAGGGTATATAACAAAGTATTGAGATGAACTTTTGTTATTGACCAAATACTTATTTTCCACAACCATTTGAAAATTAATTCATTAAAAATCCTACAATGTGATTTCCTGGATTTTTTTTTCTCATTCTGTCTCTCATAGTTGAAGTATACCTATGATAAAATTACAGGCCTCTCTCATCTTTTTAAATGGGAGAACTTGCACAATTGGTGGCTGACTAAATACTTTTTTGCCCCACTGTATATATATATATACAGTATATATTAGATAGATGGAAGATAGATACTTTATTTATCCCAAGATTGGGGAGTTATCTACATAATATATACAAATAAACTAATTATTAATAATGTAGCAATTATACATTATATATAAAGCAGTTTTCAAAGAAACGTGCTTTTCATGGTTGAAACACGAAAAAAACTGCAATTTGGCTATTTCAACTGCGCTTTGAAATGGGGATGGATAAAATCAAAAACTATAAAACAGAAAAAAGAGTATGCATACTGAAATGAAGTATGTGCTTGCATAAAAAAAAGTATTTTTAAAGTGACAAAAAATATTTTCTGATTCCGCAAGTCTCAGATCTTCAGTGTAGGGGCCCTAACTGAGGACGTCTTGTACGCTTTAGTTTTCAGCTTTAGTTTTATCTTCTCATTCCATATCTTATCTAACAAAAAATAAAGAAAAACAATATCTTTCTTTAAAATCCCAGATCTACCTTCAACGATTCTGATTGGACAGCTGTCAGGGGTTTAGTCATAACTGTGACAAGCAGCAAAGACCTCATAATGACAATCTGTCCATTTTAATTGACACTTTCCCACTGAATGGCCCTTCTTAAAAAGCTCATTTTCACTTTTTATGAAGGCAATATTATTACGGTCCTGACACCACCATTAGAACACTTATTGTATCAAATTACATTGAAAAAGAATGAATAGAAACAAGAAGAGGCGGATGAGATCACTTATTGTTCACTTTGTTGAGAATATATCAAATTAGCCCACAGAAACATGATAATATTTCTATTTTGTGTATTAATATTTCATACAATTAGAGTAAAAATAGATCATTTATAGAGTAAAATAAGTTGTTTCATGTTTTTATAAACATGTAATAATACATGTCTCATATAAAATGTATTATATTGACACGGCTCATCATAAAATTACATTTACTGAGTGAATCCTAAATTCACCCCATAGTGCCATCTGCTGTTTCTACTCCCAACAAATGAAGTTCAATTAGAGGTAAACAGGATTTCGTAGTTAGTGTGACATTATTCACTCTTACGTTTAATAGTTGTTGTTCAGTCAATCAGTGAAATCAGTTCTGTGGTCTCAAGTGCAGGTGATGAAGGTCTGGCAATCAGTCATGAGTGGTTGTTAATGAATTTATACGGAGGTTGAATATTTGAAACTCCAGAAATCAGTCTTTTTAATAATGTTTGTAGATTATTTTAAAAGTATTTTCCTTGTAACAGATTTATTGAAGGTGGTAAGATTGTTATCCCTAGAATTTAGCGATTTATCAAGCTGTATTTGCTCAAATACGCTAAATAAAGCAAAACAATGTCTTCTGTTGGCACTACCTGATACTGGCCTCGGACCACAAGTGACTCATCCTGCTTTGTTAAGGTCATCCTTGGCCAGAGATATTCCCTTTAATATAGGTTGTATATGGGGGGTTTTGACATGACAATACCCAGAGGAAGTCTCCAACCTTTTCAACACAAAATGTTACCTACCTGCGTAGACTCCTTATCTGTCCGCATCTATTCTCCTCCTGCAGCAATCTGTCTGTCAATACTGTCATGAAAGGGATCAGTCAAGTAAGAGAATTTCCCACAGGCACATGCGTGGGCTCCTCTGTGTTTGAGGACAGCTTAATTCACACTGTTGACCTTTCCAGGGGGATAAATACACTGTAATAAACTGCCTCAACAAAGGATGTGGACAACGCTTAACGAGCTGGCGTATGCTGCATTGTTAAATTCTTGTAACTGAGCATATGACAGCATAAATATGCATCATCACCGTTCAGGATCTGTCAATAAATCACTAATATAATCCAATAGTAAAGTGTAAAAAAAAAAAAAAACCTTCTGCATGATGAGCAGTTTTTATGCTTTATTTGGTGATACTGTAATACTTTTGTTCTATTGTAAAGTGATGAATGGAAAAAATAAAGTTATAGATTACTTTCACACTTTGGCATTACCAGTGGTGAATATGAACTAAGCACATTCAGCTTAAAGTATGCTGAAAGGGATAATACATTGATTTGGTATTAAGGTGGGAGACAGATTTAGACAACATAACAGACAGTCAACATAATAAAATTATCCTCCAAAAAAGAAAATGCAGACAAATGACTGCATGTCTGAGTTCAAGGGAGCTTTAAGGTGTTTTCCTAAAGCAGATGATGTATTTTATTTTTTGATAGGAACTGATGAAACTTAATCCAAGGCCGGCTCAATTAACATTGGATCCTACATGTTTCAACCCTGTTAGACCTTCAATGCTTGGTAAATGCTCCTTTTGTAAAATAGGCTTTCTGTTGAAGATATTATCCTCAATGACATCATCAAGGTTGTTCCTCTCAGACTTGGCACATGTTCTCTAGGACACTAAAGCCATTTTGCAATCGCTTGCCCCTTGGCTGGTCCCACTTGAACTGCCAAGTCATTGTTTCCACTTTAAGTCAACTTTAAGTCTGAATGTGTAAACAACATGGATGCTTCAGCCATAAGTTGTTACAACATGGACGCAACAAAGATTTACTTTATTGTTGTGGCATTCCAGTAAAAATTCACATGCTATCCAAGTAAGCTGCAACGGTTCAAAGCTTTTTGTTTGTGATTTCGGCCAAGACTGTTTGATTCACTTGTTTACCCCTAAGAAATTATAGCAAAGTATAAAAATGTAGCACTTGAAATAATAAAAACGTTCCTATATAGCTATGTCGATGCTGCAAGATGTGAACGAAAATGTTGCAGACTTTCCATTTGCAAATAGAAGCATATCACACCTGAAATCTCAGACCGGTCAAGTGCATCGTGGGCAATGTAGCAAGTCTTAATAAAGAGGTTCAATGAAAGGAATGAATAAGACAATGTCTCTGGTTCTGCTGCGTCAGTTCATTGATCTTTTTCACAAACATCCCAAAGGGAATCTTGTTAGCCTAATTACTTTAAATTATTGATACTAAACTACATTTCACTAATTTTCCATACAATTTTTTTTACAAGTTATTCTTACATACATGATCTGAATAATTCCTATTTTACACACACAATGAAAAGGAAGCCATTACCCAGAAGTCCCGTCAATCATCGTGTAGTGACGTTACCTCCCGCAATCACTAGACAAACAATGTCGAGCAACGATAATTACAGGCTATAGATGCTAATTTGTCATCATGACTTTCTCATCACCGTGGTACTTTTAAAAACAGCTGCTGACGTACAATTGGTATCAGGAGGGGCATTTACTTTCATCATTGGTCAGTTCTATCAAAGGCTTCAGGAGTGTAACTCCAACAAGTCTGCAGCTGGACAACTTTACCCCCTGCTGCGCTATCGACAAGCTAATGAATACGGAGTATGGTGGAGGCTTTCTGAAGTTAGATCAGACTAAATAACTGCGAAAAAAGGATACAGAAAGCTGCTGTTTAGATCTAATATCTCCACAGATAACATGGGAGGAGTGTGCGTGTGTTATTCATGGTCTTGCGGACCGATGTGGCCACTTTTTATTATTCTGGCGACAATGCCCTGCATGCTGCACAGCTCCGAGAGTCCTGCAGCTGTGGTGGGCAAAATGTATCCACGCGGCAACCACTGGGCAGTAGGTAAGAGAAATGTCATCATTAAGATGTAATGTAAAACTAACATTTCGTTTGGAATTTGCTTCATCTATTAGGTAAATATACACTATATTACATGCAAATTAAATATTTCAAATCAGAATACATGTAAACCATATTAGTACCTCCTTGATATTTAGCATACTTTATAGTAGCTTCTCCAATTTGCATTTTTTATAATCTTATTATTGAGCAATTTTAATGTATTATGTATAATAATGCAGTCATATGCTTTCTCATCCCTGTTTTAGGTAAAACATTACTTCTTCATGTAATAGAGAAATACATGTTTCTTTTTCTACTGTACAGGTTAACAAAATAAATGATATGAAATGAATAAAAGTGTTCTAATTCATCTACCTTCAGTAGTAGTTTAATAGGAGACATCTACTGAATAAATTGAGCTGTATCCAGGCTAGCAATGTTGTGAAAGTGAGTTAAAAATGATAATATTATAGTTTAATTACAGATTATCATGTTGCAGTTGGACAACAATCAGATTTGTTTACAGAATAGCTCATGCTTAACATAAGGTGCAACTCCCCAGGTCATTTGATGGGAAAGAAGAGCATCGAGCCGCTGCAGGAGTCAGACGGTGAGCGTGTCTACCTCACTCCCTCAGAAACAGCAGGGGTCACAGAGCGCCTGTTGGAGGCTCTGATGCAACAAATGGACCAGAAACCTGCAGACCGGCTGCTTGTGCTGCACAGCGACTGGAGAGAAGAGGACAGAGACAAATATCTCAGAGAGGTCAGTGTGTGGGCCATCAGATTCATCAGTGTTTCTCCATATTTGAAAACAAGATCTTATGGATTTATTACTTCCTCATAGATGTCCAACCTGCTTCTTCTGGCTTTGAAACTCCGAGACAATGGCTCCACCTGAACGCAAGACGAGCTCCCTCAAATCATCATTATTTAAACTTGTGCCCTGTAATCACATATTCATTTAAAGTGTATATTTTCTTCTGCTGTAAGAGTACGCTGAAAACCATATGCACGTTTATTTGATCACTTATTTAAAATATTTTAATATGCACATCATGCAGCAGTTTGATTACAGACTGACATGACAAGGTTATGAGCTGAGAACGGGGATTAAATGTAATGTTGTGATAACTGCATTGTGTATGTCTCATCATGCTTTGCACGACACCAGATAATGAAAATATGTATTCCCACAACGCTCCCTCCACCTGTACAGTAACCAGTTTGTACCACCAGGCGGCGCAAGCTATCCACATTTTGAGAAACTAAACTAGGTTGAAGCATTTCATGATTATAATTACAGATGACAAGTGCAGTTTATGGTCCATTCAGTGAGCTTTGATGCTTCTTTTTCCTCATCAGAATAAACACAAACACACCCCAGTGTGTATTTAGGACAGTAGGATAAATGATGACGGGGACTATTATTAGCCCTCAGGGGTGCAGACAATAGGAAATGCTAATTGAAACAATTTGGTTGCACACATCTTCTTTTCTTAAAGCCAAAGGAAAGTGTTCTCTTCTGTCCTCATTTGTCGCAGATGATTGGCCAACAATAGAGGTACAAGCCACTTTCACCCCATCATTATGAGTGTTATCCCAGGAGCGAATGGGATAAACTTTACTGGAGTTAATGAAGTGGAAGTAAGTGGGTTGACAAACTAGTGGAAGAGAGGAAGTCTGGGAGTTTAAGCTGCCTCTTTATACCACCCTTCTTTGTCTTTAAATTAAACAATTACATCTTTTTAAACTTGATACCTTTGTAGTTTTATGATCGGCCTTATTTGAGCATGTTTAGACAGTATTAAGTCATTTATCTCAGTGTAAAAAAAAGAATTAAACTCCTAAAACTGTCAATAGACTTTACCCTTGTAACAAGTTTTGCATTTAGTGTTAAAAAGTTTAATTGATATTAGTTCCCAACAAGTAAAGTTAGAGAATCCACCACTAAGGGGTGCTGTATTCATGTACTTCGAATCTTTAGCAAATTTATGATTCTCAAATATTTTTCCATAAATGTGATTTTCACAGATGAAAAACATGAATGCTGTTTTGCTATATCCTTTTGCATCTCAGCCATTCCTGATGTAAACTTTTTATTCATTTAGCCAACTATTGACAAATTACCCATTAAATGTCAAACATTCTCTAAAAAAAACATGTCAGCCACAATTTTGTTTTTATAAATTGTACATATAAAGTTTATTGCGTAGAGAAAATATTCACATTTTTTCAAATCTTTTATGATGAAGATCAAAAAGCAGAAGGGACAAATGAATTAAAATGAGGAGTGCTCCATTTACAAAATAATAATAAATACTGATGGGTTATAATGGACTTATAGCGGCAATGTAACATTGGATAATAATGGGATGGGGCTGAATGAATGTAAAGTAAATAAAGCTTTTAAAGGAAATAAAGCAGAGGAAACGCACCAGATCATCAGTGTAGCTTTCATAATTTTACAGGAAATTTCACAGTTATTTTTTACATATTTTCTGATTTTCTGATATCTAAGGGTTCATAAGGGGGACTTTTCCTCCTTATGACCCCCTTAGCATTCATAAGCAATATACAAACATTTAACAAGTGGTTTATAACACATCATAATGTTGTTGTAAATAGATACAAGAACATTTTAAGTGTTTGTTTATGTACAGTAGGAATTGTGTCTGTTAATATCTAAGCTTAGGTGGGAATTATAGTTGTTTCTTTTATTCACTTACAACTTTGATAAAGTGTGTTATAAATCATTTATTCAGTATTTATATCTGATTTGTGAATTCTAAATAGGGAGAAGTAAAGCATTACCCTTATTAGTGACGAGGATGTCTTTAATCCTACAGTTTTCACTCTTCCAAAATAACAATCCCGTCAGCATGAGGAGTCCATTTCGCAAAAGATGCAGCATGATGCATTCTGGGTCCATTTTAAACCTCCACCCAGCATCACCACGTCTTCCCAATAGACTGAATATGTTCCTTTGCCTTCATCCTCAGTGAAGCAATGCTGGAGTTCCTGGGGTCAGCAGAGCAGTGGTAGGCGGGGGGCGGGGGGCACATGGAGCCCATGTGGGGCAGGTGATGGCTGTGTCCCAGGAAGGAGGCCTGCATGGAAGAGGGCATTGAGGGTGGAGGAGAGGGGGTGTAAGTGCCCGGGAGGCCCTGAGAGCCCGTGATGAAGCCGGGGAGGGACTGCAGGGAGGTGGAGGTGGTGAGGGAGGTGGAGAGCCAGGGGTCCAGCTGCAGACTGGAGCCCAGGGAGCTGCTGGGGGAGCGGCTGAAGGAGAGCAGTGAGGAGGAGGTGTCCTGCAGCTTGATGGAGCTCACCTCCAGCTTCTCCTGTCGACGCCACTTGGCCCGTCGGTTTTGAAACCATACCTTGAAAGTAAGAGGAGGATGTCAATTTGTATTCAATAAAACCATATACAGCTTCATTAATTCCTGCAGAGGCATAACAGATAAGAAAAGAGAGGGATACTTTTAGAGCTAAAAACTAAATGTTTCAAAGAAAGAAAAAACGTATATTGTGTAAAAGTATTTGAAAATTGAGAAATCTGGAGGTTGGCAATTATCAGTTACTAAACGAAGCACTTTGGATTCAATTTGATATAATTGTGTAATCTATGAATAGGGATTGTTACAAACATAGTATCTACAGAAATGAATTGAACATTAAGTGTTTCTGTTTCTTTCATTATTGAAACCTTGATAAAAGCTATAACTGAAGTTTAATATCCTGTAAATACATTCAAAATGTAAATTTCTCACAATAAATGAATAACTTTTTGCTGTTCCTTAAAAAGTACAACATGCACAATATAGTTTATATCAGGCTTATTGGGTTAAACATTCCTACAAATTAATTAACTTTGAACAAAATAATTGCGCTATGTTACAACTTGTTCCTTTATTTTTTTACATTTTTTTCAAATATCTTAAATATGATGTAGTAAAAGAAGATCTGCTCAAAATAAACGTTAAATCAAACATTTCCAACACGCTTTTGGAAACCCTTTTTGTTCTTCTTCTATATTTCTCATTGAAAAAAGTAAAGATACAAAATAATATTATAGTTAGGATGTAATGCACATATTGCCAAACATTTCTGTCTACTTTTTGTAATGCAGACATCGTTCCCAATATATGCCCGCCGAATAAATGTGGACTCAGTGAGAAAAAGGCCGATGACAGTGTTTGTTTCTGGGACTTTACCTGCACTCGGACCTCCGGCAGGTTGACCTTCAGCGCGAGCTCTTCTCTGCTGTACACATCCGGGTAATGGGACTTTTCGAAAGCTCTCTCCAGTTCGTGGAGCTGGAAGGTGGTGAATGTTGTCCGGTTCCGACGGTGTTTCTTCTTTGGGTTATCGTCATCAGACAGTTTGCCGTCTCTGTCCGGAGAGTCCGGGCACACCGAGGCTTCCGCGGCGCCGCCGTTACAGCAAACACCTGCGGGCAGAGGAGCGTGTGAGCACCGGGAGAAACAGACGGCCAGCTGAGCAACATTTATCAAAGATGTATAATGTAATTATTTCAATTTTGTGTTCTTTTTAAAATTATTTTTGTAACCTTCTGAAAGATTCAACAATGTGCACACTGCAGGAAAATTAGACCTGACTCAAAACAAATAATACGTGTTTGCGTTTTATCACTCAACTGTTGGTATCTAAACTTTAGACACTTTTACACTAAATTGAATTTATTATTTTTTTGAAAAAATAACACAACTTACTGTCAAAACTTTCTGAAGAATGACTTTTCTTCAGTGGAGACATAATTACATTCCGCTCAGCCTCTTTCACCAGGACTTTTTCTGTCAGGCCATAGCAGGCCGACTTGTGGAAGAGTGTGTCTTCCTTAAATCCCAGTATGGCCTCTATGCTGTGGATTGTGGCAGCGTTGTCCCCCTGGCTCTGGACGGAGCGTGCGGAGGGAGACAGGCGCTCATCCATCATCATCATCACTTGGGAAGCTGATCCAAGAAGCCACATTGGTCGAAAGTCCAAAAATATCTTCGAAATTACGCAGTTTAAAGATTTGCAACTATTCAAATATATCGCTGCTCTTTGTGTTTGGTAAAGTTGTAAATTGCAGAGCCAAGAGTTGAGAAGTTACGCACAAGACTCCAGTAAGCCCGTCTTGCTCAGTGGATATGGAGCATCTTCTGACGGGGTTTTTAAAGCAGTGCCTGCTATAAGACCCCCTAACCGTGTGGCACTCCCCCGGCACGTCAGAAAGGGGACGTCCTGTTGGATTTGGCCCTGGATTTAGGGGTAACTGTGCGCCCATTCAGGCACCAGTGCACACACCCTGCCCATAACTCCTCCCCATCTCAAGTGCATCAGTCAGTGTTGGCTCTAAACCTACTTACATAAATCTTAAAACCATCTTTCCACTCTTCCAGATGTCATGTTCATGTCAGTCTGCAAAAAAAGAGGAAGATTAGGCCCAAAGATTAAGGTACAACAAAATCATAATTAAAAGATTTCTGGTCAGACATGGATTGCAAGATGACAGCTTAATATTTAATCAAAGATATTGTGGCCAAAAAAGAAAGACATTTCAGTTTGATGGACCTTAAGGAGAAATCATGCACCTCCTGACACATGTTGATTGAAAAAGACTTTTATAGACTCATTCAGAATCAATGAAATGTAATTAATAAATCATATTTAAAATAATAGGGGATTCTTTAACCCGTTTCTTTAATTGACTCAAGTGTCAATTAGGGTTACAAAGCCCAAAGAATAACACTTTTGGGCTATAACCACCTAACAGCAAACAAAGATTGACAGCAGTGTGGTAATCCTGCTTAAGGGGATTACATTATTTTACTCAAAAGAGTTAAAACCCTTAAAACTATTTAGCTTCTCCTAATTACAGAAGGTGACCTTATCCTTTGTTTGGCTGACGGGAGGGGGGTCAGAGGGAGAAGGATGCAATGTTTTAATTAACAGCAAAAAGTTGTGACTTGATGCAAAAGTTTATTTACATAGCAAAAGTTATCGAAGAAGCTCTCCTTTTGTCTTGTGTTTGTATGTGTGGAGCTCTGGCTGCATTTAAGGCACGCTTTATAATAATTTATTGAGCTCTATGGTATTTGAAAAGTTTCATTGAGTTTGAATTGATTCAGTTTTAATGTTAAGATGTTAAAAAAGCTGATCATACAGTGTTTGTCTCATCAGCTGAATGCTCGGATGCTAGTGAAACTTGGAAGTTGCTTCTGCACGAGCTGAAAGAAGCTTCAACATAATAACTTTTCTTATGTGTGGTACATTAAACTCAACTCAAACTTAATTTGAAAGCGATTGTTAGCAAACCATCCAAACAACTTCCAAAATCTCAGACCGATCTTATACTACAATTTGTTCATTATTATTATAAGGAATAAAACATTCTGAAAAGAAATGCTGCTCTTGTGATTTCTGGTAAATATTCTGCTACAGCAAGCAGCTGGTTAGCTTATCTTATCACAAAGACAGGAGAATGAAGGAAACAACTAGCATGTCAGAAGATTTCTTTTTGAACTGGCCCTTTAAGCTAATGAATTTAAACATTGTGACTTTGACCCACACAAAAAATAGTGTGTGAAAGTAAGGTGTGTTTTTGTACAGAGGGTAGTGTGCCATGCTTTTTATTTGCAGTAGTGAGTTTATTTTAGTTTATCTGTTTCAAATATTTTTCTGGCTTTTTTGCTTTTATTGGACAGATTGAAATGGGAATATACGGGGGACCATAAGCAGAAAAGTGAGTCTGTTTTTTACGTATAAAACAACAAGATAAAACATGGTAATTAGTGAGCTTTCGAAGAGTGGCTAGGTGCTTTTGGTTTCCTTCAGTTAGAGCCAGGGGAGCTGTTTCATTGGGTTTGCAGTCTTGTGCTAAGCTAAGCTAACAGTTTCCTAGCTGTTACTCTATGAGTGTATATCGACTATTAACTCCCTGTAAAACAACAAATGTGTTTATTCCTAAATTTGTCTTACACCACCTAACAACAACTAACATTAGCTCCGTGCTTACATATTATTGAATGAGTACGTTTAATTGAATAGATAATAAGACTGCCTGTATATTTTTTATACTTGATTTGATAACTTCACTATGGCGGGCTGTTTATCTTCTTTTTTGTATTGAACAAGAAGAATGTGATTTCTGCAGGACTTGATTTTGTCCTGAGCTATTCACAGATATAGAGATACAGAAAGAAAGAGAGCGCTGGGCACACGCTGAAACCTTGTCTCTGCTGATCCTATTAGATGATAATCTCCAGACTTGCATATCCGTTTAAACTTGGGTTCATGTGAAACTAAACGTGGAGTCCGCCTACCCCCCTGTTCTGCCTAATCACCCCTAACAAGTGTTTGGATAATGCCCAATTAAATTAAGACCATTTTCTTTATTCACTGTGTTGATTCAGGTAGATGGGATTAACTGAAGTTGCTTGATTTAAAATGCTTAATGGGTGTACAAGTGTAAATCCCTGTACAGACACACTTAAGTTTATAAGCAAAACAAAATGTCAAGGATCCTTTAAATGAATAATAATTGGCTTAAACTTGGAGCTTAGTGAAGACATTAACATGAAAAACGATATTACTTGTTATGTGACATATTTGAACGTTTTCTAGCAGCACAACACAAGCCAACACATTTGATGTATTCAATATACATCTTTATTTGAACAATACATTTACAAGTTTACCTCCATTTATTTCATCTGTATTTATGTACATTGCTTAAAGTTTTGTGGAATAAATTATTCAGTATTTTAAAGTAAGGATTTGTGCGAGTCTGCAAATGTTTCTGCAAATCCTTAAGGCTCAACACCTTATTCGACAGTTAAAATATGTATGTGTAGGAATTTTAAATAAATAAACATGTTGGGATTTATGAACACATTTTTCTTTGTGATAACACCAAAAGAAAACCAAAATCTAAATGTTATTGTTAATTCAAACACCACGTTAAAAAAAAATCTAAAATAACCAACAAACCAAAAGGAAAGTTGAAACACTCACACAGGGTGGAATTCTTAACTTAAATAAGGTTGGTTTTAGTCTTGGTTTATGATATATTTGACTGAAAAACACACGTTTAGAGACTTGAACTGTCTCATTTTACAACAAACAGAAAAAGTGAACTTTAGATGGTGCATAATCATCGTTTTGAAAAGTATTGTGGCCTGCAAATGGTGTGAAAAGGAATGCTTGGCTTGGAAAATCACTTTTCTACAAAATGCATCTAAAGAAATTGGGAAGAGATGGGGCACTGTGGTTGCAACTAAAATATGTTCAGTTTATTGCAATCATAAGTTGTAAATTACTACCCATTCAGAAACAAGCTAACAGGGAATGTTTACAGTAAATCCTTGAGTAGAAGTTAGCAGTCACCTTTTTTACTACAGAGGAATGATTTTGCTTACAATAAAAGTGAATACTTGGTTTGCTCTTTTAACCAAATCCCAAACTTATTTACACAGCTCAGCCTGCAGATTCCAAGGAAATTCATTTTCCTGTGTCATTCTCTTCCTCTTCTTCCTCATCATTCAAACATAGACTATTCCCCCCCCTCACACGTTCACATGACGGAGCACTTCTCCTCTGCTTTTGTTTTCATTTCAGTGACGGTGGCCGACGCCTTCTCCTTCAGCTGGTCCATGTCCATGTTCTGCAAGTTCTGAAACTGGCCCATGAGGGAGTCCTTGCCCTCTTCCTCCGTGGCGTCCTCGTCCACCATCTTCAGCAGCTCCTCGGGAACGTCCACGTCGTCCCCGGCCATCTCAATCATGTTGTCATCCTGCTCGCTCTGCACACCAGGAGAAGACATGGTGAGAAACAAAGACGTATGCAAGATTCAACATTAAGTCTGTGTGTGTGTTGTGTTTGTGTGTGTGTGTGTGTGTGTGTGTGTGTGTGTGTGTGTGTGTGTGTGTGTGTGTGTGTGTGTGTGTGTGTGTGTGTGTGTGTGTGTGTGTGTGTGTGTGTGTGTGTGTGTGTGTGTGTGTATTAAGGAGGTCTTTGTTTTCAATCTATAATATATCTCAATGGTTCTTTTTTGGTATCTCTTTGTCATCCAGAAATATTTGTTTTTGGCACAAATTTGGAAGGAAACAGATGAAAATCATCTCTTTTAGAGAATTTTGGATAATTTTATTGTGATTTACTACATTCATCCCTAAACATTCAAACAGTTTTCTCTAACAATGTTTTGCTTTTTCTTAAACATTATAAGGTGAATAGAATAGTTCCCCACAATATTATTATAATAACAAGTTAAAATAGTAACTTTTGATTTCCCTGATTATAACAGACTCTATATTTATTGCATTGAATTATCATATGCAGGAGTAAACAACTTAAAGGATTTTTACAGGATTAACCTGCTGTCAGTTTGCTCCACTTCCAAAACATTCATCTTTGACCTTTTTCTCTCAGATCTGACAAACATTAGATGTGTCGAGACGACGTATAACCTCATTTCCAGCTATTCATCGGTTAATTGAATAAGGATACTGCCCATCTTTTATTTTAAATCAATTCTAATGTAAACACATAGCAACTTTCTGATGCTGCAGATTGGTGTGTGTTTGTTTTCAAATTGTAAGACCTTAGGCAGACTAACGAACAAAAATAGAAGAGCTCTAAGATCTGACTTAATCTACAGTCAAGTAGCTGCTCTCCAGGATATTCTGCTCTCTGTGTTCTCTACATTTTTCCAAAGTAGACTAGGGTCTCCTTTGACTTCACTTTATGTGCCGTTTGCATCATAGAAATGCTCAATTTCCAACCAACTCAATCTAATAGCTTAATATCTAGAATAGTCATGCAACAGGCAGCGTACTGGGACTACTTTAAACCCAATCTGTGGGATTACCTCGGACCTGCTTTAGCCTTTCCTCTCTGAATCCCAGCGATAGTCTAAAGATATCCACTATAGCGTTGCACGAGACCCTAATTCCATTAGACAGACAGCACCAACTTCCTGTTTCTTCTCCACAGTTTTACCTTTAATATATATATCATTACATTATTATTTTATTTAACTCACTCATGATAGCATGTATGTACATTCCCAACATCCTACCCATTAAAAGAAACATAATTAACAGAACAGGATTCCTTTAGGTGCCTTATTATTGTTTGAAAATCCATTTAAATGCATATTTCTCTTCTAATAAAGGCACGTCATTTGTTCTTTTTCAAACTAGAATGCAATGTAAACACCACTGAGGGAGAACAATACGATCTATATGTTGTCCTCATCTTGTATGTGTGATTTCAATTTAAAAGAAAAACAGTGAAAAGAAGTGCACCCATTGTTTAAAGCAGGAGACTGAACAATAGAGAGTCTGTCGCGTTACATATGAGAAAAAGCCCCCAGCACCCAAGGTCATCACTGCATTCAGATAAATAAAAATAATGGTATTAGAAAACCTTGATTAGATATTAATTGTGTCGCTTGTGTCTTAAAAACACACACATCAGCACAAGCAAGTTTTTATCTTTAGATTAAATTATAGGATAGGAAACACTCCTGTATTTATTTTTAAAATACCTAATTAAAACCCCAACATACCTTTTTTGTTCCTTCCATTACAGCTTTTTTGATTATCAGTCCTTTAAAGTCCTGCAGTTGCTCGGTTTACTTCCACTAAAATAGATGTTGTCTGTCTCAAAGTCAGTTCACACTGCCCGGCGCACCCTAATGAGCCTGGGACACCTGCTCTGTGGCATTTGGCTTTGTAAGACTCAAGGTGCAACATGGGACACATACTAACGTCTTCCAGGACACTGGTTGAACGTCTTCCTTGCTAATCTCTACTGGCACGCCTTCCACCTCCTGTTGCAAACGCTGCAGCTGCCAAGTGCTGCTGTTTCTGCTGATAATTATAACCTCAGCCATGATCAAATTAAAAGACTGAGAGAATTAAGAATTTGATAAATAAAAAAAACTGATCGGTTTGGAGATGGTTTCTGATAGGCAACGCTTTCATTTGTATTCATATTTAGCATTTATAAGCAGCATAAAATCCTCTAATGTAGTAAAATAGCATATGTACTTGTCTACGAATATAACCCCTGTGTGCCTTCATAAATTGAGGCAGCAGTAAACTGATAATGAAAGACAATATAGTCAAATACAGTAATAATATAAGATATGTCTTCATAGGAGAAGTTTTAATTATTGAAAGTACTGGTCATTAATAAAAGACCTAAAATGTCCTTTAATTTATAGTGTATTATAAATCACTTATTAGATATTCCTTTGGCCCTTGTAATACTATAATAAATAATATTCATAGTCAACTATGTGTTCCTTTTCAGGGTATTAATGTACAGTACTGATTCAATTTTAAATATGAGAAATATTAAGTCTTTACCTTTGGCAGCCTGTATTTTTCTCGGAGGCACACCCTGAGTGTTGCCCTCTCTGCTTTCTTGTGTAAGAAATCTGCATCCCTCTCCATCCTGAAATAGAGATTTTAAACATTTTCACCACAATAACCTTTGCTGCTGACCTCAGGAACATCCCAGGTTAACAAGAATGATTTGATTTTAATCCCTTAGAAAGGAAGGAAGCTGCAACAAAATACCAGCAAAATGGAATGGAATGACCTTGTGGTTTCATCAGGGTCTAAAAGCAGCGCCATAAATCTTTCAGCATTTGATTTGTATTAAAACATATTTTGCCTTCTGTTTTGTTTGTTTACATACATACACATGGGCCTAATTATATAGATAACATATAACTGTTCAACTCCACACCACATACTCCAGTTCACCAACATCAATAAAGCGTTAACGCTGAAAAAAAAACATTGCAATTAACCAATGTTTGCTGGGATGACGTTTCATAACAAATCTATTTTGTTTAAAAGAAAATCTGTGCAATAGGTTTATACTTTATTAACACTTTAAAATCTATTTTAAAATTGTTCGTTTTCTGCAAAAGGTAATGCAAATGATGATGAAATCCAATCCATTTGGTATAATAGTGCTGATAGATGTTGGGAAAAATGTTTAACACTATTTGACTTTTACAGAAATATGTGTTGCACATCCTATTGCTTAAATCTGAAATCTTTAATGTGCACACCTACATTTATTTGCCTAATTAATGTTATAGCTTTACTGTCAGTAATTCCTTTATTGAACGTAATAGAATACAACATCAATTATTGATTTCATACTCATACATCTATTTCAGTATTTTGAATTTACAAGGCCAGACTCACACTCCTTCAGCCAATTACAGATGGGATTATTAGGCCAGACTGGGTCAAAAAGATTTTAAATCAAGCCAAGACGCCACCATTTGATAAAAATGATGGAACACAACAGTGGAGTGAGATTCCTGACACACTGTGCATTTTTCCTTTTGATTCTTGGTCTGGATAGATAGTTTATAAAGAACACATCTATTAAATTATTCTACAATAATGGAGAAGGTTGTCGACTTTTAAAATGTACCTTTATATTACAAATATCTATTTTAATACCTTAATATTAAGAGTGGAGAGTCTGGATTAATCTGGTTATGTAATATCTGATCGCTGCTGCAAAAAATCTTCTCACAAAAGTCCAATTTGTGAGAGCAAATTATTTTTCACACTTTCTTTAAAATAAAACATGGGATGGAATAATCACATAGTTGCTAAGTGACCATTCATATATTATATTCATGTACAATATTTATTTTAAAAGCACAGCAACATGGCAGTTTGCAAAACCAAGCTTCCTGCTGTTGATTACTGAAGAGCTATAAAGTATATCAAAATAAAAAATAAAAATAATCCATGACAAATAAATGAAAGGCTTTTTTTTTTAGACTGCTATATTTTCTAGAACATGCTACCAACAGCTACCTCAAATGCAGATCTAAATGCAATTGACAAATACATGTAAATTTGTAGGATTATGTGCTTGCTGCTGCAGCATATAATCTCATTTATAATAGTCATTTTAGTGTTTCAGTTTTAAATATCCAATATTTTCTGCTGTCAAGTGCATTGTTTTCAAGCAGAGAATAAACTGCCTTCATAAAAATGCTTCCTTGGTGTTTAAAAATCAAAAAATTCCCCAACAACATATTGTTGTTCTTGCTGCTGAAATAGATGGGAGATTATGGGAGATTATTGATCCAGGCAGGACCATTAACCCCAGCAATCGAGTACGATGGTACCTCTGCTGTGACCTTCAGCAACAGATGCATTTCTCAACAAAACACGCAGCTTGTTGTAAACTCATGAAAAGAATATATAAATGAGG
This sequence comes from Eleginops maclovinus, assembly GCF_036324505.1. NCBI lineage: Eukaryota > Metazoa > Chordata > Actinopteri > Perciformes > Eleginopidae > Eleginops > Eleginops maclovinus. The sequence goes on along the minus strand of NC_086356.1, from coordinate 14,615,235 downwards.
GTTTACATTTAGTTAGGGCACAGGTGAAAAATATGTTAGTGCGAAAGAGGGGAGAGTAAACAGTGCAGGGAACTCAAGGTCAGATTTGACATTCTGCAGCCATACTGTTTCCAATTGGGCCAATGGCATGAATTGAAAATGGAGCACTGTCCATGTTATACTCACTTCTCCTCCACCACCTGTTTTTGATACTCTTCATACTCCTCTCGTGTCATCCCTGCTGCTTTGGCTGGATCTGTGGGGGCGGCCTCCTCTTCTTTGTCACCTCCACCACCAAGGCCAATTCCTGACAGGGGGTTCCCAATCATGCTCTTGATCAAGAAAGCCATCTTGAGTTGCTATGTGCCTGTTCACTCTGCGAGGGTGAGAATATATATTTTGTAGGTGAAAATGATGCTGCTCCCCTGATGGCGCCCTCCGGTTCGGCTTTCTATAGCTGTCAAATCCAGTGGTAGCTCTCTAGCTAACCTGCTGCTTGTCTACAGAGCCAAGGACACACTGACGACAGGCAACAGACACAAACACACACACTAACACACACGTACACAACGGCCATAATCTGGATTTAATCCTCCCTGCTCCACTATGCTAAGAGGCAGATGGCCTGTTTTCTTTCTATTTTTAAATCATGCAGACCTGTGTAGATGTTTATCTTTATTAACTTTGACACTTTTTGCAGTCTTTGGAGGAACTAGGTACAGCGCTCATCTTAAAAAATGTTTTTGGAGATGGCTGTCCTCCGTTTAGGACCATACATATGTGGTTACCGCCCACTACTGCTTAATCATATTAGTAAAGCACTGACTGGCCCGTGTGCAGCTTATAGCGCAGAGACCGAGCAAAGAGAGAGGAGCGGGATTACTGTGTTGTTTATCCCCCACTGGGGCCTTGCCATGCTATTGTTCAGAGGGAGGATGATTGATAAGAGTATGAGAGATGGTGAGATCACCAAATCACTACACAGCTATTTGAAAGCTATGGTGAAGGACTTGTTGATCACCCCAATATTCTTGATTGGAAACAGAGAATTTTCATCTATAACCCGGGGGTTATAAGCAGGGCCGTGGCTCAGCACATAGGCCAACTGTAACGTCAAGATAAAAAAAAAACTGCTGCCAAATTTACAAACCGTATTGTTGGTTGGCTTGGTGAAGGTGGCTCTCTGTATGTTTACAATAATGAAAAGGTCATAGTATGATGTAAATATGATGAAAAGAATAGTATAGTATGATGACAAATATGAAATTCATCGTACAGTATTGTTATGAACCTGGGTCATGATGTCTGCATGTTCTGATGTGTGCGCAGGTGCTGCCTGGAGATTGGACCGTTCTGAAATTTATTTTTTTTAATGTCGAAAATATCAGAGGAATATGTCCCATATGGTCTAGCGGTTAGGATTCCTGGTTTTCACCCAGGCGGCCCGGGTTCAACTCCCGGTATGGGAACAGATATTATATGGCCATTTGTTGAAGTATGCAACAAACTACATAGTGTTTTAAGTCCTAACTATGAAAAAAACAAAGTAAACAATGTCGAAATATGAGAAGAAATGACATAGTATGGGATAAATGAAGCATTGAATAACGTGTTGTATAAGAAATCAATTACTGAGGTAAATCGAAGTACTGTGTCATAGACAGATATATTGTGTCAATCTAAAATGATATGAAGTGATTTGAATACATAATTAAATAAATAGTCCCCCTTAATAATAATGAGCAAGTTCCATTAAAGAGGTATGTTGAAAATATGAGAAATAAAGATTTTCAGTAGTATAGTATGTCAAAAATATGCTAAAAAAACGATGGACCAATTAGCATGATCGCGTTGGTTAGGTTGAGTTAAGCCAGATAACTCAAAGATAGCCGGGGTATGTTAAACTGGCTTCCTCGTACAGGGCACAGGTGGCCCGTGTTCAACTCCCGGTATGGGAACAAATATTATATGGCCATTTGTTGAAATACGAAAAAAACTACATAGTGTCATAGGTCTTAACTATGAAGGAAAAAAAAGTATACTATGTCAAAAACAAGAGGAAAAATTACATAGTATGTTGAAAATATAAGAATTAAAGACCTAGTATAGTATGTCGAAAATATGAGAATTAAAGACTTAGTATAGTATGTTGAAAATATGAGAAAAAACGACATTGTATGTCCAAAATATCAGAGATATATGTCCCATATGGTCTAGCGGTTAGGATTCCTGGTTTTCACCCAGGCGGCCCGGGTTCAACTCCCGGTATGGGAACAGATATTATGCGGCCATTTGTTAAAGTATGCAACAAACTTCAGATTGTCGAAAATATGACTTAAAAATGAAGCTTATAGTATAGTGTACTGGAAAAATATTAGAATAAATAAAAAGCATTGAATGAGAAGGTGTGTCCAAACTTTTGACTGGTACTGTAGTACAGTTTGTTGAAACTATGAGAAAAAACAACAGTATATAGAACATTTCAGAAAATGTATTGTGCATATTGTAATGTTAATACTGTGAGATGCGAATCCCTCCGTCATGTATGATCTTATAAATGTTCCTTTGACTTCATAATGTGGTAAGCATTTCCAGTGGTGCAATTAGATTTTCTTTTTGAAAAATCATCAAAAATCAATCAATAAATGAGATGCACTAAAAATGTTTGCACAGTAATACTAACTGGGATACACTTTAAATAATGAGCGAAAACCAGGAGACATTTCTTTCTACATACATCCTTCTTACCATTAGTGGAGAGTTGCTGACAGACTGAAATAAGCAGAGACCACAAAGAGATTTGTTTGTTTTTTCATATTTATGTAAATTGTTCATGTGTTCATTATTATCAGCTTCTGACTCGATCAAAGCAGATAAACGGAAGCAGACGTCTGCTCTGAGTTTTCGTAACCAATAGTTCAGCATTCTTTTATACAAAATTGCACAGTTCAAAACACAGGTTTCTTTGTAGTCAGTTCAGTTTCATAAAATGGGACCCGGGGAGATTGAAAACAACATCAAAAAGGATCCAACCAAAAATACTGTAAGGAACATGTTACATCATGTTGGAAATCCAAAGGTCTCACAGTAGCATTCATACACAGCAAATTACTGATCAAATTAAAAAGTCTGCTATTAATTAAAACAAATTTCTTCAGCAAAACCATTTTTTCAAGTACAATAATTTAAGATCTCAAAAAGAGTCCAAAAAACAAAACACCAAAATGGACATTCCCTCATTTACACACTTTCTTTTTAGAAATGCATTTTATCAAAAGAACTTCTTTGCTGCTGCTTCTTGTTGACTTCTGCGGGAGAAGAGGAGAGACAACGCGTTAGAGACGGTAGTGAAAGAAGTGCTAGTGATGTATTTTCCTTTAGTAAAAGTAGGGCTACCATAGTGTAGAAATATTGTGAAAGTAAAGAACATGAATTTAAACTCTTAGTGAACAAAAGCATCAGCATCAAAATGACTTGCACCAATGTTTTCATATCACTGGATCGTGATTAGTGATGCATACATGTGTTTGACTGATGTTGTTTAAGGCTGATTTCAACTCATTTGTACACTTTCTGTAATAACGTAACACAACATTATGCATTAGTTGATTCATGCAAGGGTCTTAGGAGAGAGGGGTACAGATGGTAAAGCACCTTGAGACAAATGAGTAGTCTTTGTAATATTGTGCTATATACATAAAGTCTGATGGACATTCGATTGATTTATATTTTGCATTGAAGAAAACCTGAATATGTAGTGACATAAATGCAGTTGAGTAGAAGTGGAATGTAGCATAAAATGGAAATTCCCATGTAAAGTACAAGTACCTCCAATTACAATCTTGTAAAAAAAATACCAGAAAAGGCAAAGTATAACAGTTACAGTGGGGCAAAAAAGTATTTAGTCAGCCACCAATTGTGCAAGTTCTCCCATTTAAAAAGATGAGAGAGGCCTGTAATGTTTATCATAGGTATACCTCAACTATGAGAGACAGAATGAGAAAAAAAAATCCAGGAAATCACATTGTCTGATTTTTAAAGAATTTATTTTCAAATGATTGTGGAAAATAAGTATTTGGTCAATAACAAAAGTTAATCTCAATACTTTGTTATATACCCTTTGTTGGCAATGACAGAGGTCAAACGTTTTCTGTAAGTCTTCACAAGGTTTTCACACACTGTTGCTGGTATTTTGGCCCATTCCTCCATGCAGATCTCCTCTAAAGCACTGATGTTTTGGGGCTGTCGCTGGGCAACACAGACTTTCAACTCCCTCCAAAGATTTTCTATGGGGTTGAGATCTGGAGACTGGCTAGGCCACTCCAGGACCTTGAAATGCTTCTTACGAAGCCACTCCTTCGTTGCCCTGGCGGTGTGTTTGGGATCATTGTCATGCTGAAAGCCCCAGCCACGCTTCATCTTCAGTGCCCTTGCTGATGGAAGGAGGTTTTCACTCAAAATCTCACGATACATGGCCCCATTCATTCTTTCCTTTACACGGATCAGTCGTCCTGGTCCCTTTGCAGAAAAACAGCCCTAAAGCATGATGTTTCCACCCCCATGCTTCACAGTAGGTATGGTGTTCTTTGGATGCAACTCTGCATTCTTTCTCCTCCAAACACGACGAGTTGAGTTTTTACAAAAAAGTTCTATTTTGGTTTCATCTGACCATATGACATTCTCCCAATCCTCTTCTGGATCATCCAAATGCCCTCTAGCAAACGTCAGACGGGCCTGGACATGTACTGGCTTAAGCAGGGGGACACGTCTGGAACTGCAGGATTTAAGTCCCTGGCGGCATAGTGTGTTACTGATGGTAGCCTCTGTTACTTTGGTCCCAGCTCTCTGCAGGTCATTCACTAGGTCCCCCCGTGTGGTTCTGGGATTTTTGCTCACCGTTCTTGTGATCATTTTGACCCCACGGGGTGAGATCTTGCGTGGAGCCCCAGATCGAGGGAGATTAGCAGTGGTCTTGTATGTCTTCCATTTTCTAATAATTGCTACAATTTTGTCTCTGGTCTCCTTTGACAGCTCTTTGGTCTTGGCCATAGTGGAGTTTGGAGTATGACTGTTTGAGGTTGTGGACAGGTGTCTTTTATACTGATAACGAGTTCAAAAAGGTGCCATTAATACAGGTAACGAGTGGAGGACAGAGGAGCCTCTTAAAGAAGAAGTTACAGGTCTGTGAGAGCCAGAAATCTTGCTTGTTTGTAGGTGACCAAATACTTATTTTACCGAGGAATTTACCAATTAATTCATTAAAAATCCTACAATGTGATTTCCTGGATTGTTTCCCCCATTCTGTCTCTCATAGTTGAAGTGTACCTATGATGAAAATGACAGGCATCTCTCATCTTTTTAAATGGGAGAACTTGCACAATTGGTGGCTGACTAAATACCTTTTTGCCCCACTGTATCTAAAATGTGTCTTAAATATGAGAAAATACAACATAGTATAGCAGCTCGGGACCTAAGATTTCCATTGTTATATGACTGTGCATATGATAATAAAAACCCTTAAACCCTAAAAGATATGCAAAAAAAACAAAGTAGTATTGCATGTTGAAAAATGTTCACTGTATTGTATATTAAAAAATAAAATAAAAAGTCATAGTATGTGGAAAATGTATTGAAAAAAGAAATGTAAGTAATTTCCAAATAAGAAAAAGACTTCTTACTTGTACATGATGTAGCAGAAGAAGAGGACTGACTGGACAACGATGAAGATTGTAAAGTGAACTGTGGATAAGCAGGAAGGCATGGGAGGCACCTCAGGGCACTTCACCGCCTTGTCCACTGGATTCTGTATGAAAACATAAAGAAAAAGCACAGAGTTCAGTCAATTCTGACGTGTTTTTACAAACAACTCCATAAGATGTTTCCCACTCTGATTCCTACCGGAGCGTTACGCTGCACCAGATGCTCAATGTCTCTTTTGACCGTGTGCAGATGCTCCTTGATGTCGTTGAAGTGCTGGATGGTCTCATATGTTCCCAAAGCGCCCGCGTTCCCCTGCTGCTGCACTGAGCCGATCTGCTTCAGAGACTCATAAAAGGAGTTCCTGCAGACACAAAGAGAAGACACAAAATGATATAATCTTTTAATGCAAAAACCTTTTAATACCAAATAAATATCTCTGCTATACAATCAAGATGTTGAATCAAAATGAGAATCCATGTTGGTAAGCACGGTGCCCAGTCAATATGCTCGGTGATATCATTTATTTACAGTAATACTTTGTCCAAAATTAATCTTTTAATCCCCATTCACTGGAGGATACATATTCTTAAAGTTTGAAAACAGAAAATTACCATCTGATAAAAGAGGTCATGATTGCAAATTAATCCCTTATAAAAACATGTTCTTACAACAGATTACAGGAGGTTAAGAAACGCACCACAGAGGGGAAGTCTATCAGTCTGGACATGATGCATGAAGCAAAATAGGGATCTATGAAGGAAACAAATAAATGTATTGTACCCTTTTTTTTTGGAAGAGTGGTTTTAGCAAGTCTTTTTTGAAGTTTGATAACACTCAACAAGAAGCTACAGCCTGTTAGCTTAGCACAAAGACTGGAAACAGCTAGTCGGGACCAAGGATTAAACAATCCTGGCAGGCTCATTAATAAACATGTTATGTATCATTTGCCTAATCTGTGTAAAATGACAATTAGTGGTCAAGAAATGGCACATAACCCCCGTAGAGTAATGTGCCATTTCTTGAACCGGCGACGTGACTTTCTGTAGACTTGGCGTCTTTTTGAGTCAATGAGTAATTTGGGATTATGTTTTTTTTGACTGATGGTTAATGCTAGTTTATCCTGCGAAGGTTTATTTGTCTGATTTCTATTCATCACTCCCTCAAAAAAAAAAAAAAAAATGTACAATCCAAAACCATTTAAGGCTCTCAAGTAATAAAATCTGAAGTTGGCTTTTTTTTACTTTCAATTTCAGTAGTAAATGAAGTCAAATAAACCATACCCAGAAGAGAATGAAAACGTCTAAGCCCGGATCATATTTCTCCACCAAATTGAATTTCTTAAAAGTTGATTACTTACAGGGAGAAAGCAATAAGTTCCCCTTATCATCTTAAACACATCTAAGACGATTATAGGGGGAGGGGGGGGAGTGTCTTTGCAAATGAAAGTAATTCAAGTGGCTCCACAAATGAATTGGAGGTTATCCATGTTTTGCTTGTGTATGACAGATGTGTTTAAAGACGCCTAATCTGATAAGGACTGAATGGTGCTAAGATGGTGTCCTTTTCTTGCTCGGCCACATGTCTGACAGGATGGACAAGGATGACATATAAACAAAATCTAATCACAGAGGGGTAACAAAAAAAGTCTCCCTTGAGAAAGCAAGTGAGCATTTATTAAACCCTGCATCTAATCTTCATCTGCTACAAGTGACCCATTTATGAGCAGAACGCCCTCCTTGGAGTCTGAGATGAAGTCCTATCATAAACTGTGTTTAAAGATGGGCCGGGATCAACTGAGGGCTTAATCTACAATGTAATACAGATCAGTCGCACATATTAGCACATTAGAGGGGGCACACGCAGCCTTTTGCCAGGGTCTCAGCTCATTCACTGTGTCAATCAGCTTACTCCCCTGCACCTCTGATAATGTGCTTTATTAAAAACAAATCATAACAGAAACTGTCTTTCCCTGCCGTCTATAATATCATTTATTTTGGTCAAATTAACAAATGCTGTACGCGAGAGTCCATGTGAGTTATGGGTCAACGATATACTAAAGGAAATCGTGTATGCACAATCATTTGAGGTTGAATGTCCGGTTGGATTTAGGGCATATAAACAGCTTGGTTCTTTTATGATACACGAGACGGAGAGATTAATGTTACATAAAATACAATCTTTAATATCTTGTGATTCAGATTGATTCTTAATGCAGATGGTGTGTTGAAATTAAGACACACAATGAGACTGCAGCCACAGGACAAACGTGACTGAATAAAGAAACGCAATTCTTTGTTCCAAAAAGAATAACTAACTTAATTATTTTCAACTCAAGAAAAACATTCTTGAAATCCCCTCATTTATGAAAAGGGTTTTGAGGAAGACATTGTTTTTAAAGCTGTTGCGTGCTCACAATGACTAAGCCTACAAGCACCTTAGGCAAGCAATATAAAAGCACAAGATAGAAGCGCTCAACACCAAAAATTACATTCTGAACACCTAATCAGGCTTACTTAGGAACACTCATGGATGGCATACCATCATAAAATCTCTTAAGCTGTATTATCTGAACGTTAAGTTGTGAGGAGACCATATTTATAACCAAAGAAGGAAAGATTAAACCGGGTAGAAAAAAACTGTACCTATCTTCTCTCGCCAGTGATTGAATCCTTCCAGTTTTTACATCAGGTGTAAATTATGCAACTGCTTACTTCCTGATAGGTGATTCATTTATTATTAAATACAACAAATAAGTGAAATGATTAAGAGCTTATATCAAGGCAGTGTGATGATTATATCATGTAGGGCTGAAGGTTTCAAATGTGTGAGTGTGTGCAAATGCCTGACTGATACTGCGTATGGATTATCGGGCCGGCAGACACCTGTGATTCTGAAGTCACCGCTTCCTCAGATTAAATATGATTGGAGGGATTTAGCCGCCAGGATTTCCCTTGTTTTTGTGGAGTATCACGGAGATCTCTTTATGTTTTTTGGCAAAAACAACGGCTAGTTTCTTAACAACAATGAGCCCGTTGGGACTTACCTAAGCTCGTTCAGGTTTTTGAGGACCTCCTGCTGGGTGGCTATGACGGAGCCCAACTGCTGTTGACCGACGGCGTCCAGCTGAAGGAGAAAAGAAACATGGTGGTTAAAGGTTTGTGTGTGGACGTTTGATAAAGCTGTTTTAACACAGAGATTTAATGGCTTTTATAACCTATAATAAAACAATTAACGTTAGCAAGAGTACACAGAGAGGACACTAAAGTGATTGCAGTGTATTTATAGTTTCAGTGACCCAGTCTGTTGTGATCCCAGTACACTTATATATCACTAAACTGATTAGAAAAAAATGTAGGTGTCGATTCAGACATGTGGGATTTGCTGGCATTATTCAGGTTTGAGGAGCGTTCGTTGACGTGGGAACAGCGCTTCCAAAAATGCTTGTCATTTGGAGTTTTTTTTACAGCAGTTTGCAACACATGGCCTTTTGCTGTTTACAGCCAGCTGTGTGCTTTACTCAAGCCGACTAGAGATGCATGCCCATAAAGAAAGCCCACATATCTGATACTTTATTACAACATTGAACTTTTTTAAGAAAGCGGTTGACAAAATGTGAGACAGACACTGTGTTAAGAATTGAAAGAGTCTGCACCAATGAAAAATGTGTAAAAAATGTCCAATTTTAACAACTAATTTGAACTTTTATTAACCATGCAAAACACTAAGTTGGAATGTATTTTTTTTAACAGTTTGAGCATGTGGTCTATAAATCCTGTGTCGTCTTTCTTTGTGTCTGGTGAGGACATTAGACACTCACCTGTCCCGACTCAGCGTTTGTTCCCTTCTTGGCCACCTCATCGGTGATGACAGAAACGTATCTCCGCTGCTCGTCCAGGATCATAGCGAGCTGCCGGTGGAGCTGTTTGATCTCTAGGTGGATCCGGTTCTGACCCTCAAACACCTGACGGATTTCCTGATCATTCACAGTCTCATAAATGTCGTCAACTGAAGAGGAAACACAAAAGATTAAAACTACATCTACAGACCTTTCATGAGGTATTTAAATGTGTCAGCATACTTATATCTATTAGAGTGTATTTGCTAATATAAAACTGCTAATAACGAGTATTATTACAAATAACTTTAAACTTTATGATTTGTTTTGTTTAACCACAGATGATTTGGTTTCATGAAACTAACTTGGCTCTCCTTGGATGTCGGGGTGCTCTTTCTGAAACTCCTCTTTCTTTTTGTCCAGCTCTTGCTGGAAGTTCTGAAATTCCTCCTGGTACTTGTCCTTCTCTTCTTTAGGAATCTCAGATTCAGGTGGGGGCTTCAGTGGGAGAGACAAAAAAAAAACCCTCAGTGAACTCAATAGAGGCTCTGCTTAGACTACGTCGTGCACATACATGCACGCAGACACACACAGCTGCAGGAGTGAGCTGCACACAGGGATGTGAACGTATTTGGAACTTTAGTAAAAAGGTGGTTACCGGCTGCTGGCCTGGCTCTGTCAGACTGAACAGTAAGAAGGACAAAACATCGTGGTCATCTGGAGGAGGAAGGAAAGGATACATTAGTAAATAGAGTTAAACATTAAACATTGTCTCTACATGTATGCCAACCATTCCAGTGTCCGTTGAATGTTTATAGAATACAATAAAAGAAAATCATTCAACTTGAAGACTTACCTATAAATGATAAAACAAGAGAAAATGATAATACTGAAGTGGTCCTTTAATTTTTTCCGCGGCTGTATAAGGGAGTTATAATTAAAGAGGAAAGGGGAACTGGGATAATATCATGGCAGTGAAAGACCAGAAAGGCCTCGGTTAGAACACTTGCTATATGATATGAAAATGCATTGCTAATAGGGGAATAGCAGGTCAGAAAAAGTAGTGTAATACTATGAAGAACATATCAATAGGGTACAAAATATGATTTAAAACAATACTGTTATGGGACAATACTAAAGCTTGAATGAAACGAAACATTAATAATATGTTAGTGTTTTAAAGTCAGAATGGGGGAAGTGTGATGGGGTTGAAATATGCTGATGAAAAACAGGATAAAGACAAGTAAAAGAAGACTAAGTTCATCATTCTAAGATAATGTCAGAAAAGAGACCACCATGAGTAATTAGTCGACAGTAATGCTGAAAGTACTCTCCCTTGCTTTCATTTATCTCACAGCTTTGATACAGATATTAGAGGAGTACCTGCTAAACCTCCAGTGGCCGCTGAGATCCCAAAGAAGCCCTCGCTGGGAATGACCATGTTGTCCACCTTTGTGCAGAACTCATAGTCTTCTTTGTCTGGAGTGAAACCATTGTTGAACATCACCTGAGGAGGAGGATGGAGCAATGAGGAAGCTGAACAAAATGCCACTAACTTTGCTCATCATAATTTAAAATACATCAGAGCCACAATGATTGAGTTTGAGTAAGGGAAATGTGCCTTTTTCCATTTTAGATTGTTATATTTTTTATTTTAGCATTACACATCCAGCTTCATACGCACAGGTAATAACTCTTGTGTTTATATTTACCCATATTGTCATTAACACATACACAGCTTCATGGATAAAGGTATTAACTCTTGTGTTTATGGTTTCTCCTACCGTGAGCGTCTTCTTGTAGTATGTTATTTTGGCTCGGACAGGATAGGGTTTGTTGCGGAAGTCTCGTAAACATGTGCCGAGGGCCTGTGTGGTGCCGTCACTGGATCAAAACAAGAGAGAAAAAATATACATACAAATAAATTCACCTGTACAGCACTGGGCTCCACGTAGACACACAGTATGCAGCATGATTAGACTTTGTTAAAAAGTGAACAACACTAATGCCCGTGTATGTTTTTGTAAACAGTGTGAACTCTAAGAGGAACTGGAATGGCATTGGAAAAGTGATTTAAAGCTTTCACTGGCCCGGGGGAGATTAGGAAAACTGGAGGATTATTTACTTTCCAAGCAAATATAATCATATTTCCTAATCTCTTTTAAGTTGTTAAAATTTGAATTGATGACATCAGAGCCAAGCAAAGGAAATGTTTACTTACTTTTGATGGTCATAAACAAGCTTGCCATTGTTTCCCACAACAACTATAGCTGGGTTATTTTTCTGGAATGAAGAGGATAGAAAACAAGGACAAAACACATTAATCCTTTTTCCATGTGAAGACCAGAGGTGGCTTTGCCTTTAGGTAATCTTATTCTAAAATATCAAACCTGAAATAATAAATACTCAAATATGATATAAACAGAGGCATCAGTCTTTTGTTTGGCATGAAATTGATCTGTTTATGTACTCAAAACCATCAGAAACCGAATCAAAATACTTCAAATTAAACTGTTTATACAAACAGAGATCATTTAAAGTAAAAATGTGCACATTGTACTACATTATATAACAAAAATAAATATGTAAAAATATGTATATTTCCATATATACAATTGGGTAGTAATAATTGTAAAATATATATTAATGCTGAAAACCAGATTATTGCTCAAAATGTACAAGAAAAAATAAAGATAAACATTTAAAGAATTTAAAATAAAATAAATAATAAAAACATTAACACTTCATCACTTCAAAGTATAATAGACACATTGATATGTTTTTTAAAAATATTAAAATAAACAAAACAAGCCAAAACTAATATTAAGGATGATAAACATCTATATCAAGTCAATATTAAAAGGAGGATAATCTTACAATTATATCACTGTAAAAAGGAGCAGTGTAAGCCTGAATGTTTCTTTGTGCCTGGTTGACAAAAAATAACTCTTTTCAGAAAGTAATTATAAGTTCTGGCTAAACAATAAACACCCACCTTCCCGTCGTTGTCAAAGGAGTCAAAAAAGATTCCGACTCCATTCCACTGGTCGGCAGCTCCGTACACCGGACCGTCGAGGCCTTGTTCTGTGGTGAACCACATGGCCTAGTAGACACAGAAGAGGAGGAAATGTTAGTTTGTTTAGCGTCCATTACCCAACACAAGTCAAAGGCAGTAGATAAACCACATTTAGGATCGTAAATTGGACATAAAGGCCTGACAGCTCTGGAAAACCTTACCAACAATAAATTAAAATGTACTCCGGTGAACAAAGTGCAGGCTAAAAACAAACCAGTCATCCATTCACCAGCTGTGAAGGGATCTACAGCTGTCACACCTTGATATGTTAATAGACCAGAGGCATGTTTTAACTGCAGCAAAGCAATGCTGAAAACCTAAAACGACTTATACATCAACTTAAGTCAAGATGTTTAATGCTGTTTACAAAAGTTGCTCTGTCAATACCTTCCTATAACCCTGTGAACATGAAACACCTCCTGAAGCAGGATATGCTTCATTCCTTTAATACCAAGTGTAAACGGCAGCGTAATGCAAATGAGCGCTAGACATTGCTCAAAAAAATAACAGTCAGTAAATAGATGAGTTTCTGTGGCAATACCAACCATGTACTTCTTCAGTTTCTGGAAACAAGTTTTGACCTTTTTTACATTTATTCCTCTGCCTACGTATAACAGTTGAAAGTAAGAGGGTTTACGGATTATGAAATATTGAATTAAAGCACAAGTTAGTAATAATGTAAGCAAACTGCCTCATTATTAGACACAGAAGTTTGACCCCGCCTTACCAAACCGTCCGCTCCCATCCGGCCTCGTCCAGACACTCTGAAGGTCACCTTGGCCTCCCAGTGTTCAAAGTTGACTTGGTTTTTGGTCCACACAGAGCCCTTCTGACTCCTGAGGGACGGCGTGATGCGCACCTGGTCTGAACTAGGAATAGCATCTTGATGGAGAAATGGAGAGAATAAAGGTTTTAGAAGCAAGTAACCGCATGTAATGGAATCAGAAGCCAGCCTTATCAGGCTGTGCCTACTGTCTAATAACATATTCACAAACAGTGAAAGATTTACCTCAGATTAGTTTGTTCAATCTGGGTTTACTCTTTGAAAAACAAACTTTAGGGAACTTAATGTCTAACAACTTGTAACATGTTGCTTTTTCTGTTTCATATCATTGTAACTTCAATAACTTTGAGTTTTGAAGTGCTGTACGGACAAAAAAGGAGTTTAAAGATTTGACAAACTTTTTTTTTTAACGTTTTACCAAGTCATACCATGGTTCCAGCTCTTCATTTTTGAGGATTTGTATCTTTTATTTGCATACTTGTATTGTTAACTTAATAATTAAGATTTTGGACTACTGGGTGGACTGAACATACAACTCATGGCTAGTGGTCGAGTAGTTTAAGACACCACACACGTAATCAAAACCCTCCTAATGTGGAGTATAGCTGCTGACATTTTATGCCATCCCACATCTCTATAGATTAGCAGGATATTGTAATCCCCCCCCCCCCCCCCCCAAAAAAAAGTGAAGATGTCACCTTTAACCCTTGGAAATTATGACCGACTGAAACGTTGATCAGCAGAATAATAATAATCGTTGCTGATTGAGAGGGAATACTGTGTAATTTCGTGCTGCTGCAGCTTATTGAATGCTCATATCAGCAATTAGACAAATCACAGTGTGATGCAAGAATCCAAAGGCCCATTCCTGCAAGATGAAAGTTCAACGCTTGAGTTGCATGTGTCTGAACATACTCTCTGTCAGTGCTGTTTTGAATTAGCCCAGGACACGTTTCAACAGGACTGTGACTCAGACGTAAAAGCTACGCTGCTAAATATCTCTGGTGCAGTTTTGAATGGAGCAAAAAAAACCGCTATCTTTACTGAACATCCATAACGGAAACACGTCAGTAATATAAACAAGCCGTTAAAACATAACCAACTTCAGCTGCCCTCATGTCGTGTTGTTAGATGTGTGTTTTAGGTTGAAACAGCAGCTCTGTGATGTTGACAGCTGGATACAAACTTACTTCCAGTGTGAATCCAAAACGGGATCCCGCCGTCGCTCTGAGACAGGTGGGGTCCCTTGAAGCTGTATTTGTACTCAAACCGGCTGTGAGGAAGCTCCTCTTGCGTCAGGGCACCGGCGGGGATGTCAGCGAGGGTGTGGTGAAATATTAACGGTGTGAGAAAAGTTAATATCAACACCCGAGTGTTGGCAGCCGGGCGCTGTGCTATGGACACCGCCATGTTTCTGTATCACTGCTGACGTAGCGCTGAGACCACGAGCATGACGGGCTGCCTGTAGGGCCAACAGGGCGCTTTCTGATTGGTCCGCTGCTTTGGTCCTTTTTCTTCGCTTCTTCTTCTTCTGTTTTTTTTAAGGTAACAGCTGACTCTGGGGTTGAACGCAGGAGCCTTACGTACACAAACGAGTAACGGATACATGTAACTGTAACACGTAATCAGGATACAAAATCCAAACCATTATTCCTTACAGTTACATAAAAATACGTTGTTGCTGGTAAAAAAAAAAAAATCAAAAATGTAAAAGGGAAAAAACTACAACTAATAATTGAAGAAATACAATTATTATTTTTTTTACTAATAATTCAATAACAAATTTGATTACTCGCAGAATTACGTTACATTTTAAAACACATAACTACATGTCACGAAGCACATGCTTACACAGTAGGCTACAACCACGTTTTTGAATGAGGTAGATTGACAGCTGATTTGTTGAACAGAAATACTGTATATGCGTAAATTCATGTAAAAAACTAAAACAGTATAAACTATACCATACAGCAGGACAAGCCTACAACTGAATCTGGAATCAATAGGCCTGTATACTACTATGTATTTGCATTGTATCTCTTTTTTTGTTTGTCACAGTTTAGTAGGCGCACACCTGATTTATTTTCAATACTGTGGGTAATTTATCAATGCATTGTTTTAAATTAAGAACATTTCATATGCTGTTGAGGACACAGTTTTATCCACAAGTATAAAAAAGTTATCAGGTTACATTATTGTAATTAAACTTTGCACAACAAATACCAGTAAAAAAAAACACAACAAGAAGGATACACATTTTTCAGCCTGGCTGATGTTGATAAGTGTTCACAAAGGAAAGGTTGTGCCTGGAGGGGCAGGAACTGATACTTAGGGTGGAGAACAGTTGAACAATGCAAACAAGTTAACAATATTTGAGTTCCCTCCCACAAATACAACTGCTGATACCTATAGCCAACTAATGTTAATACTAGTTTAATTCTAATGGGATTTTACTTAACAAAACACATTTATGGGATCTCTATTAGACACTGTGTTATGTTATGCATTCATATTAAAGATGTAAATATTGCACACATACCATTATCACACATTTAACTCAAATGACAATGTTAATATTGACATATTGGTTTGAATTACTTCTTTGGTTCACTGCCTGTATTTCTAGTCTTAGGAATTTTAGGCATATGAAACATATCTTTATCATTACTGCATCCTGCACAGATGCAGCGGACCCACACACACGATCTAAAAATTCGCTGAATTAACAATCAAACCCCCTCACTGCAACACGGAGCTGCTCGTCAGCCTGTGTGAGGTCAGACAGAGGTTAAGTGACATAGCTGTGCTGGCTGATGGAACTTTCACTGCAGTCTGAAAGCCTCAGCAGGAGATGGGAGATGACACAATTATGTTTCAGTAGCTTTCTATCTACCTTCAGCAAGCTTCTTCCTTTTGCTTCTGGAGGTGCAGCATCTCTATGAGGGCCTGTGATTACGGGTTCAGGAACGAACCACAGAACAAAACAGGCCATTGTTGTGACACTAATCTAGGGATTTTGGATATAATGGCAAGTGATCAGCAAGAGGGAAGAACTGTGCAGAGGTTTACAGTCTTCAGGTTTAATGCTGCAGTCATTGAGGAAACATTATCTTACTTTAGGGATTCTTTTTACTGTGTGAGTGCAATGTTCACTTGAAAGGAGTTTTATAATTTTGTCACGGTTCCAAACAGCACAATGTTTTAGTATTTATCCTAAATAGTGCCAATGCTATCTCACCTTACACCTCTGATCCGTCTTGTAAATCTGATCAAATCTGGGAGTTAAAGAACTACACTTACATTATTTACACAAATGTGTTATACTTTATAAGGGCATGGTCAATCTAGTGAATCCACATTGAAAAGGGGTGTCCGAAAATTGCCCAATTTCTTTGCGAAATGAATTTATTAGGATTTTATTTTTCATAATGTCCTCTTAAGTGCATCTACGATGCTATATGAGTTAGTACTGTAAGTAAAGAGAGTATGTATAGGAATAAAACCAAAAGATTTCGAGTGAATTCCCTTATAAAGGACACTAACTTTGTATGTAACATTTAAAACTCTTGAAAACTAACAGGCTACCAGTGGATTTAAAAAGTAGAGAAAATAGTCCTTTGTCTGAGGAAGTCCTCATTAGAGAGTTAACCCACACTCTTTGTAAGGAAATGTAGGATTTAAATAACAAAAGCAATGCTAATGTATCCATTTAGTGGGGGACAATGGGAACCTGTAGGATGTTAATGGGTCACTGAGACTGTGAATAGCCTATCACATGAGTCAGCACAAATATTTGGCCAGTGAAGTAAATATTGCTGGAGCCTGAATGATTGGTATTTAAAATAACACTTTATTTGAAGTTTGATCTATATTTAATTGCCTTCACTGAATATATTTGACCATAATAAAGCTTCTGACTTAAGATTGTCTACCTCACTGTGTGTATTTAAGCCTTCATTTGAATGAGTCAACATTTAGAGATCCTAAACGGGGCTTAGTGGACAAAACAAAGAGGAGTTGTGTTGTACATGGGGTTTCTTGTTCCTGGGGGATCTAAAGATGTTTGTATTACCCATGTCGCATTAGGGGGAAAGGGAGAGTGGCCTGTCACCTCCTGATGTGACAGCAGGGCTTAGTTTAATGAAGCCTGTTGCCCCATGGTGTTTATTCATACCTGAAAAGCACAAAGCAACCAATTATCACATGAACAAAATGTCTGCTGAGACAACTGCATGCTAAGGAAATGTCCTGTGGTCGAATCCACTGTGCTCTTAAGTGTACCACCATGATGCAAATCTCTAGCTGGCCTGCAGAGGAGGATGAGATTTTTATGTTTATTTTACCATCTGGTGCGCTGGATTTCCTTCTGAATTGCTGCAAAAACACATACAATTGAAGTGAATCAAAGAGGCTATTTATTTAAGCTAAAATCATATTGTGATAAGGATTTTCCCAAACCAATATTAAATGAATACCCCACATCAGAGCAGTGTTGACTGGCTTTACTGCTATATTATTTGTTGGCTCAATACTGCGCACATAGGCCACACACTCACCCTCAACAATGCCGAAGGACTAAAGCTTTATTTCAGATTGCTTCAACACGGTCCAGTGTGGTCCAGCCAAGAGAGGGCACTTATTTTCCATTGAGGACTTTGCCACATTCATTTGAAGAGCGGCCCTCTCTCATTATTAACAGACACACTAAACGATGGGCCCCAAACAATACCGAACAGATCCCTTTATGCGAACAAGTGCTCAACGTTTCGGCAACCACTGTGTGCCCTCCACCACTCCCTCTTCTTTTCAGATACCTGCACATAAGTGAAAGATGTAGAGCACACAAAAGATATTCTCAACTTTCCCTTTCTCCCATTCTTTGAAACAGGCCCATTTTAAAGCTTTTATTTGTGCAAAGCCTCTCATTAACTCTGCTCATGCTGCCTCCCTCGGCTTGCCATTGCTTAAGTACTGGGTGTTGTAAAAAAGCTACCAATTAGTCCCTCATCAGCTCCAATTAGGGGAGACAAAGCCTGAGTAAAGATAACTCAATGAGAGGGAGAGGTGGAAGGGTGAGGGCCGTCTACGTGTGTGTCTGTGTGTACATGTGTGTAGCCCGGGCCGGCATAACATAGTTTGTAATCATTGAAGAACTTGTGGCCATTCACTTTGACCCGCTGCAGCACAGGTCCATTCACTCTCCAGGCTCCTCAGCGGGCCCTTTTCTCAGGGCCAAGTGTTGTTGTGCTGGGAAGACAGGCCCCCCAGGAGTCCCAGAAAGAGAGCCATTCAATCCTCTCTACCTGCTTGCAGCATATAAAGCACTTAAGGCCAGGCCAATCTCTCATTATTGTCTCCTTCACTCTCAATACTTCCTTAAACTTAGGCCCCAACAAGAGTAAGCCCTTTTAGAGGGGAAATAGGGGATGCATGTTAAGGGGGTGGCTTTCGCCTCATTAGAATTGAATTTGCAGTGTCTTGCAATTACGTTGGGGGGGAACAATGCATTTTCTTCATCATAATCTTCACTGAATGGGGGATTTTTGGGGCAGTTAATTTGCTGCCCACACTAATGCATTAATGAATGAATTGGGCAACACTAATTTTCTCTTTGCTGCCTCAATCTGTTTGTTTCCTCCATTGGTCTCAATCAGTTCTGGGCAGCCGCTACTAATAAAATTACCTCATTAAGGCTTTTCTTGCAGCACAGTAACTCACTCATTCATTTGCTATTAAACATTTTCTTTGGGAAGGGGGCTGGGGGTGTCCCCATTCAGTGTTGCATCTAGTTCTAAATAATGAGGGGGACAAGCAGGGAGATATAATTAGGAACAAGGGGGCACTTCAGCAAATATTGGAAATCTTTTAAGGCTCTCCCTTGTATGATGGTGATTAATTACTTCCAGAAGGGATTTTGGATAAAAATAATGCCAACTTTTTTTTTTCTGTCTTTGCTGGTACGATACGACTGAAGCTTGTTAAAAGGATGTGCACAGGACTTTAATTTCGGCCCCTCTTTAATCATGACATGTACTGTTCTCTGAAAATGGGATCATTGTGAAACCAATACGCATCATGTTAACAATGACATCGTTTTTAATGAAGGTGGCTTCTGATGCACTAGAATAAACTATCAAATGGGTTTTTGTTTGTTGTTAATGAAATTCTTTGATATGTGATCATATTGATTTATAAGAAGATAACATTTTTAGCTGAAAACAAACAGTAAATATGTTGCTTGAATCTCATGTTCCAATGTAATGCTTAGCTTCCAGGAACAAAATGCAACAGGTTCACACCAAATGGTTACAACAATTACTTACACAGAGACAGGGCAAGTGTATTCATTTGGACTTTTTGAGTTAATTTCATCGCCGGTGGCTGCCCGCCATGCTGCCAAACAATCTTTTGGAGTAAAAACATCAAGTATTGTTGAGTAAGAACATCTAATTTCAGTCATTGAGTCTGAAAATAAACAAGAAAACACAGATTACCCACGCTGAGTGAACATCTCCACAAAGTTTTATTCATAATTGTGTTATGATTATCGTCACGTGCTCCTCTGAACTACACTACACAGTTTAATGAGTTCACTGAACACTGAGTGCTGTGCATCTATCAGAGGGAATTAATCAAGCAGTGCACATACTGACTGACATATGACTGCCACCTAGTGGATTCAGAGAGGTACTGAATGACTGTTAGGTCACATCACTGTGAACAGTGATAGAAGAAGTTCCCTGAAACTAAGTATAGAAGAATTAACAATACCAAAAGTAGAGTATAATAATCATAACTGAGATTCGGTCCCTTGAGTAAGTTAAAAAGTACTATACATTGGGTGCACACAGGGGCATTTTAAGTTAAAAAACATGTCAGCTTGTTCAACCCCATGCTGCGGGCGACCCAAATCAACCACAGAAGACGCCCTGAAAACTATTAAATCCATAGGATTTATTGATATAAAGACAAACATACACCTCTGCTTTCTGCTACTGGCACAGGAGGTTTTAAGCACTTCCGGGTGCACCTTGCTGAGCAATGCAGCTAAAACCAGAGCTATGAAGGGGAAATAACAGCATAGGGAACACATATAGCAATGTCACAGCTTGAAAATGAAACTTACAAGGATGCAGTTTTCCTATTTCAGCTGCAGGGAAAGCAGAATGTTGAGCAAATATAATCATGATTGTCATACCTTCTTCACAGTGTGCAGTGATTATGTAAAGGTTTAATCAGCTAAGTGAATATACTGACTAACCTTAAGATGTAGTCAAATGTTCTGAGTCAATAGCTGACTTGGAATTTGAACGCGAGGTGCCTTTTTATATCAGGCTCATTAATTATATTGTGATGTGTTACAGATTGATTGGTCAGCCATTCATTTCTCAGAAATGCCGAGCCAGTAACCCAGACATTTGTAAATTTATGTATGTCTCCCTCTGGTGGAGGACTATCCAACACCAGTGATCCACACAGCAATCCAACATCTTTGTATGTACACAGCATATATTTATATATTCATTTATTTCAAGTACCTGTCTCTGAAAAATTTGAATCATGTATCCTGGCAAAATGGGTTCAATATTTACTTTGCGGACCATGAGGAAGAGGAATCTTTCATTATCTGTGTATATATTCCGATAATGAATATATACACAGATTTGGTGGCTGTATTTCTTACACAAGTTGTGGGAAAGAGAATTATGTACTGACATAAAGTAAAGACGTAAAAACTGATTTAAGGAGACTTGTTTAATGTGCCGTGTAAATAACGAATAAAAAAACCTGCGTTTGCACAGTCAACTCATTTTGTTAAAAAATAGTCACACAAACTCTTGTATATCATATAAAAATAAACATCTGTGATTAAAAAGGCATACAGTACACTCTGTTTAAATAAAATAAAAATGCATAAACACTTCAATATTTACACCAGTATCATATACATATAGACCCAAACCATTTTAAATATTCCAGTTAAAGTCTGTTCTCTCTCGCGCTGGTTTCCACTTCCTGTCTGTCTTTGATCCTCCGTCTGTTCGGGGTGTAGGTTCCTTGTAGTCCTCACCTGAGCCAGTTTCCAGATTGTCCTGGGTGTCCCGCCAGCTGTCGGGTACTGCAGGAAAGTCCTCCCCTGGAGAGGGCATCGGGCGACCGTACACTTTGTTCTGCAGTTCAGCGATGTCGTAACGGATGTCTGCCATCAGCAGCAGCAGGAAATCAAAAGAGCCTGGAGGACCCTGGGGAGTGAGGACAACAAAAACACATTTTTGAACAAATATTTCTCTTATATTTAAACTTAGTTAGTTAGTTAGTTAGTTAGTTACTCGCATCTTTACTGGAAAGATCAAATGTGTTCTTCGTCTATATTTACTGAGAAACCACAGAGGTTGTCCCAACAAAACTCCAGCTGACCAATGGACTGTCTACAACGGGCCACTGACTACTGAGCAGTTCTCATGATTTGTTAACGTTAGCACCATCAGTGTTTATCTAAGGGGATAATGCTTACACTGTACTTGATACTATTTACTTTTGAGTTTGACAGTATCATTAGCTGTGGTGTTTAATTTCCAGGGTCCACAGTGGTCTGTTTTTCACTCATGCCTTTGTTTAACTGCATTGTTCTGGATAATGGTAACAAGTTACAATAGTGAGGCATCAATATAGATAGGCAGAGTCTTACTGGTGGTCCGACAGGCCCAGGAGCTCCTCTATCCCCCTGGGGAAACAAAACAATTATTAGCACTATCTAAACAAATAATTCATATAATTCTTGTCAGGGAACATTTTCAAAAGAACTAGGGGAAAGGTAGCAAGAGAGGCAGTGAGAAGAGCCGCTAACAAACCTTCGGCTAGTAGGGGTCATGTATTCAGACAGGCCAATCACAGCGGTTTATCTATATATGGGGAAACTGGGCTGTCATGTGGGGACAGAGTGCTATTATTGGTGAGGATATGGCGGTTTAAAACAATTAAAATAAATGGTCTGAGCAAGATTACTTAAATTTTTTCAACTTCGCCTAACAGCAACAGTGTGTGTCAAGGGCCACCCTTAAGGTTCTGCTTTGAAAAACCTTTTGGAAAATATGATTTTGCTCTTTCCAGACTTGTATTAATAAGAGATTGATTGACAGATGTTTCAGCCAAACACCTATTTGGATTTGGATGTATTTTTCTAAAGTGTCTGCCCTTTTTTATCTAGAAAGTTTCAGGTTATGAGTCCAGGGGAAGACAATCAAAGATGCCGTTTGAAAACACACCAAATGATCCCCTATAAAGCTCAGTAATGAACATTAACAACATGTTTATTAGAGAGCTTTAGAGGTGCTGGTAGGTGTATTTTATTTGGAAAGAGCCACGCTAGCTGTTTCCCCTTGAATCCAGTGTTAATGCTTTGCTAAGCTTTAATATATTTTAGCTTAGCATTATCATAATTATTATGATTGAGTATATGCTCTTGTTTCATACAGAGGTTACCAGCGTGTTAACTCTTCACACCCCTTGCAGAGAAAGCAAATAAGTGTATTTCCCAAAACGTAGAAATAATTCAAAAATATGTGAAATGTAAACGTGAAGAAGTGTTTTCATTTAAACATACTGTACATGAAACTGTGACGTATCATGGCAGCCTGTTGACCTACGGTAGCACACACAACCACAGACACACATATTGACCTGACCACTGTGGTTGTTAGTGGGCTCAGGGTCACACTGGGGCTGTGAGTGTTTTGGCAGATGGTTTGGATTTGTTACCCAGAGACAGATTACTATCAACCTCCAATCTATCCACACAAACATCCACGCTGTACTGAAAGAATACCGAGGTACTATGTCAATAAACCGGATGCACCTAAGTTGTTCCATACGTGTTCCACAAGCTAAGCAAACAGCACTGAGGGTATAACACGATGCCAGAGCCAACACAAGACCAGCATCTCATCAGCTCTTTCACCTTTCACTTCTCTAAGTCAGTGTGACATGGATTACCAGTCATTCTTGATTTATTATTGACCAATATCTTTATAATCCTGTGATGCTTAAGTAAATCAGTCACAGTTTCCAAATTACATTCCCAAAAAAAGAGGTATTATATGATTAAAATTCTAATTATTTTGTTGATCAACGGTCTGATCAGGTCTTGACCTCTACCTTTTATTATCTGAAAAAGCTACTTTCACTGCAGTAGGATCTCACTCGTCAGATTCAGTTTAAACTGTGAGCAGAGCCGCAATTTCCAAATAAAAGCCATTAAAAGGGAAGTTGATTTTTAGCTCACCTTTGTTGCCACAATCTCTAAGGATGTTTAAATCTGATAAATACAACCTAAACATCTTCATTAGCGCACATCTAAATGAGGAAAGTCAAACACTGTTACTGCTCCAAAGCACACAGCGGCTGTCTTGAGAACATCTGCAATCAGCAAATATACCATCATATCTTCCTGACTTCAGCTGCTCTTTTCTAGGAAAATAGCAACATGAGAATCAGTGTGCAAGCAAATCTGGATTAATGCAAAACAAGTGAAAAATGTAAACACAAATCTCACTGTAACCACGCTGGATTCTGCATTGTGCCTCTTTAATCTGAGGCTTAACCATCTGCTGGGGCCTAGTGTTTAACACTTTGCCCGAGGCTTCCCGGGGAGTCAAAGCAGAAAAAACATTCCAGTTATCCTTTTGAAATATTGGTGCCACCTATCATCAGCTAATTCAAACGCCCTGTTCCCATAATCCATGGGATACTCCAGACAACACCAAGGAATCAACAGCCTTCACTCTGGTGGTTAGCAGCAAGTTGCCGCCTGAACAGACTTGCTGTTGGCTTCAGCTTCTTGTGAATTGGGTAATTCTGAATCTGAGAGGTGAGAGATTAAATCACTCTAAACAAACAGTGATCTTTTGATATATTTTGTAACCTTAAATCTGATAAAATGGTGTCCAATTTTGGTCTAAGATTCTCGTGTACAAGTATTTGAACTGATACATGTTGACTCGCATCGAGAAGCAACCAAATCAAGCCGACCCAACAAGAGTTTCTGAAGTGTGCCTATGGCGTTTCGGCACACCAATCTCCCTCTCTCGACTTGCAGTAACACGCAGTGATCCTAACATCTGCAGGTACCAACTGCGGATTTGTTAGGATCCTGGCACCTGCTTTGTGGATTTCCCCCTGTATACATTTGAAGAAATGGGTTATTGAGAAATATCTTTTGACAGACATTGTGTTGGCAGATGATTCAAATGTATCTAGCACTTTTGAACTTTTGCATATCCTTCTTTTGAGAGGGGCCTTGTGCTGTAAGCCAAGTGTCAAATTCTGCTGCCAAGGAGAATGAGTTTTGTGACCGAGGGGCAGCATGCTGGACCCCTGTTTGATAATACGCAACTGAAAAAGAGGCTCTTCTCTAGAAAAGCTGCCTTTTACAGTAAGATTGATGTCATACAGATGGGAGAGGTAAGGTAACTAAGTACAATCTGACCTCACCTTTAGGCCATCCTTTCCTGGCGCTCCTGGAAACCCCTGTTGAATAAAAGAAACAAACAAACTGCATTCATTATCTGTTCTGAAAACACATTATAGTTTCTTTTCACACTTCTAAGACCTACAAGAGGATACTGAGAAGCTCAATAATGTGAATTTTCCTGTGACTATCTATCTGATGGCAGCCTGACCTTGCACCCAGTAATGTGTTAATGTTCAGTTCAGTATTTTCACTAAAACTCATTTATTCTAAATCTCTTTAAATTCAAAACTGACATCTCGATCAACATCGATTATCCAAGATTAACTTTGTGCTTGCCTCAAGGCTTTCTTGAGTTCATCTAAATAGTAGGGAGTGCTTTGATCTCTTTCCTAAAATAATCATCATTAAAGCAGTGTGAAGACATTGTATAGGGAGCAGGGCCAATATTCAGATCAGTACCAAGCCTGTGAGTCACACACTAAATCCTATTCATCATCTTTGAAGCCCTGACATGCAGAGGAACACATGTGACCCGATGGCTGAACCTCACAACTGTGATCAGAATTTAATCAGGTTTCTGTGGAGAGAAGGACAACTCCCTTTGACACACGGAGACAGAAAGCAATAGATCACTTTCTTATACAAAAACAGTGTTCCTCTCTTCTTGGTTTGGCAGCATGCAGATGGTGATATACAGAAACTAATTGCAGGTATCGACAGCCTGATTTATCAATAAGCAGATTGCATAAATACTTGAGCATTCAAACCAAAATATTTCTTTACTGTATGTTCACATCCGGCACATTCTTGATTCAGATCCCACACGCAGGCAAAGACGGAGCGCTGCAAAATAAAGCAGCGAGCCAAAGAAAACAACTAAAGCTGTAAATGGATTCTGCCCTCTTTATTATGTTTGCCATTACAGTGTGTCGTCCTCTTTCACACTGCAGAAGTGTGGTTTGCTTTAACGGGGAAGTGTTTTTTCTCGTCTTTTTGAAATGTGTCATTTGAAAAGCAAAAGATATTTGGTTGCTCTCAATTCATGCCCCTTTTATAAAGAAAAATCAATCACAGCTGTCCTGGGGCTGACTCCTGTCACATAGCGGGATTATTAAATTACCTGGATGACTTTCGGTTAAAAATAACAAGTCTGCAACTTAAACGAAAGTAAAGAGAAAAAAAAAAAGTGCTCTCATCCAAATCCATTTTGTAATCCTGTGTGAAACTGAACATATTAAACATTATAGCAAAGGTGAACAACATAACTCAGAGCAGTAGAGGTCTCACACTCACTCACACACACACACACACACACACACAGTTAAATCTGAGGAATATGACAACTTATATACAATCTAAAAAGCTGAGAAACTGAATCTTTTTTATCCGGGATTGTGATGGAAACTTATGAAACAATGGAGATGAAACTCAGTGTCATGATCCTTGTTTTGTGTCTGTTGTTTTCCTGTTATTTTGAAATGTTTTCCCCTCTTGTGTCATGTTTAGTTTCACTTCCTGTCTGCGTTTCTCTCCTGTGCCTGATTGTGTTATTGCGTTCAACTCTTGCCCCTGTGTTTCTCCTCCCCTCTCCAGCTGTGTCTTGTCTTGTGATTACCCTTGTGTATTTAGTCTCCGTCCCCCTCTTGTTCCTTGTTCGGTCGTCGTCGTTTCCAACCTGGTCTAGTCCATGTTACCTGCCTGTTCCTGTCCATCCGTCTGTCTGCTCTTTGTTTGATAGTACAGCTTTAATTTGAATAAAGCTCGCCTTCTGTTTGGACCCATACCTGCCTCCTTTATTCACTCTATGCTTGGGTCCTTTACCACAACCTTGACACTCAGAGAGACACGGGAGGGCTGGAACTTTGATGGCAAACACTGAAGGTTCATTATGAAGTTAACGGCTGGAGAATTGACAAGACATTTGCTGCAGCCACGAGTTGACAGAGCGATTGCCCGACCAATCCTGAAGATCTCTACTACAGTATGAGGTTTTAACTAGTTCGGAATTGACAATCAACATTTTTCATTCGCCAAACTAAACACATATGGATCCTGAATATAACTAAAGCTGTCACACATTGGAAAAGAATGTGCGCCAGGGAACCTACGTTCCAGATAAGAAAGGCTTCTAGACGTCCCTGAACAATAAACTATCTCAGGTCAGCTTGTGCTCTTTCATAGACTGGCATCAACAATGCGCTCAATCTGCCCCTCCTTAAGGGAGATTACAGCAACCTGAAGGCCAAAGAACTATGCAATGGGTCTAGACAGAGGAAGGACAAAATTATGAACTAGGTCAAAGGTTAAACACCTAAGCAAAAATATTTCCTAACAGGGATGAAGCCTGGGGTTGAAGAGATGATTAAAACACAATCATTCATAACAACTGCAAAGTGTGTATTCATTAACTGACCACAGGTCCTCTGGGGCCCCGTTTGATGTGGGACAGGTCTGGTGTGGGTCCAATGGGTCCCATAAAGCCCCTGGGACCATGAGGCCCAGGAGGCCCCAACAGTCCTGTATATCCAGGAGGGCCCTCTGGTCCTGGATCCCCTTGAACAATACAGAAACTAATCAGATATACATACAGCTGATCACAAAAAGACACAGAATTTATTAAGATGTTTGCAAAATAGATAAAATGCTTCTTGCTCTTGAGATGCCTTGAATTTACCAAGTGTTAAACCTTTTCATTGGCCCTGTAGACATGCCAAGGTTAACATTTAGCTTAAAGCACAGTCCCACAGAGCCTTTAGCATTGCCACAGACACTTTTTTAGACCTGGATTCAGGCCAGTTTCTTTATGCCGTCTGACACATTTTTATTATCTTTAGCTTCATGTGTTTACCTGGAGGTCCGGGGAGACCTGGCGGCCCTGGTAAAAATATGGGCGATGTCACAATTTTCTGACTGGCCATCTGCTCAGGGATGTAAGCACTGTTTGACAGCACAGCCAT
Organism: Eleginops maclovinus; assembly: GCF_036324505.1. Lineage (NCBI taxonomy): Eukaryota > Metazoa > Chordata > Actinopteri > Perciformes > Eleginopidae > Eleginops > Eleginops maclovinus. Next base: position 14,587,434 of record NC_086356.1, on the reverse strand, counting down.
CTTGAATAAAAATAAAGAACAAAATGATTGAATGAACAGGTCAATTAAAAATAACTAAAAGAAATACACATTCTCTCATGGGATGAAAGATTTGTTTCATATGAGTAACACTCATTTTGCTGTCATTCTAAAAATGCTTTTACACACAATAGCTCATAAAGTTCTGCAGTATCAAACATCACAGGAAAATTACACAATGAAGGGCCAACTTTAAGTAAGATTATGTTACAACTATATACTCAGCCAAAGATGGAAGCTGATCTTTCATCTGCTATAACCCAGACAGATGGAGGGCCAGACAACCCCTCTGCATTATTCACAAGACCAGGAGAGTTCCTGCTCTCTATGCTAAACAGCATCCTTGGGAAAAGTTAGCTTTGATCTCTGCGTAATATCATGTGGATCTGGTAATCCCAGGGGGAGGCAGACCTCGCTAGGCTGCAAGACACACACACACACACACACACACACACACACACACACACACACACACACACACACACACACACACACACACACACACACACACACACACACACACACACACACACACACACACACACACACACACACACACACACACACACACACACACACACACCATGGTTCACCTGCTGATCAGTGAGCATTATGCAAGACTGTATGTGGCCTGTGACCTTGGGCACAGGTGTTTGAACCTGAGAGTGAACCTACATTTAAACTCTAACCTTCCCATGATACGAGTAAATGACTATATAATCTCTCACTGTAATAATATTTTTATTTTGTTTTCTCAAAATAGTAAAGATTATGTGCTGTATAGCTGCATGAGCCCATAGACCACACAGCTGGGAGCAATATATAATGTGTTAGAGCGAGGGTGTTGAGTGCCACTGCTGACAGACTTGTAAGATTACACACAGGGAAACGTAGCCAAACTGTTGAGTTTCACCCAAATTGCCCACCAATTCCCACTTATGGAAGGAATCTACCAGCTACAGCAAAGGAAGTTGATTCAGACATTCTTTTTATTAGGAAATAAAGTGCTACGATAAATCTCATGGACGTTTTTAAAATAAGCCTGCTGTTGTTCCTGAATTACAGTCAGGTATGAACACCTTGGCGATAAAGTGAGATCTTCAGGTGGTCATAAAAGAAAGGAACATTTCTGCAGATATTCAAAAAAGAAGAGCTTTTTTCAGTCAACCAGAAAAACGGGAGGATTTCATGATGCAGGGTTATGATAAATATATCAAATCACGGGTCAATTGTAGACGTATTGCATTTTATTGTATTTAGGACCCTTACCTTCTGTTTAAGCTGCAGGACAGACATCCTGATCTGGTGGAAATCGTCACACGTGGCTGAGCAAGTTCCAGCATTCATCATGTTGTCAGACTTCTCAAAGAGATGCACTGCTGGGAATCGGATGAAAAAAATGTTTCTGTCAGAAAAGCTAGCAGTAAAGGCATCTTTTAGAAAATCATCAGAATGATACTCCTGTGTTAGTCTGGTGACAGTTGGATGGGTTGTGAGCCTACTAGTGAATGCGTAGTTTATACAGGATGATAACTCTGTAACACTGTCATTTGTGAGACCAAAGATTTACGGGAGCTTTAAAATCCTCTTCTTGGACAGGAAGGTTGTCTAGTAAATGTGTCAGTGATGTAGTAGTGAACTAATGTCTGATGTGATGTCTGGTAAATATATTGTGTGATTTTTTTTATAGAATTTTAGGAAAACTGTCATATCACTTTTCAGAATGAAAATCACAAATATTTTCATGTTAATTTTTAATTAAAAATAAATAGTGTTTTGGAAACATTACAGTAATATTAAATATAATGTCACAATATTGAAGTGTATTAATATTTTCTTGCAACCCCAGTTTGCATATTTGAACATTTTTTTTACTACTAATACTCTTAACTCAATAAATATGATAATTTAAGCAGTAAAATTACACGATTGAGTAAAGGGAAACACAACAGGAAAAGCACAGACCTTGCTCTGTCTCTGGTCTGTGGTAGAATGGGCCCTACTCTACGAATGCATATATATGTAATGCATTTTCTGGACATTATTTTCCCACTACGTTACAAAGCAGTGGGACATAAAGCAGGGGCATGACTACATGAACCATCGTTTCTCACTCTCCAGCTTTTGCTGCAATGTTTTAGTAGGTAATGGAAAAGAAACTCATGGGAGGAAGTAGCAAATCTGCAGCCCCTGACTGCTTCACTGGAGACTCTGGGGCAAAAAAAGACTTTATCATCATCTGGAGCGCTTGTTATGTTTTCCTCAAATGCATCCCGCAAATCAAAAAGGACCAGGAGTCAGGGGGGGCAGCAGTGTGTTTGGGAGACAGACACGTTCTGAAATGCAAAAGGAGCTAGGATGTGTAATGACTACCAGGTGTCAGTGTTTGCAGCAGCCCCCCATCTCCATTTTTCTCCCACCAAATAACCATGTGTGGTCAGCCTCACATCGCAGTCAGAGGTGCCCTTGAGTAAAGAGAAAATGCCTGAGTAAAAATAGTATTCTCACCTCTCTCCCCCTTGGTGCATGTTTTCCCATCTTCTTCCAGGAAATAGCCTTTCTCACACTCACACCTGTAGCTCCCCACAGAATTCACGCAGGTCTGAGAGCACGTAGTCATGTTCTTATCTGCACATTCGTTGATGTCTATATGTTGTAGGGACGGAAAGAAGCAGAAGAGACACGATAAAGACATTAAAGAAAGACTGTGTGAACCAACACGCACTCATCCAGTAACATATACAAATACAGAAAAGCTATATTGTTCTCCTTTACACCATATTGGCTCAAAATAAAAGTTGACAAAGTACATGATTGACTGCTGCATTTAATAATTTGATACAGACAATATGCATCTAAGTTGTGTGTGTACAAGGCGGACCACTGAGAGATGTGTAATGTCAAAGGGTAAATAATGGAAAACATGTACATGAAGAACACGGCTCAGCTAACATTAATGACATGTATATGAGCATCATTAAAAGCATTAATTAAAGCCAAGATAAACTTTAAATAACTGCTACTAATGTATTATAAAGTTAATGGAGCGCTCATTTCAAACGAGCAAAGCAAAAATCAGCAATACTATGTTACATTCTGCGTTTATTTTACCTCAGTGTTAGGAAAACTTTACGGGGCTTGTTTTTCAAGCTCCATTTTTTAAATTGGGATGGGCTAGAACAATCCTATATAGAAATTGTCTAAAATAGTTTGATTGCAAAGAATAAAGAGTGCTGGTCTCTTTGAACTGACAGAAGGCATCAATTTAGATAATGCCAGAATATAGCGTGGCCTAACACGTTTACACAATTCAAATAAGAAAACGTTATGTATAGACTTGTTTTTAATAAGGGATTCACGAGGTGTAGTTCAGGCGCTCACCCAGACAGTAGGGTTTCTCTCGGTTCCTGTGGCGCTCACGGTCGTAGCGGTAGCCGGGGTAACAGGTGCACACCACTCGACCAAAGTGGTCGGTGCACTGTTGCTCACAGGGGGCGCCAGCACACACATCATAGTCTACAGAAAGGAAATGAGGCATTTAATCAGCTAGAAAACAAATGTGACCGGCAACATTCTTGTTAAAGTTGATTGAACATTCAGTGAGGTTAAACAAGGGGAAAGTTATTTAATGATGAAAGATAATTACAAAATAATTACAAATACAAGACAGACATCCAAACAGTTTCCCCTACCTTCAGGAATGCACTGGCCCAGCACGAACTTGAAGCCATTACAACATTTCTTTCTGTAAAATATCAAAAAGGACACACACAAAAGATGACAAATCCAAAATACTTTTACAATCACATGCTAGGTAAGCATATTTCCACATGAGCTGACATCTATTTAACATTAATAGGGATCTGCAGAGTATGTTCGGATCCAGCGATATGGTCTGTTTTTGCTATTGTATTTGTTAATCTGGAAAACATCTTCGTGAAGATTAGTCAACACACACACACACACACACACACACACACACACACACACACACACACACACACACACACACACACACACACACACACACACACACACACACACACACACACACACACACACACACACACACACACACACACACACACACACACACACACACACACACACACACACACACACACACACACACAATCTGGAAAACATCTTCGTGAAGATTAGTCAGCAAACCATTGCATATGGCTTACTGTCATGGCCAGTGAATTCTCTGATACCAGTTGAAACCCTCCGTTTGGTTTAATGACTGCGTTGCAGTTTTTATTTATCTTTAAAATGTGCCTTTTAAATCCCTCATTATTGAACAAAGGGTGAACTTCTTCTATTATCTGCTTCTTTCACATCAAATTCTTTCTTGCACACTTTACTTATTTTCTCCATTTAGACCCATGCACCTGTCCTTTAGATAAAGGTTATGTCATTTCCTAGAGGCCATGATAAATGAATGGATGATTTACTATTTGTAGATGAGAACAAACAACTTGCTGATCATATGTAAGCTTTCCTTTAACATCTTTTCTCTTTTGTCTCTTTTCCTCATCTGTGATCAGTTTCAGTAATACCATCTCCATGATAACATATTGCAGCAATATTCAGCGTCACATCATCATGAGACCCTTTTCATCCCTGGCTCTCACTCAGCACTAAGGAAAAGTGCTACCAGGTGTTACTTTCAAACATGAGGTGATACAAATAAATCCAATTACACCATGAAGTCATGGCAATATAGCGCAGTCACACTCACTTTGATACTCATACTGGAAAATGATTATTCTGTAATACTTTACAGCTTTTTTTCAAGAGTCGTTATGATGACAGGGCATCTGGTGATTTCTTTTAAAGAACACTCCCTAAACAGCATTGAAAAACAATTAATGTATTTTATTCATACATTTGCTTTATGCAACATGATTCATCTGTGCTCAGACAGGAGGCCCACCGGGGGACAATACTCAGCTATGCTAGGCACTATGTGAGTCTGAATGGTAACGGCTAATATGCTAACGTCCTTGTCATTACCCGAGCTGTACCAGAAACCCGATCGGTTATAAGCATGTGCGAATACGCCGCTACTTCCCATGATGCTTACTGAAGTATGTCGAAGCAATTCACTGCAGTTTTCTGGGATTTCAATAAAATAATGTTGGTTTGATTAGTTAGAAAATGGAAGACTTAAATTGGTACTGAAATATGGAGCTAATTTCGTCATGTATTAATGAAGAAACCTCTCCCCGTGCTGTGACCTTGTCGTGGTGGAGAGTCTTGCGTGCTTCTATGATCCTGATCGCTATGCTGGAGGGAGCCTATGGCTCCTGGCAGGTTCAACCATACCAGATTGGTCTTGGGGGAGGAGTGAGCACAGCACCTGGTCCTCCAAGTTGGGGGTTGGGCGTGGCGCTAACAATGCCACCCCGCCAAAAAAACCTACTCTTACAGAAACTAAAATGAGAAATCCTATTGACATCAGGCCCATAGAAGACCCTGGCCACCCAAACTCTTTGGGTGGCAGTATGACCACTTCTGATGAAATCCGAAAGGAAGTCAGGAGCGCGAAAGAGGGCCTACTAGGGTCTAAAACCAAGTCTGAACCATGTTTGAGACCACCAAGACAGCACAAGTCCTCAGTAAGATGAAAAGGTACCACCTGGACATCCTGGGGATAAGTGAGAGTCACTGGACCGGCTCCGGTCATCAAGCCCTGCATGATTGGTCTGTCATCCTCCATTCTGGCCATGAGAACACCCACACACATGGTGTAGCCATCTTAATCTCCAAGGAGAAGGCCAAAACCTTGTTGGAGTGGGAACCAGTAAGTGAAAGGCTGATCCGAGTACGCCTCAACTCAAAGTTCTGTAAACGCACCATCTTACAGTGCTATGCACCAACCAACAAGGCTGAGGAGGAGGTCAAAGAAGACTGGTATGAACAACTACAAATGGCGGTTTCAAAGGTACCCCAACACGATGTTCTTATCCTAACTGGCGACATGAATGCCAACGTGGGAACTGACAATTCCAACAACGAGAGGGCAACGGGCAGGCATGGATGTGGCGAAAGAAACAACAATGGTAAACGCCTTGTTGATTTCTGCATGAACAACAACCTGGTCATCGGCGGTGCAAGATGTTAGAGCTTACCGGGGTGCAGATGCCCATAGCGACCACTACGTAATCGCTGCCACCATTAAACTCAAGTTGAAGAAGTCAATCCCACAAGGCCACCGGCAGAAGAAACTGGACATTGTTAAACTCCAGTATCCAAAGAAAAACAAGCAGTTTGTGTTGGAACTGAGAAACCGCTTCAGCACGCCAGAGGCTTCCTCTAAAATGGAAGAAGAACCCACCATAAACAGCAAATGGAATGTTCTCTAGACCACATACTCTGAGACAGCACAAAAGGTCCTGGGCTTCAAACAGAAAGGGGCCAAAGAATGGATATCAACCAACACCTGGCAGAAAATTGAAGAGAGGAAGCAGCTGAAGGCAAAGATGCAGAACTCCAAGTCCCAACGACTCCTCAAGAAAGCCAAAATGTCCTACAAAAACAAGGACAGAGAGGTGAAGAGGAGTGCTACGAGAGACAAAAGGGTCTTTGTTGAACACCTGGCAAGTGAAGCCGAGAAAGCTGCAGCCTATGGAAACATGGGCACAATGTACAAAATCACAAAGCGACTCTGTGGCAAATGTACAAACCAAACTACTCATGTTAGGGACAAGAATGGCAACATCTGTACATCAGCGAGAGAACAAGCAGCCAGATGGGTCCAACACTTCCAGGAAGTACTCAACCTCCCTGAGCCAGAACAACCAGCCAATATCACAATAACAGACGATATCCTGGAAATCAACACCAACCCCCCTGACCCTGCTGAGGTTAAAGCTGCCATCCAATCCCTGAAGAGTGGCAAGGCATATGGCATAGACTCTATCCATTCTGAGATGCTCATGGCCGACATTCCAACATCAACACGAGTGCTGAAGGACCTATTCCAAAACATTTGGAACAGTGATATCATCCCTGAAGACTGGTCCAAAGGTCTTATTGTCAAAGTCCCCAAGAAAGGCAACATTAAGAACTGCGACAACTGGCGTGGAATCACCCTTCTGTCTATTCCAAGCAAGGTGTTCTGCAGAGTCTTTCTCAACCGGATGGAGACAGCCATTAACACCAGGATAAAACAGGAGCAAGCATGCTTCAGGAAGGGAAGAGGATGTATGGACCAGATCTTTGCTCTGCGTAACATCATAGGGCAGTGCTTGGAATGGAACTCACCCCTTTACATCAACTTTGTGGACTTCAGGAAGGCCTTCGACAGTGTCCACCGAAACACCCTCTGGAAGATACTGCACTCCTATGGAATACCATCAAAGATCATCTCAATCATAAAAACATTCTATGAACATTTTGAGTGTGGTGTCATCATGGGAAATGACCTCACAGAGTGGTTCTCCGTGCAGTCCGGAGTGAGACAGGGGTGCATCATCTCCCCTATACTCTTCCTGGTCGCCATAGACTGGATTACAACCAACACCACAGCAGACAGACCAAGAGGCATCCAGTGGACTCTGTTCTCCCAGCTGGAAGATCTTGACTTTGCTGACGATCTTGCCCTCCTGTCAACCAACCAGTACAACATGCAGGCTAAAACTGATAGGCTGAACAACTTTGCCAGACAAGTTGTGTTCAGTATCTACACCTCCAAAACACAAGTGATGTGTGTCAATTCCATCCCCACAGCATCCATCCTTGTTAATAAGAAACCACTTGAGTTTGTGGAAGATTTCACCTATCTGGGCAGTCTTATCAGTAAGGACAACGGGGCATCAAAAGACATCAAAGCAAGGCTGGGAAAAGCTCAGGGTGCCTTCTCCCAACTCCGTCCCATCTGGAGATCAAAATAATACAGCCTTAAAACGAATATGCTCCTATATAACAGCAATGTAAAGTCTGTTCTGCTGTACGGTTCTGAGAGCTGGCGAGTTGTCCAAACAGATATGAGGAGAATGGAAGTGTTCCATACTGGATGCCTCCAACGACTATGCCAGATCTTTTGGCCTAATAAGATCTCCAATAATGAACTGTACAAAAAAACAAGAAGCAGGAGCATCACCAAGGAGATAACGCACAGACGCCTGAGATGGCTGGGACGTGTTGAGGATGTAGCAGGACCACATTACAAAAGTGGCCTTAAGATGGACACCACTAGGTAAAAAAAAACCTGGGAGGCCCAAAACCACCTGGCGCAGAACTGTGACACAAGAGCTGGAACAGATTAACCTGTGGTGGGGAGAGGCCCAACATGCTGCCAGGGACTGAATGCAATGGAGAGAGCTCATTGAAGCCTTATGTCCCATAGGGGACGAAGAGGAGTAAGTAAGTAAGTAATTAATTAATGAAGAAAAGTTAGTAAAATGTTTGAATAACTTAAATAAAGTAATTGTGAGTCAATCAACTATGAACAATGAAATATATTAAGGTATACTAAATGAATTCAGCTTTGGAAGATCCTTTACTTAAGTAAAAATACTCATTAGCACCATTTCTCTAAAGATGTGTTATCAAGACAAAGTAATCTCAAAAGACTTTCCTAAACAAATAAATGTTTTATCTTTTTAAACGGATTTATTTTCATTTCTTCGTCTATAATGCCTTCAGTTCGATAATATATCATTTTTGGGATGTTGGTGTTGAAACAGTTGTTCAAAAACTTTGACACTTTCTCAACAACGCCGGAAACTATTATTTGTGCACATGAGCAGAACTGATAGGGTAGTGACAGTCCTCACAGCAACATAGTTAACATGCTGATGTTTGACATGTAAATGTTAATCATGTTAACAATGTTTACCATCTTCGTGAAGTGTAGCTTGAATATTATTGTATATAGTAGTATATAATAAAGAAAATATAGCACTATTAGTACCGTGCTAACATTTGCTGTTTACCCTGAACATATCTATGTAAAGTTTTGAAATTATTTTCTATACTTTATGGCGTTGTGTTGACAGTAACCGTGATATAAAAAAAAGGAACAATTTATAATAAAAACACCTGTGATAATATCTTGTAATAAATCCAGCACCTTTTAAATCATTTCTGGTTCTGTACATTCTCATTCTGTCTCCCTCCCACAATGCCCCACCGAAAGAGTGTAAAGCATTTGCCAAGAGTGAGACAAACCACGTGAACTCCTGCTCCTCGACGCTACACTTTAATACAAAGACGTTCAACGAAAATATGAGGAAAATAATTTAGGGTAAAGTTATGAGAGTAAGAGAACTAGAATATGTTTTCTGAAGACAGTAAAACTCACATTTAAGATTTATGTAAGTCCTGTTAGAGACTTGGAATAGAATATTGATCTATCACACATCTATTTTTGCATACATTGCAGTTTCTCCTCTTATAAGTATGATATTTTCCAATTGTTACTTCCAATTTATTTATTATTAATCACATGTCCTGTCTAAAATCGCTGAGGCTTTTGTGTAATGACATAATCACATAAATATAATCCTTGTTAAACAAAGTAAATCACTGACTCTGCACAGCTGCAATCCAATGACCTGCTACAGTCCAGAGCTTTACACCCCATGGGTGCAGGATACACAGAGCAGCCAGGTACTTATATACTGCTGAATATTTACTACCTAAAGAGGATTCACAAGTTTTTGCCTCGCAGCAGTTAAGGCTCCCACTGAAGAATATTAAAGTTAGTCCCATGTCAAAGCTTTGAATACGACAATCACTTCTCAGGGGGGGCTCTATGACGTGGGGACAGGCCACAGGTAGTGGGTGTGTGCATCTTAATAATACTGTGTGAGCAAATTCTGTGCTAATGAGCTCTTATAGTGCACATTCATGTGTTTATGTAGGCTTGCATTGCATGAGTCAACAGATTTGATGTCCACTGGTGAATTACACAATAAGTGTTGTACTGAGAGAGGTTTGGATTCATGCCAACCCAGACACTTACATTTCAAAGTTGTTCAATCTGATAAACTTTAATAAAGTACTAGGGAAAAGTGGGGTTTTTTTTACATTGGGTTTACAGGCCCTTTGTTTAGAAGTGGGATGACAATCAGTAACCATCATTAAAAAGATGTAACCAACAGGAAAGTGAAAGAAAGCAACATTTGTTGACATATTTAATTTAAAAATGCCAACACGCTTTTTAAAATCAGTTCTAGAGTTGCTGAGTCTTACTTCAACTTCCTTAACGCCATCTTCAACCTCAACATGACACAAATAAATGCAGTCCATGTGTAATCACACTATTGAGGAGGCCTACAACAGCTACAATTCAGCTTTATACACAGCCTCTGTAACTATAAAACAAATGTAAACCTTCGTCAGAGCTTAAGCTAATATTAGCATGCTAACACACCAAGCTAAGATGGTTATGGTGTACGTTGAAACATAAGCATGTTGGCACGCAAACGTTAGCATTAGCAAGTAATTGGAAGACCCCTACATTTTATTTATTGACCATGGAAGTACAGCACTTTTTATTATTAAAGGCAAATATAACTGTGCAGTTAAATGTACCGTCGCGAAGCTAAAGTGAGAACATTATATCTTTCTTTCAATTTGTGTAAGTTAATAACATCTCAGCATATGTTGGTGTTTGTGGGTGGGAGGGAGCTGACTTGAGGGTTGGTTTCCTGCCTGACCCAATATTTCATGTCATAATAACATCCCAATGTGGACAGGAGGAACTTATAGCAAATAAGCAGCTTAGCAAAATAACCAGGGTGAGTCGAACAATCATGAGAAAACAAACATCTCAGTCCGTCTCCAGAAGATCATGAGAGAGGCGACAACATCCCATGGAAACGGAGTTCACATCAGTGTTGAATTCACTTTTAACGGAACTGTATCTGTATTAAATTATGATCCATGGAAATGATTATTACCCCTATAATAATCAACCTTATTATACTTTTTCTCATTATATCTAAATTATTTGTGATATTTAAAGTAAAATAATACTATTATCTGTCCTTTTGCAAGAAATGATTTCATTTGAAAAAGTTAATTTCTTAGGTTGCCCCTTTAATAACCTTTTATATTTTGACACATGGACATGAAAACACGCAGACCAGGAGAGGTAGAAACGACAACCAAGATGGAAATGATATGACCTGTCCACAAGTTAAAACAACATGCCTTGTAAAGACACTGGCTGATGGATACTACGCTGAAGGTCAAAGCACTAAAGCAATAAAATAACCTGAAACAAATGACAGGATTTATTTTGTGGGGGTGGAAAATCTGCCAAATCTTTGATATGTATGGTGAGTCTCAGAGATAATCTGCTGACACATGAAAATACCACCTCTCATACCAGATGTAAAAACCTATGCTGAAATGTGTTAAAAATGGGGTTTTAAGTGTAATTATCCAGGTAGAAAAAAAAATTCAAACCAATGCAATGCAGTCAGACTTTTGACTACTTTAAAGATATTCCTTGTAAAATGGCCTATTGTAGCAATGGTTCAGTCAGCAATTAGTGCTTGAATTCATCACACCTTTCCAAAATGTGTTTATGTTGCTTGGAGTGACATTTTTTTCCCACAATAAGGTCCAATGCTTAAATTAGAAGCATGTAATTCTTTCCAAACAGCTTTGTTGACATTTAAACAACTGTCGTAGTCAATATCTAGCATTGATAATTCAAAGCGGTTATTTAACAGTTACACAGCTCCTCTCACTGTGTTTAACCAGCAGAAATAGCTTGGATCACCCACCCCAGTGACACTAGGGGACAGTCAAAGCGCACGATATGAATGTGCCTTTGTTATTTTAGCTTTTAATAGAATAACTACTATCCAAAAGATTAAGCATGGGTGATTAGAGATGAAAATCTCTATAATATTCAGCGCACAAAACAGTTCATGCTGAGCCATTACGCACAGAGGCTTAGCACCTTTCATAACAACAGCTAAGAATACAATGCTGTGCCAGCTTGTTAGTGGCTCGTGTGCTTCATGCAAATCAGAAAACTAATTCAAAACACATGTGGATCTCATTCATATTCATGAGTCTGAGACGAAGGGGGGGAGATATCCCAAAAGCCTATGACACTTTTCGACAAGAATATTAATGAGTTTCGACACACACACACACACACACACACACACACACACACACACACACACACACACACACACACACACACACACACACACACACACACACACACACACACACACACACACACACACACACACACACACACACACACACACACACACACACACACACACACACACACACACAGACATTAAACTTCAGTCCCATTAGACTGTGAGTCCTGCACTTGTTCAACCTGAGCACATCACAGAGCGTCTGATTGTTTTGCCACCTGTGCCTTTTTTCACCTAAAGGTTAGTTCATTTTGCCAGTGATCCATATGCTTTTACAGCCCCCCCCCCATGAAATCTAGACATAGATTAGTCTGACCTCAGTTACCCGGGGTAAACCATCAGAACTCTAATTACCTTATAAACATTGGACCTCCCCTGAACCAACACGGATTGGCCTGGCTTTGTCTTGTAATGAAACACACTAATACCCACCGACACACACAAGTTAAATCGAACCAAAGCATGAGCAGAAACTGCACCAGTTCATGTACCTTCTCAAGAGAGGCCCTCCGCATCACATCCCAGCATGCTCTGCTCTCTAACTGCGATAACAATCAGAAAACTTAAGGGTATCACACACACAAACACACACAGCTGTGGGACAAACCATGCAGGCAGCTCAGAGGAGGTTTATTTGTCTTGCAGTGATATACAATAACACGTCTGCATTCCACAATAGCTGAATGTTTGTCGAAGTGGGGAAGCATAACCCTCCACAGCCTGTTCATGCTGAATGATGTGGGGGTGACACTAATCAACTATTTCAGGGTATATTTGTCTCCACAATATTTTCCTACTCTAACTTTTGATTCGTCGTTGAGAGTCCTCTAAAGCTCAGACTTTGCTCTTCCCGGTTATGTAACTATTTCATTTCACAACTTGTTTTCAGTGATCACATGCTCACTGTGTGATACACCTTGCATTGTTTAGCATCAATGTGGGATATACATTTATATTATATTTAATTTGATATTCCATTTCATTGCACTATTTGTACATCTGTATATTTCTTATTTTTATTTCTAATTATTTGTTATACTTCATTTTGTATTTCGCTGCTGCAACGAAAACATTTCCCAGTTTGGGATGAATAAAGTATTTCTGATTCTATTCTGATATATCAGCGTACAACATAATGTTGGTCCTGGAATGAAGAAGACACACTTTTCTTCCAGGAAATGTTTCCCTTAACAAGATGTCGTTATTGTCAAGGCCATGGTAGGCCCGATGACGCTGCCAGGCATTTGGTATTAGTCAACTGACTGTTGTGCAAAATCTGCAACAAAGCCATGAGCCATTTAGTCTGTGTGCAAAAAATCATCTGTCAAATCAGACGTTTCTTCCTCATCAATCTCTCAACTCAATCATCAGTCTCTTGTCTGGACTACAGCAGTTCCTTCACATAATCCAGATGAAGTCTCCTCTCTGAATCCTCCCTGTACTCATTTCAAATCCAACAGTGTGGCACTGGCTTCCAAGACTCTATAGTAAGCTATGACAGATAATTGTATGTATTCTGCAGATATACTGCCTTCTTAGTATTCTGTACTGTCAACTCAAAGGGTCAAATCTCCTATCGCTTTCAGCTCTACACAGCAGGCTCATTTGTTTTCCTCTGGTGCAGACTCAGAGTAAAACATGTAACAACTATCGAATGTATGTATCAAAACTCACTCTGCTTTCAAAAAAGATTACTTAACAGATCCATAAATATTATTTCTCACTTCACACTCAAAGTAGATAAAGTTAAACTTAGATTAAAAGTGCTCTGTCTCCTGTTACGATATGCTATTCATCATGGCTTCCTCATTCCATGACTTGCATGTACAACTACTTAAACTCAAATACTGAGAAGGATAGGATATTTAATGTTGTGTGCTATTGATAGCCATGTATTTAAGACTGTTTAAGCATTGTCACTTTCATATAAACCCTCTAAATTAAGCTTAGCAACACACATACAGTAAAGACATGAAGACACACACCGTTTTAGGATCCCATAGAGTATTATAAACGAGTTACCCAATGTGCACTGCAGTTTGTAAGGCGTCCAGGTTTGGACGTTAATCCTGGAGATTCAACATTATATAATTTAAAAATAAAATTCCATCATGTCAAAATGTGTCCTATTTCTGTAAGCACACACTGGTCGTCATGACAATAAAGTTAAGCAACACATTAGTGATTCCAGAGGTAGACAAAATACAGTAAATCAAGAGGGACAGTCAGTGCCAGCGCTGCATCCAGAAACACAACGCTGAGGAGTTTATGGCAGAGAGTACGTCTTCAGAATGCTAAGACGCTTTTGTGTTTTCCAAATATCAAAACTGAGAAAACTCCTGGAAAGGTCATGAGTGCTGCTAAAAATACCACTCAGGAAAAAAAACAAGACATCGGTGATTGTTGGAGGCAATAGTTTTCTCTTTAGTGGAAGACTGTGATTATGCACTCACATTCCTCTAATAGTCTTTCTGTTATTCAGCTAGGTATTATATCCCATTATTAAAAGTGATTATAATGTAATTACAGGAGATTGTTTTGAGATGCCTTAAATGGTAAACGGTGTTGAGGAAATATCTTTTTCCACAAGCTTATAACTGTCTGTTGGAGGTGAGCCATTAAAGACAACAGTTGTGGAATTATAACCCCAAAGCACTTAGCAGTATACCTCAGCGTGAACACTAAAGGGACATTTCATAGACTAAGGAGTCCAACAACCACTGAGCTGTTCAAGAGCTTCATTCAAGCACGGAGATGTATAAGCAGGAGGGCGGTACGGAGCAAGTTGTTACTGGCACACAATACTATGACGTCCAAAACAAATAGAATGTGTTTCATTTCTACTGGTATGTGCAAAGGTGAGTATTGCAGAGAAATGTAGACCCATAACATTATTCACACACACCTTAGAGTTATTCTACCATTGGCTTTCTGAGGATTGACTTTAAAAAAGTTGCATTTATACATTTATAGTTAGTAAGGGACAGAAGAAAATCCGAAAAAGCTGCCAAACACACAGCCAGACACCTGATATTTTATCACGTTATACATCTGGCTAATGTTAGACAACAACAGCCGACTTCCAGCAGGCACACAGCGACATCAACCCATTGGAATCCATAAAACGAAAAACTGTGAGCCTAACGAAGCTAAAAGGCTCAATAGAGGGAAATGTCTCTGTGGGGTATTCACGAAAAGCAAACCATTTTGACATTACGTGGTATCGTAATATGCAGAACACTAAAACGAGGCTCGACCGCACCATGAAGTCACAAATCCTTTAATTACTGGATGACGTAATGCTGCTGAGGTCCCGAGTGTTCAAGGGGGCAGTTATAATAACAAATGCTGCTAAATAGACAGAAATCTGGTATTAATTGGTAAAAAATACATTTTAATGCACATTTATGATCAAGTGGTAAAATAAGTTCTGAGATATTACATCTTTTGCACATCCGAAACATCTAAGCTAAGATTTCAATTGAAAAACATCCTCTCTCATTTCAAAATAATTGCTTTGTGCTTTGCTCTTTCGATCAGTATCATAGTGAGTGCATATACGTCTGCACAGAGAAATAATGGCGCCCCAACCCTAACATGGTACATTAACAGAACCTATTGGTTAATGACTGTGAACTCAGTGTTCACGGCCCTTGACAGTCACACAGCTTTGGTACGATAACCCCTTGGTAAGGCCCCTCATTTAAAAAATAAATAAGCAGTCTGGTTAGACAAATTGTGCAAACGCATCGCTCAATTTAATGTAACTAATTCAAAACTCTGCTTTTAATTCTTGCCCTTTTGTTTTCATTTTCTCTCTTGTGACACTGGTAACGGGAAGGCCTGGTACATTTATAAAAATAAAAAAAGAGTAGGAAAATATGCTGTTAGAGCATGTAGCAACAAATGTCACAAGTAGAAAGCAACTGTTGCTGCTACAGCGCTGTCATTGTGGGTATTGTAGTTCAACATTTTGAGAAGCACATTTATTTATTTTTAGCAGAAACTTGAGTTGAAAGATTGATTCCACTCTCGTATCTAAAGGTTCAATAGGAAGCCAGCCAGCAGCCAGTTAGCCTAGCTTTCCAGAAAACTGAAAAAGAGAGGAAACAACTTGTCTGGCTCGGAGCAAAGGTAACAAATCAGTCTACTGGCACCTCTAAAACCAATCTGTGCAAACAAGACTTTCATAGTGATTGCATACCAGTTTAGCTGTGGTGCGAGGTTAGCCCTACACAGAGCAGGCATCATTCCTAAAACCTGAATTACAACACCTCCAATTACCTCGTCCCACAGTCGTTGGATTTTCTGAATCGGTTATCGATAAATTGAGTGAAATGGAGCCTATGGTAAACTCAAGCTTAAGTGATTATAATGTTTTAAACAACAATTTAGAGGAGACAACTCTGTATTTGGCTTAATGGGGATGTTACAATCGGGAACAGTGGTGTAGATTAATATTGTAGTATCATAATCTTTTGCTACAGAGCTTATTTGAACCATTACCCAAAAATCCCATTGACTTTTTGACGAGAGAATCAGGGCGACACTTGAAATAAGGACCTCTCCACATATTAACTCTGCAATTCATCTGCTGTTAGCAGCTACTTTGGACGTGTACACCACTCCTGCTGCGCTGGCATCTGCAACATTATCCAACAAAACCAGCAGTTTTTCAGAGACTCGCAGCGGCAAAGCACTTTAGCCCCGCTCAGCTTTAGCGGACAGCTGGAGCCAAAACACAAGCAGTCAGCTTTAGCAGAGGCAGCCATCGCTCTGTCGCATTTCCTCAGTGGTGTTCCAGACTCAAACAAATCGCATTTGACACTGGCCAGATTGTATACAATGTGTAAGGTAATCCATTATGAAATCTATCTGCTTTAATGACACATTTCTCCTTGAGATCTCACATTTTCATTTAACTTTCATTTAACGAGCTGAGGACAAGTACAGAAGTGTGTGTGATGTCTGTGATGCTGACACCTCAGGAAATGATACAGAGCACGGCTGTCTGTGATACACTAAACCGTCATCAGCCCTTCCATGTGTTTCTAACTCAAACCATTCGACTGGACCAAAGCCAAATATACCAGTCTCCCTGCAACACTGCGGTCACTGTGAAAGCGTGCAACCTCCTTAAATAATCTAGAAGGGATTAATAGTAATTGAATTAGTTTGTTATTATTAACAGATTAAACAGTTCATTATGTTAATAGAGTGGTGAAAGCTGCTAAAAAAAGCACTGCAATATGAATAGTCATACTACGGAAATGGTGCAAAATGGGTTCAAAGGAAAACTGGTCCCTGAAGAGCTTGCCTCCTGAAAAGGTAAACTAAACTCAACAGTAGCTGATGAGAGATTATTTGCCTTTAAAAGTAAATATTTGTAATCCAAATGGCTCACTCAAACAATATCTATCTTAAATTAGATGTAAAAATCAGAATAGAAGTAAAAAAGTATAAAAAAGGTACTTTTTAAATGAGCTCTCAATCAATCGATGTGATTAAATGTAGCCACATAATAATAGACAACAGAGAGAAATCAATACAATTTACGAGTTAATGCATTAAGTATTATTTTTCAGTGTAATTGTATGTGGGGTTGTGACTGTCAGTGTTGGGGAAACAGGACCCAAGTGCAGTAAATCAAGGGGAAGCAGGTAAGGGTCAAAAACAAAAAGCGAGCTTTATTCAAAAGTTGTTGACGACAACACGAAGCAAGGGTAACACAGGACATGAAAAACACTTAGCTCCAGACATGAAGGGCGACAGGAACAGGCAGGTAACATGGACAAGATCAGGAAAGAAATGACGAAGACCGAACAACAGACAAAAGGGAAACAGGGACTAAATACACAAGGGTAATCACAAGACAAGAGACAGCTGGAAGGGGGAGGAGAAACACAGGGACAACAGGTGAACACAATGACACAATCAGGCACAGGAGGGAAACACTGACAGGAAGTGAAGCTTAACATGACAGAAGTGAGGAAAACATTTCAAAATAAAACACACAACACAAAGACATGACAGATACGAAACACGGATCATGACAGTAACTGTATTGCATTCACCTTGTTCATGTGTTTTCCTTAAATGAATCGTGGAAGGTAACTGTGTTGTAAATGTTGTATGCTAGCCCATTGGAGGCTTTGTGGTTTCCATGTTATTTTAAAACTCGCATGTGTAATGAAATGTAATATTCTGTCATGGGACTTCACAAAGAATTTAGCCAGCATTAGTAACACAGATTTTAATTGAAAACAACACTTATTAATGTGAAAGTTTCCTTCAAAATCAAACATATCTGGCGTTCTTGCGTGTCGAGACGTGGGAGGCGGGGGAGTTAAAAGTCTGAGTATTTTAAGCAGCATGATGTAGCTTTACACAGCTGTATAACATGGCATGACAGATGCACAAACACACTGGTGGTACTGAGGAATATCATTAAATACATTTACAGCTGACTCACAAATATTGGATCTCAGCAGCATACAAGCAACATTCTGTCACTCACCAACCAAACATGAAGCCCCTTTTCCAAAACGTGTTATTGATATTGAATGCAGCAGCTGTTTACAATTAAACACGACTGGACTGCTGTGCTCACTGGTGAGGCGGCACGTCCTTTGGCTAGCTGCTGTTCTTCATGACAGATAAATTAGCACCTTATTCTTTTCACGTATGGGAGAATAAATTAGGCTTCAAACGGTCCAACTGTGAATAACAATTAGGTATGAAAAAATGCATTTCAAGTTTTAACACATGCCCGTTTAACTGATTAAACTGTCAATAACTTGTGTGTTAATACAATTACAGTGTTTCCTTCCAAGTGCTGCTTTATTATTATTTCATGACATTTTCTTTTGTAGAATAGAATACCATGTTGAACACAGCTAAAGCATGCTCTTGGATATACAGAGCAGAGGCATGGAGGCAGAACAACCACAGCCTGTTGTTTACAAATCGCCACATCTCTTAACCATCGCAAAACCATAGCGTGACCAAAGCGGGACCACACTGAAGTTCGCCATGGAAAGAAACAGATGGGTAAAGGAGCAAAAGCCAAAAGAAACAAGAGAGGTAAAGATTTATATATCAGATAAAAAGATACGGGGATTAGAGAAATATTTTCAATTTCAGTTTCTGTGTGTGTACACAAATAGGACTCCAGTTCAAAGTTCACTATAGGTGAAAAAAAGCCATATGGATTCACTGTAGTTTTGATTTATGGTCATTTCTTTCCCCATTTAGTCCTCATTTCCATTTACAGTAGATATTCAGCGACCCCACAGCCTGTACATGCCTTTGAAGAGGTGAAGGCTTTGACAGATGGAGAATATCCCTCTCCATTTACAGTCGTGTGGCAAATACTGAATTAGTACTGTATGGTGTTGAATAATGCGTACTCTGGGCAGCAGGTAAACATCACTTAAACAACAGTTGAAAAAACTTTTTATAGTGAGAACACTCAAAGTCATGGTCTTTGCAGCAAAGGCATGTTTCGTATTACAGTCTTCTTCCCGAATGGAAACAGACGGCAAAATGTATTTGTAAGGAACCCAATTAAATCCCTCTCTGACAGTAATGAATTAGTGGAAATGTTAGGATTTTGAATTGGATTAGAATCAGAAAAAAACCGGCGAAAATAGAGAAAGCAATGAGTTTAACGATGTATTGTCCTGGTGTTAGAATAAATATGTAATAATGAATCCAACATGTACTGTACGTATATTACGACACATCACATTAATTCATGAAAATAAATAAATGAATAAATAAGAGGGGGAGAGAGAGAGAGAGAGAGAGAGAGAGAGAGAGAGAGAGAGAGAGAGAGAGAGAGAGAGAGAGAGAGAGAGAGAGAGAGAGAGAGAGAGAGAGAGAGAGAGAGAGAGAGAGAGAATGTTTGCTGCTGCTTGTGCTCCACATCTGTCACTCAGGAATGCTCCTCAACACTAACATGTCCTCCCTGGCTCTCACGGTCATCGCTTACACTTCACTGCATCTTCCTCGGGTCTCCTAAAGAACAGGATGGGCTAACATCCTCTACCTAATAGGGCATGTCACCACTTCAGCAAACTTGTTGACAAGGCATTGGCTAAACAGCTCTTTAACATCTCATTTAAAATAAAATATATTTTGTTAAAATGTTTTGTAACTTATCACCCCCTATGGGAGCAAAGATGAATGACGAATGTTAATCACTTTAAAAAAAACCTGCCTCCACCTCCCACTCACAACATAGCTGAGCAGTGACTGTGAGAACTTCCAGCAGCACACTCATTTATTAATGACCAGACCGGCAAGATTACTCACGAACAATTGGCTCGACTTCTGTAACAATATTATCCACAACAATTTCCTGCAAAGTGACACCATTAAAATGACGCACAATAATACGTCTCTCTGTGGCACATGTGCTTTCAGTTATAACATGAATAATATTTTTAGGGGACAGGAAGACAGACGAATATTTGATTTATCAGAGCTCAGGCATTTGTGGAAAACCAGTGATAATCATAAATGAAATGATATTCTGTATTTTTATTCTCTCCACCAGGGGATCATGCAATTTGCTGCGTTTGTCCACATGAACTGCACCAAGTTTATCTTGTTAATTAAAAAAATTAACAAGTTTTCTTAGTATTTTCTTAATAAATGATGTGTTGGGTCTATAGGCCCAGAACTGAATATGCAGGTGTGTCTGATCTCACCTGTGCTTGGTATTCACTGAAGAGGGACATGCAAATGATGCCCACAGGCACGTAATATATGAAAAGGGCAATGAGCAGAACAACAAACTATCCAGTTATACACTGTATAGCCTGCTTGCTCAGGGCCCTAGATGCCCCAACTATAGTCCTTTCATAGGGACTGAAAATTATCTAAGGAAAATTCATAGGCAGCAGCAGGATCCATCTACTTGCTGTATACTGTTGTCTGACCTAAAGTAAAATAATGAAACAATAATACTAATAATAATAATAATAGTAATAATAATAGATAGTATCAGTTGTTTGAAAAGGTGTCCCAGAACCAACAAGGTGCCAAGTCCTTCCAGCAACCCATAAAAGTAATAATGAGTCTTGCCCGAGTGGATCAACTCAATATTAACACAAGATGAAGGTACTCTAACCTTGCAAAAACAAAGTTGTGTTTCATACTAAATTTTATCCATAGCGTTATCAGATTGTAACACAGGTTTATTTTTCCAATCAGTAATCTGATATTTCTTTTTATCCAATTCTGTTATTCCCGATAAAGGCGCCAGATCAGAAATCTCTTGTGTTTTTTTCTGGATTACAATCACAAACATATTATGTGGTTTTGGGAAGAGATGAGAGGAAAAGTGTTCTATCAAAATTCACTTATCTTTAAGCTGGTTTTTTTCTGCTCATGATTCATCAAATTGATCAATACTGGAGAAAGAGTCCGAGAGAGTTTCTCAGAAGGACACCAGCACCAGGTCATTACTAAGAGAAGTTGCTGACTCATCTATGAGGCAACAAAAAGACAGTGTTTTTCTTAGTAAAAAAGTTCTTCTAGTGGTTTCAATCCGACAGACGAGCATCATAGTCCGACAGCTGATTTCCTCCTCTGTCTGCCTGACATACTTTCCACACTCAGCTGTGCGGGAGCTGTCACTGGGTAACACCAAAGGTTCATGTCACTCTACAGAACAGCCTCTGTTATACAGTCTACTTCAGTTAACAGGCTACATATCCTCTTCCTCAATATTGATAGAAAACAGATGTTGATGTCTTTTTTTTAACAGGACATTAGGTATCACTTTAGGGATTTGCTTTATGATGAGTTTGGGATGTATCAGACTCCAGTTTTATGGTTGTGGCAGCAGTTTGTAAAGGCATACTTGTAATGCCTTTTAATGATAGAGTTTCTTATGTAATGTCATTACATATTACAAGCACATTTACTTCTATTATTCAGTATAAAGTAACAAAATGCTGAGGATCAGTGCCAGGTACCGTAGACCATTTCAGGCATTTTTGATTGGCATGATTTTCAGCTGTTATCTCTTCCTGTATCTACTGAGGTTTGTTCCCGTACACTCTGTTTCTCTCACAAGAAGTGTTGAGAAACACTTTGGAATTATTCCAGAGTCCTTCCTCAGTTGACTTATTGTTGTGCATTCTGTCTTCTCAAAATGCTTAACTGCATGCTGCTTACATGTTTTCATTCCTAAAAGGCAAATCAGAAAACTCTTTGTTAGTAAATCCAGATGTGGCTTTAATCAATCTCACATAATCCTGCTTTGCCACATAGCGCTTGTGTTCTGAAGTGGAAACGACTACAAAGGCTTCTTTACAAGAGAGCAACAGCTACGGCAAGTGCATTTTTGGTTTCTGCTTAGATTTAGTGCTATCTTTCAAAATCTTTTGACATGAATTATCCCACAGAATTTTCTGTACAAACAAGACTTGACAAGCATATTTATCAAGTCTACTAAATGATCCTCTGACGCATGTCCAGTAGCACCGGAGGTGTTTGATAATTGGTCTTGTAAATAAAAAACACATCTAAACACATCAAATGTTTAAGACATAATAATAATTTCTAATTGCCTAATATTTTTCAACTGGATCATCTGCAATCATCATTTTACCTGCGGAGGGTTTTTATTCTTTCTCCTGGAATAACCACTGTTTAATGACTAATTACAACTGTATAAACATTTTGGCATCCATTTAAAAGTCCTCCACCTTATTAAATAACTATGCTCCAACACTGGACGTGTGCCCATGGCGCAGTGAAGTTCATTGAGTAACAATATTACAGTACATGGGGGATTTCCAGAGTTACATGTTTTTCCACCAAGATATTCCCCTGAAAGATGCCACTCGTGCTGTCCATAAATCAAGTCTCATTCTACTTTTCTGTGAAGAACGTTTATAGTTGGATCAGCTGAAGTAGCCCAAAAGGACAAAGCATAGCTAACCAAGGTCTGCTGAACTCCTTACACTGTGCCACAATGTTTTAAATACAGTCTAGGGCTACAATTCATGGAGCTACGTTCGCTGGAGGGATGACAATATGGCAGCAGAGAACCCCCAAGTGTATTTCTCGTGTTGAAAGCTATTTGAATTTGGGAGAAGGTACAGAAGTCCAGCTGAGAGGATTATTCCAAGGAGCAGAATAAGTTTACATTTGATGTGAAAACCAGATTTGGAAACTAAGGAGTCAAGCTTTTCCCCCAAGTTGAATAATCAGACTATAGCGACCATTCCTTTGGAACTGAGAAGTGTTTGAAATACTGCTTCAGAATCACAATATAAATCAACTTCTTATTTTGCAGTCAATGGAAAATCAAACAGTTCTATACTGAAATACTCCTGGGGTACTTGATTCATCGGAATACAATGAGTCACAAGAAGAGAAGAGACACTGATGAAAAATTCCAGGGAATATTATTGGAACAAATTGATAGGGGACATTTACAGGATGCAAACAATGCAGTATGGATCTGCCAAGTGCATGAGAAGTATCATGACTATCATGTAGCCTCAGTTTCTCTACTGCGTAACCCAGAGTTTCCCCCTGAATTCCTTAGCAGGGGGGGGGGGGGGATGCTTAGTATCACCAGAATTATTTTGAAAAATAACAAGGCAACAATTACAAGTGTTGCACATCAATTACGTAAAACTGGTGCAGCTGTAGAGTGGAGAGACTCTTCTCACTGTGTTCTGCTTCTTTTCCTTTACAGGGAAGGCAAGGCAGAGATCGTATACACTATAAATCAGGCCAATGTAATCACTGTTTCATGTACCCTCTTGTCACCAAAGAGAAGTTATAAACAATGGTTATTAATGTGCCTCCATCCTATGATGGTTAACACATTGGATCTGGCTCTTATCTTGGACTTTCAGGGATGTCATATGATACTTTATCTCAGCAGCTAAAAAAACGTCTACATGTTGGGTAATCTGCTCTGAATTGACTGTGTCAACAGCACAAAAACAAGAAAACAATCAATCTTTAGTATAACGATCTCATAAATATATTTTCTGTCGCTTTGTACTGCCAAATGATGAAGTGATTTAGCGCAAAGTAGTTTATGAAAGCTCACGATTATGCTGTTTGTGAACAGCCGCTGTCAGGTATGCTTTCCCCAGGGGGGTCTGTCTCACAAAGCAGGATTATGAGGTTAGCTGGATAACTGCCGAGTAGAACCTGGAAGCCTCTCAAGTCTCCAATATGGACTTGAATAAAACATTTTCTGGGTTATACTCAGCGTTACAGTCTGGCTAAGTCAGTAATCTTGCTTTGTGACACAAGTCGCAAAATTCTCTGGACACAGTAAGTGATGGGATTATGTTTTAAACAGAAACTGTGGTTTGGATAAAAATACACTGTGAGGATAAAGACAATGGTAAGCATTACTAGTGATAGAAATGAATAATAAAGTCACCAACAGCAACAAAAACCGAAAACCTAACAGTTCATAAAAATGTAACTGTCAATTCTGATTCATCCCTGGTCTCTGGGAGGTACACTGGAAAACTCAACAGCAGTGACCGCTTAGCACTTAAGATTTGCCAACCTGGAACAAACAGCACACACCTTATCATTGTAATCAGACCTTGTTTGGGCTTTTTGAAAAGTATTTGCGTTGCAATCTCAGGCAGTGATGATTTAAGTGCAACTTCTGGAACAAACTACACAACCTCTCACATCTTATTGGAAGCCAAGCTAATCATTTGCATATATTCTGAACTCTGAAAATGCTAAATCCGAAACCCACATTTGTCAATCTCCCCATTAAACAGCCCAGAAAGTCAGAGAGAGTAGAATGTGCCTACCCTGACAGTGAGACAGATATGGTACGAGTCAGAGGCCCTGCTCCTTCTCTTGTGCTGTGACATATGCTCTCTGGGTCTCTGGTGTTTCCTCTGATCCGTTTCACAATATGATAAATGCTCCAAAGATGAGAGTTAAACTGCGCACACAGTGGAATGCAATGGTCAAAGGGGGGCCAGGTTCAAGATTTCTTCAATTGGTCCTCTCCTCTCCTGCTAGCCCTACCAAAGACTTGAATTTCAATGCCTCCAAAATGTTTGGCATTTTGGAAAAGAAGATTTGCTTTCATGCAAAGAGAAGGTCAATGCCACGCTGACATTTGCCGGGTAAATATCTAGCCTTTTCCGGTGTGACAAAATCCAGCTACAGGCACCAGTATTCAAGTTTTATTTTTTTTACTCCATACAAAAACTAAAATGGACTATGTTATGGCAAATTTGGTGCATATATGACATACTATCTATACAAAGAATTGCATCAAACTGTAAGTTTTGTGATCCAACTTTTGTGTAGGAAATGCTGGATGTATATATCTGTATACTAGAAAATATTATATTAAGAACAACAATGATTCCTTTAAAGGAGCAAGACATACTTAAGGTTCAGATTCACATATTTTCTATTTCAATATCAAGGGTGACGACCAGAATAATAAAAACTAAGTAAGAAGAATCTGTGTACCATAGCTTTTAAGGGCCATCAGACCCCTTAAGCACAGCTGTGTGTAGTAGCAACAACGTTTACAGAAATATGGAGTACATAAATATAACACACTAAAATAAAACAACTAAACAGAATAGAAATAAAAGTAACCAAATGTTCCAAAACATGCAGACACAATGTTTCTCTACATAGGACCTAATAAAGGCCATAAGGACGATATTTTCCTTTGGCAACTAAATCTTGCCAACTCCAATCAAGTTTGGTTCCCTTTGAACTGCATCTCAGTCATTCCAAATAACAATTGCACTTATAAATTCAGATCATCAATCGGAATATTTGGCACTTCAATAAAACTTCTTCACCAACCGTTACAGAGCTCATGAAGTCATCAGCTCATGGCGTGCAGGTGAACTGAAATGCTCCTAGGTTACATGCTGCTCTGCTCTTTAGAGAACCACTTTTTCTTTAAATAAACATTGTGGGAAACAACTGTGGCTGCAGCCAGTAACCACAAACCAACATGATTATGTTAAGAATGTGTTTGAGATTTAAAGATCAAACAGGATTTCACTGTGTGCTTGAGCCACGGCCAGCAGTTTGTCAAGCAAAACAGACATGAAACCTCACACTTGAAAACTTATCAGAAGAGATTTTTTCCAGCATTTCTCTAGTTCCAGATGGATAGAAATAGATATCAAGCAAGATGACTGACAACATGTCTGAAATGAATTCCCCGAATAACAAGCACTGTATTCCCGCAAGTGGTGTTTCAGTATTTACTAGGTGTCCATCATAAAAATAGTAGTACCGGAAGGAGTGTGGGGGTGAGTAGCATGTGTCAAGTACAATTTCCTTGACTTTCAGCTTGTATTCATAAAAGCCATGTCAAACTTTCTTGCTGTGAATTTGTCCTGTACCAAAATCACCGTAAGAAATGTTTGTTTTTTGTAATAGCCCTTTAAAGTCAGTAGTTTTGTCAACATCACTCTGAGGTGGCCCCTTGAAATGAAGACAGATTAGGTTCTAACTACTTAATTTGCTGCGAGGAGCCGCTGTGTCCATGGTGTCCCTGAACTCTGATATTAAAGCCAGTGTCAGAGCATAGTATAAAGGCTTCTGGATTTAGATTGCTATGAACCCTGACATTCACAAAGGATGAGTAGGGGGGAAATCCACTCATGTCTCCCCTAAAATCCCTGAAATCCATTAGATACATTCATATTTAATAACTTTAAAGTCTTCATGGAGTTATTTTTATATCTGAAAAAATCAACTGCAGCCTTTTTAGGAAGCAGACATTTTATAACTCATTCAAAAATTGCACACAAAGTTAATCAGTTGAAAATAATCACAAGTAAATCACGCTAACTGTAAAAACAAACATTGGAGGAGGTTTGTTTATTTTTGCTTTTAAAGTTATAAGCAGTCTCAGGCAATAAGCTTTTGTGATTTTCATAACAGCAACCAAGCACCATCTAAACAACATTAAAGCACATTTTGCAATCATTTTCGAGGGCATTAACCAGTGGCAAAAGATAATTAAGAACATTTAGTCAATTACTGTATTCAAGTATACATTTGAGTTAACTTAGCTTAAGTATATGTGTTGCATTTACATAATAATTGGAAATGGGACATTCTACAAAATGAGTTCTTCTACTTTTGGTACTTTAACTATATGTTGATGCTTATAATTATGGATTTTAGTTAAGTTAAAGTTGTAGTAAGCTATAACTCCTTGTGTGTAATATCTAGCCTACTCCTTCCTCCTCTGCACAAAAAGACTGCATCTTGATGATTTCTCAGCATTATTATAACTTTTTAAAGTTTAACAATAACATTTCTCCCTTACCTGTAACATGTTGCAACTTCTCCACTCGGCTTCAGGCAGGGGTACTTTGTTGTGGAAATCTTACTCTCAGAGCACTCTTCACTGTGAGACAAAACATTTCAAAGTGAGCATTTTTCCCTCGCCTCTTGCAAGGACTCTTCGTTAGTGTGCTGCAAGTAATTACCCGTCACTGGCATCCTCCTCTTGGTAGGACCAGAGCAGACCTCCTGAGATGTACATGCAGGTGACGGCGAGCAGAAGAGGACTCCTGTTGTGGTTTAGTATCATCTCATCGGTCCAGTCACCTGGGTGCTGCTGACAGTAATCCACACGTGTACTGATCACCTCCTCACTGCTACAGCTTCAGGGAGTAGAGTGCTAAGCAGCGCGGCAGACCCTCCCACTCCGCGTGCTGTTGACTGAATGAACTGTCACTACAGCGGCTAGATAACTTCCCCAACTCGGTAGCCTACTTTTGACAGGTAATGCTTAAGAAACCAAGTCAAGAAAAAGTCATTATATTGTAGAGGTTGTAACAAAATAAAGACTGATGACTTTTATCTTTGACTACATAACGTGTGTCGATAATTTGCAAGCTAAAAAAAACTCGCAGAAAAAAAGAAAGTAACTCTCAAAACTCCATGTTTACATAGTAACACACTGACATTGCGACTGTTAATGTGTTAAGGTAAACTACAATTAACGACGTAAATACTAATAGATATTTCTCATGTTTTAATGCTCCCTTAAACATCTTTTAGCAAAGAAGGTGTCTGAAACAGAAACGTGCCTTTTATTTTCTTGTGTGACAGGAACCGAGCAGTACATTTTACACCATCATTCACTCCACGAGCTCTCTGTGCGTCATGACGTCTGCATCTCTGCTCCCACCGCGTGGCTGTTACTGAAATAACTCCTCAATAATAAATAGGTACATATTTAAACAACTACAAGAACAAGAGCAAATCTTCTCTACTACCACAGTGATGTGAGTAGCCCATCATGAATTGGATACAACTCTATTCATTCCCCTGTTTCTGTTAAATAAATCTGACTAAACCAACACATTACAAATGCATAGGTAGTCTAATATGAGCACACATTCATTTAAAGTCATTCATTTATTGTACCTCTGTTTAAAGTTGTAAGCATACAATTATCCATAAATTGATTTAACAAGATTTTTATAAAATATTAAAAAGGATGAACTGACATTTAGAGAAAAATGAATCAAAATGAGAAAACATTTACATTTTAACGGTGGCTGTCCCAAAGTTTACATACTACTGAATTACATTGTGTAAATGTAAGGATACTATATATAACTTTGGAGCTGAATTCACAAGAAATTATATTAAGGATAGCTAGGCCACTATTGTTTCAAGTATGACTGTTTTTCTACTCCAAGTGGTTATATTCCACCTCTGGATTTCAATCAGCACTGTAATAAGATACATGCCAACCAATTTGTGTACATCAAGGCATGGAAAGTGTATTTATATAGCACATTTTAAATAACAAGGAAATCCAAGGCGAATTACAAAACAAATTTAAAGCATAAAGACATATTGCAAAAGAGGACCATCATAAAAGTATGTTTGAATTAATGTAAAAAGCAAAAAGCAAACAGCTTCAAACAAGCTAAATAGAAAAAGACAGGTAGAAAATGCAAGCACTTCAGCAGGAATTAAGTACTAAGCAGTAACATACATGCTCTGTTAACCCAAATTCACCTGACTAAGTTTCTCATTGTTTAAATCAAACTTTTTAAAAGGTATACTGTAGATATGAAAGATTTCCCCAATACGTCGTGACTTTCATTCTGAATTGCCCATGACCTTTGTGTGACCTCTAACAGTAGACCTGATCTGCAGTAAAAGAATGTTCACTGAATGAAAGGAAAAAAGAAAAATGAAAAAACGAATGACTGAATGAATGAAGGAAACCTTTATTGACTTTAAGGGAATTTGCTTTACAAAAATAGAATGAAAGATGATCAAAACAACATCAACAGGTATACAGGAAACCATATACTATAAAATAAAACAATCATAAACCCATCATAACAAGCATGTATTAGTATATCGATAAAGGTGTGTGTTCACGGAGGTGACAAATACAGACTATTTGATCAGAGCTTGTTATGCAGTTGAATGCTGTGATGGATAAATGATGTAAAGCCTTTTAAAGTCCATATCCTGGGCATGAAATGTATACCTTCCTCCTGAAGATAAAACTTGCAGAATCCAAAAGTTCTTCAGTTTCTCTGGAATGCAGGATGGCATTACAGGGAGTTGGAAATCAGATAACTGAAGAGCCTGTAAAGGATATCCCAGTGAAACAGGAGGACTGCGGTGTCACTTACAGCTACTACGGTACCTTTTCAATTTATGAGGTCATTCAGGTATGATTTACCTTTATTCAGAATATAACACTGGTCAGAATGTCTGATCAGGTGAAACGTTATACAGAATTTCCTCTCACATTAATGGTTTACTTTTTCTATTGAAAAGGGAATTATACCTCTTACAATATCAATTACCAGAAAAATAGCACCTTGAGCTTGCTTCAAAGGGCCTGCTCAAGCATGACCATTTCAGTCGAAGGGAAAGCAGTGTTTCACCGGTCCACCTGCTTCATTCAGAGCCTCTAAGCCTCAGCCACTTTCTGAGGTTGCAGTTCAGTTCCTGGCCACTTGATGGCCCTTTCAACCAAGAGATACCACCCCCACCTCTTTCGCCACCACCGTCATCATTGCCCACAAAATGGATGACAGCTTTTAGAAAATACCAGGGTGCGTCACGACTCTGAGGTGCACATGCTGTGCCATTTATGTTCCACCTGTTTTGATGCCTCAGCAGCCCGAGAGGCAGAGAATGATCATGCCTGCAACAACACAATTAATGTCGCAGGCTGATACTGTGTCAAAGCTGAACCTCAAAACAATGTCTGGAAACATCCTCTGCCTTATGGATATGAAATAATGATCATCAATTTCCTGGAAAACAACACAGAACAAAGGAAGCCTTTTTTACCCCCTTACTATGGTCTTGCACTTGAATGTTTTAGATAAATTAGTTTTATTATGTTGTCTAGTTTCTTGGTTTAAGTGGTTAAAGATGGTTTGCCAGGAGTGTTGACATCTTTGCTTTAATTGGTCCTCTCTGTTTTTGTGCATCTGGTTGCCGCATAATACACTTTTAAGTACATTTTAAGCAAAAACCATGATCTCGATACATTCTTTTTCTGTTCTTATTGTTTACCAAACTAGCATTAGTGTTGTTTCACTAACCTAGAAGGATTCGTTAGTGGACTATTTCTTTTTCACTTATCAAAGTCACATCAAGTAAAACTCTTGCCCTATCTGTGGCCGTGTTAGGGAAAGAATCTGAGCCAAGCAGAAAACAAATGGACCTGAAATTAGATCAGACGGATGAAAAAGTGATCCAGGGAGAACAGACACAGTTGGTGGAGGTTTGTTTGGGAAGAAACAACAGCCAATAAAACTGTCTAAGATGGAACTTGGTTGTTTCTTCTGATTAAGGGGCTGTCTTCTGAGATCTTTACAAGTGGTTAAAAAGGTTGAGGGTGGAGCAGAACTACTGCTAAATGTGATAGTTTTAGGGGTCGCATTCCACCAAATGGACTCAGCTTGTTTTTGGGCAAGAGAAAATCCCAAAAGACACAAGTTCTAGTACACTGACGAGCTGCCAGATGAGAATATGTGCTGTCAAAACCACTTCAGTGCCTTGTAGATCGCTGACACTGACATTGTCATTAACCGTTTCCTGCTTAATGGATGCTTCATAATGCAGTACTGCAGCAGTGGAATATTCACAAATATAGCCCTTGTTATCCTCTTAATGCTCTCTCAACACATGGGGTGACAACGAGAATATTGCAGGGCACGAGCACCCTGTCATAACTCCCCTCTCTCCGTCTTTCTCTCTTTCACAGTGCAGCACTGCAGTGCCTCTCTGCACATGCCCAGACAGACTGGGAGAGAGCCACAGCAAGTTTGAGCTCACTAGAAATATTAACAGGCTGCATCACAGACACATTGATGTATTCTTTCAAGCTGGGCATGCATTAGAGGTAAAAGTCTTGTTTAATGCACCGCACAATGAATTATTCAATGGTTATTTTGAGATGTTAGAATGCATCAATGGTGACACATTTGCTGTCACAAGAATCAAACCTGTGACTTTTTCTTTACATGGCTTTCCTTTGTGTCAAGGTCACACATGCTTTTTAGTGTCATAAATTGGTGACGCTTTAATAGGCTTGAACTACCTCTCTGAAGTCTATAATGTCTGTTTCTTACATTAAAGTAATTCATTTTAATATATTTTTCACTTATTTTTCATTTAACTATCTTTATAGTTTGCACAATAATGCAATACCAAGCTACGTTAAACCATTACTAATGCAAAATGAGAATACATGTAACTGGTTGTCTAATTTTCAAACAGTCTGGTGTTTTTCATTTAGAGAAATCCTGGTGGTTTAATAGTCTATTTTGTTTGTCTGCCATGGCAAAAGACTATTATTCATGTTGCTTGTTGAAATAGATATGACAAACAATGCAATCAAGGAGGATACAGAAATGTGATTCATAATAACAACTCACCAAATGACTAAATCAAAAAAGAGAATAGAGAGAGACATTACATCAGTGAGCTGACGTATTGACAATATAAAAAGGAGACAAATGGGTGTGTTGGTAGGTCTGAAAAGGTAATGGAAAAAATAATCCATGGAAGATCTCTCATATTGCATTATTTTATGGTGCTTTTACTGCATCCAACAAAACAGAGGGGAGCTTATGGGGAGGATAAAGCATCTACAAATGATGCTTAATATCAGATGAACAATAAATAAGATCCCCGGCTACATTTGTTTGTTTATTGTTATTTCCTTAACTTCAATACTACCTGCTTTATACAAGTCTACTTCTTTTATCCACATCTGACTTAATGCTATATATAAATTACAGATTTTTTTTGCACTTGCACCTCCATCTGTTTGTGTATGGGATCAGCGCTGCTTGATATATATGCGCCCTCATGTTCCTACATTTTGTGTTTCAGCTTTTCTGATTTGTGTTTATAAAATGTTACCTCAAAAGCATTTTGTGCTTAAGCTTGAAAAGTAATGTGTAAAGAAAATGATCACTGTTACTGTTAATATTGTTATAATTCAAAGAAAGGTTGACATTATAATAAAAGCATTCACACATTCTCCTGGGTGATGAAACTGTGTTTGTGTTTTGGTTGCTGATCTTCCCTCCATAATGACCATAGAGAGATCCCTTCCCAATGCAATTTCAAAATAAGATGGGTTATACTTTAAATAGCAAAACCCATAGGAAATGATATATAACCAAGGTTATAATACTAGGAAAACCTATTGTTGTTTTAGCTGCATGTATTTTTTTTAGGGGGGGGGGGTTTACATCATGGATGGATGTTATACAGCCAATCAGGAAAGCAAAGCAGAGCAAATGGAGCACAGCCATCATCACTTTGGCTCTCACTCCTCCACTGTTGTGGCAGCAGGTTAATACAGAGATTTATTCCTGCCATCTCACTAAGAACGATTTCCCCCACCACACATGTCACTGTGACTCTCTCTCCTCTCCTCTCTTTCTTCACATGCACCAGCTGCTCAGAGATTCACTGGTGAGTCACATAAGGTGTAATGTGATGTGTGAGGAAGTCTTGCTCTTCAGCTGCTGTAAACATACCCAACTACACACAGCAGTGATCCCTGGTGCTCTACTTATTCATACGAGGTCGGTCGCCCGCAGCCAAAAGAACATCTTCAATAAGAGGTCCGAAAATACATAATACAAATATTATTTTATTTATTTCTATCTATTATAATCCTTCAAGTTCAATCCTGCAGATTTACTGTGGAAACCAAATCTGGACTAAGCTGACAGAAAGCACTCCCCCCGTCGATTACTATACAGAAAAACGAATAGTTATGGTGGGATTGGAATTTCCTTCTGATACAGTACATGTCACGTGCCTCCTCGGCAGTGCTGCGATCAATAAATCTAACCTCAGTGCTGTGTCCTTGGGACGGCCACATTTCACTGCCCCTCCCGCCAATTATGTCTCTCCCCCTCCTCTTGGTCTCCAGGCTCATTTTTACTGCCTGGCCCTGAAACACACACACATGCAAACACACGCATACATGTATAGACCACTGCCTTTCCTCTCCATCCTCCTACCAGATACAGATCTTCACAGACTATGTTTACATGCAGACTAATAATCAGTTTTTCTGAATATGATATTCAGATTTACATACAGGTCATGTAAAATAATTCTGAAGTTATATTCTGAATAAGGCCTGTGGCATTTTCAGATACATACTTGTGGGATGTGCCAACATTATTCAAGTTTCAGATGCATTCTTTGAAAATGTTAGGAATACGTGTCTCAATCTGGGTATTTACTGAGGTTTAGAGACTTTTTTTCTGTGTGTGCAGAAACCAACAAGTCATCTTTGATAATGTGTTGGCATGATGCTGTGAAATCTTGCCAGGTTTGGATTGCAACAAGTTTTTGAACATGTTATATTTAGTGTGTGATAACGTGTATTATATTGGGAAATCAAGTCAGCAGTGGACTGGTGAGATGTAATTTGGATGGAAATCACTTGCCCTGGTTTTGCCATTCACTCTTTAATAGACCCTCGCTCAAGTTCCCTCTGCCTCCTGTGAGAACAATAAGTCTTTTCAAAACGGTTGTCAGAACTAACATACCTTGTAGCTACAGCTTTGTACTGCTACATGATGACAGGAATATTACTGGAATAAGTCTACTGCCCTCTGTGACAAAGAATGTGTCGGTAACAAAAACATTGTCATTAAACTCAATGGCAACGCAGAGAACTCAGACCTCAGCCATGACCGTTTCCATATGAGGAAAATATTGCATGTTTAAGCCCGGCAATTGAAATCGGCTCTAAAATCTAAAATAGTTCTTGCCTATACTTCATCCTTCAACCACATTTCATGTCAATCAGGCCTGCAGTTTTTCAATAATCCTCCACATAAAAAGCAAACAGACCAAACCAAAGCATAACCTCTGATTTAAGTGCTGATTCGATAACCTTCAGTTTAATGCATGACAGAACAGTTGGCTTAGTTTTGTTGGGAATTTGCAGCATATTTCTTGATCTGGATGCACTGAAACATACAGCATTGGAACAGATGGTAAATCCGTAGGCAACCCGTGCAGGATAAACGGAAATAAAAAAGGGATTATTTCTATTCGAATACCATTTGCAGTAGTGAAATTAAGGTCTAAAATAACGTGTGAGGATTTTACAAAAATATAATTACAATAACTACAACCATACACTGTACGTTTCTCTAGGCAGACGTTTCTGTTGTAGTAGTCCAGGCAGAACTCGTTTTTTGTTTAAGCAATGATGATGACAAATAATCTATCTCTCTAATATCCTCCTAAAGTGTTTCTACAATTTTCTCTTCATCTTTTCTCAACTTTTGCCATCTCAAGATAATAGCTTCCCTGGGCTCAGGTGATCAGGAGTAGCGCAGGTCTGGTAATACCGCTCATCATCATTTACATTAGTTCTGAAGCATTAGGCAGAATTGGCCCTGGGTATCAGTGAATTTATAGGCCGGTCGTGGCAACATGCCCCAGTACACCGAGTCATATTGTGTTTAGCTTGAAGGCTATTTTCATACCCATTAGTTTCCGTTCACTGTCACAGGAAAGCTGAATTTGCAGCGGTGACAGTCATCATTGATTTTCTACTGAGCAGCCTTTACCTGAACATTACAAATCAGGAAGTTTTGTGTGAACCGATCTCACACACTGGCTTGTTTGGATCTGTTCACACGGGTGTCAGGTGAGTGTGGGTTGACGTGTAGGAACAGTTCCGTGTAGACTCAATGCAGAGGTGCCCCTTTCACTGTAACACTGATCACTCCTGGCAACCTGTAAACAAAAGGGAGAGGATATTGCCTCCGGATAAACTACTTCCCTGTCTGCCTTTTTGTCTTATATACTGCATTGAAGCCTACATTGTATAATTTACTTGTCATATACTTCCATATACTTTTTATATTTCTTTGTGCATCAAATGACTCCTGATGTTCACTGTGTGTTGCTGAGATACCTATGGTACAAAGGAGTGTAATGAGAGTCTGTGTGTGTAAGTATGAACTCAACCTGACCTTTATGGGTTTTCTTTAAAAGTTCTTACATGTTTGAGGATCTATAAACCCCATATCTGTATGTGTCATAATGATTCAAGCAGAATAAACATACAAAGTTCTCCTCTAAACAGGAAAACATTTCTTCCATCATTTTTATATACGGTTTATGTAAATGTATAGGCCTACATGTAAATTCACAAAAACAAATTCTGAACTAAATAACTAAAGCCTGTCATTCGATAGTGATGCGACTTATATGGGGTAAATAAGACCTCTTTATAGTCTTTAGGTAAAACTCCATACTAACTGGGTAGGTTTTGTGCTGGATGAAATGTTCTGAAAACCAATCAAAGATATAGAGCATAAGAAAATCCATTGTATTAATTGCAGATTTACAGCTGGGGTCACGGACACCCCACACAGAAGTGTTGATTCCCAATGTATAAGCAATCCCTCAAAAAATAATAAAAAGTCAGGAAGTATAAAGCTGAAAAAACAATGTTAGGTTCTTTATGTTTATGTTTAAAGCTGGTGGAAGAACGGGTGATCTACAAGACCTCCAAATGAATTGTTAAAGAAATCAGTCAGGGACATCAAAAGTTGGTATCTTCTGTTTTTTTCTACGCTCTTCTGTTTTTATGTTATATGTTCTTTTATATTTGCACTGTGGGACTGTCAGAAACGGTATTTCAATGTTCTGTATGTATAACACATGTGGAAACTTTGACAATAAAGTGGACTTTTGACCTTGACTTTGAATGTTGGTTTAGGTGGGCATAATGTGCCTACATATTGCTTCTGATTGCGGGCAATTCATACCAATCACTTTTTAAAACGATAAACCACTTCTCTAGATTTCATTGTAGGCTTTAATATTGAGGTTTTTTGAGTTTACCCATGACATGTCTGTGGGAGAGATGTTTCTAAATCCATCACTGCACTTCTTTTATAGAAGGCTTGAAATCTCAGCAGTAACGGGCAGCTCTCATCAATAACACTTCCAAACACCCGATAATATAATTACTGCCAAATCCCTATGACAGGTTTGCACTTAACAGCTACTGAATCAGATTCTTCCTCATCAGATATTCGTCTACTTGATCAACATTATGCACTCTTTCTCATTTGGTGTAATGAAACACTCTTCTGCTGTCCGACTGACCGGTCCGAAAGCTCATTAGATTGATGTTTGCTGGCCAAGGTGTCAATCATAGACCACAGTCAGCAAGCTTATTTGATTCATTTACCCTTCAGAAATGTCACTTATTGGTTAGTCATACATTTTAAATGTCAGAATGGTGGCAACAGTTGTGATAGAAGGAATTACAAAGTCAATCTGACTGCGTAGGTGTTGGCTACAGCTCTAAATTATTATTGGTCTCACAGTGTGTGTTTCCGTCCAGCTGTGCCACAGTCTTTGGGATTTGTACAAATTTGACTTTGAGTATGAGCTTAACCTCCATTTTATCATCAAACACAAATGTAGGCTATTTTTTGTACAAATAGCCACAGTTCAGTTGTGATGAAGATGATCTACCTCATTTCCAGTACAACCCCGACAGACACACACACAAACACACATGACACACATCCCTGTGACATACTGATAAGGTTTTCCCATCAGCCAGCTGCAGCCACAGCACTCTCACTGCTTTGGGATGCACATTTCCATCCTTGAGGACATCTTAACTGTAAATAATCTCTGGCATCTTGCAGAACAGATACACTGATATTTTAGTCTCAATTCACAACGACTGACCTTGATCGGCGATTATCTGTGGTCCTAATGCAGCTTTACAATCTCTGTCACACAAAGAGGAGAAACAGAATGAAAACAACAGGAAAACTTGCTTCAACTCACACAAATGTATGTTGTTGAAATTCCTTCTCTCCCCATCTTGAGTTTATTTATTATTTGCTAACCCTTGTTGTTGTGTAAATGCATCAAAAGATTCCCTTGAATTTAAACTCTGATAAACAAGCTTTCTGTTTTACCATGTTGTCGATTCTTACACAAGACAGCCAGGAACCAGGCAAGAATACATCGAGGAATAACGCTTTGAACCTGAACAACAATGCCCATTATAAAATAATGACAAGCAGAGTGCCAGAACTTCAAAGTTGACTCGCTGTATTTCCTGTTGCAATGTCAATGAGGTCCCCCGGCCACCGGGCGTATAGTCTACCGCATTTACAAGTTTGAATAAATTTGTGACGAAAGTGTTGTGTAGCTTATGGAAAACTGGAATGAGCTTTTCTCTGCCTTTGGGGACATTTTGGTTACTCTCATTCACTATAATTGGAAAGAATTATATGGGGACAAAAAGTCTGCATGTCACCTTTTGATGAAGTTATGGATCCAAGGCTTTATTTTTTTACCAGCGACCCTCATCACTATTTGAAGTACAACAGTTAAAATCAGTTCAAAAGTAATACAGAAATCCACAATTCAAAAATAATGTGCAGTTTGTTCGTTAAGCATGCAAGCGTTTGCTGATTAGCGCTAAACATAATGTACTACAGAGAATTATGGGAAGGATAAAAGAGAATAAGTCTTTCTTATCTTGATGATAATCTCACAACCCCCAGCTGGTGGGGGTACTGACCCAAGATTGGGGCCCTTTGACATATAGTATACAGGGTTTTGTCTAAACTGGCTAACAGGGGTGCTCTGCCCTCTTACCTTCGGCGTGCGCCCTCATTCCAAAATGCCGAGATAACTTCCAAAAATATGAAAATCGTGTCAAATAGACGGTCAGACAGCTTTGTTTTTACAATTCTAGGAATATGTGAGGATCGATGGCAGGTAGCAGGCAGCAGGCTTACACTGAATTTGTGATTTCTGAATTAGATCGTTTCTTTTACTGTTCCTTTTTTCTGTAGAGGAAGTAAAGAAACCCTAACTTTATTTGTTGTTTGAGATGCAATATATTAAGACATGAAGAATTATTTTCCGCCTGGCTCGAATGCATTATTTTCCCCTGAAAGTGGGCGGGGACGTAATTTGGGATGGAAGTGACATTAGCCCTCACACTATAATTTTCCAGAAACAAACATGGTATATGCTCAACTGTAGTATGACTTCCCTCATATGGGGCCAATCTTATCAATGCAAATGTAAATGTAATCTTAAGTATTTCATCAAACTGGAATATTAATTTGAATTATTTTAGTCATTTAAAAATTATTTCACAGAAAAAAATAGTCCACTTGCTGTGTTGAGATCGAACTGTGTATAAAGCAACTTTAAAATAACATAACTGATCAATCACAATGGATTATTCCACAAAGACGTGTAATAACATGTGTATATTTGGCTAAAATAACAATTAGTAGTTGAACTAGAGCTAGGGCCCACCTCTCATCAACTAATAGTTTGATGCAACAACTGGAGCATAATGACAAAGGGCAATATTATTACACTCAGAGGAGAGTGCAAAGCGACCTGGATCTACTGTACATTGTCACAGTTACACCCCATGGGACTGCATACAATTACTGCCAATAGTTCTTCATCCGCTCATGCGATGCTTTACACTCCAACTGTTCTTGTACAAATGACTGTGGCCACAAAGTAATAATTGCTAACTCGGATGTGAGGTGATGCATTGTGGTCCTGAGGAGATGTGAGCAACACCATTAACAGAGAGGCCCACAGCGTGACACATGCTTAACCAACTGGCTGCTTACTTGATGTGCATAAACAACATTCAGAAGCCCTTTTCACACTCCACACATGGCTCTCCATGGATACTTGTGTTGTGCAGTACATGCTGTTTCTACCTCTACTGGATGAGCACCCTTAACAAGTGCCAGTGTTACCTATGCATGTATATATGTATATATATATGCATTTACTTTATGTCATTAAAGCATTACATATCAAACTCCTCTCATATCGTATATATTGTTCAGACCACTTGAAGCCCTCGAACATTTTAATTATGCATCAAACAGTAACTCTCAGGTCAATGCGGAGAGACGGTGGCGGTAAATTCATCATCAATATGGATACGTCTAGTCATTGGAGTCTTTGCCTCTTCGCTCCCTCGCTCTCACCTCCGCCACATGGTCATCTCGCTCACATTCACTGTACACACACCCATGCACACACACATAATACTGGTAGGGAGAGATTGCATAACACTGACGCTCACATTTGCTGCTTTATCATTTATTAATGCATCTTTCAGTGGCATAATTTGCTGTGCTCTTTGGACAGTAATAATTCAGGTGATCTGCTGAGAGGGACCAGGAAATGGACCTAACTGAATTTCTGAGCTAGTACAGTACGGTGTTTTTATCTTACCTTCACTACGCAGCAAATGAGGTTTAACAACCCAAAGGCACAGGCATTATGAAATAAGCGAATGAAAACAAACCAAAACAGTAAACACAATTTGTCTTTATCTATTTTCTAAGGATTTATTTTTCTGTTTATTCTGTTGTTTGTTAATTCATCTTCAACTTTAATTTTGTCTTTGTAGACCAGGACTCCCTTGTAATAGAGATTCAGAATTTTGCTGGGAACATTCTTTGTCAAATAAAGGTTAAATAAAATAAAATAAATCTATAAAGTTCACCTGTTTCTCTCACAAACAGTAAACAGGACATCGCCACAGAGTAACCCTTACTGTACATTCACAACCTTTCCTTAGATCTGCACAAGTTGTACAAATGACTTTGACCTGCACTCTCATCTGCACACATACATGTGAATATATTTAATAACCCAAACACAAACATGTATACATAGGTTCATTCAAATTATCAACGTGTTACCTTGTTGTGATATCTCGTTTTAACAGTTACTTATATAATGTTATTTTTCATTTTATTATCCTCTTGTGAATCTGTACCTGCTTTCATTCTGACTGTTGCTGCTTTAAACTCGTGAATTTCTCAACAGTGATACAGAAAAGGTCCATCTTAGACATGTGGGTCTGTCGGTCAACCTGAGGACCATTAACTGAGGAAATACATGAATTGGTTTTAGTACCTGCACATTTCTTTGAGCTAATTTAGTTACAGGTGAGCCAGGCTCAAGGACAGAGCGTGGTGATGAAATTCCTAACATGATAGAAAGAGACAGAGGAGAAAGAGAGGAGAGGGAGAAATAAAAAGAAGCACATTCCATGGAACGAGTGAAAATGTATTATTCTCCATGTTACAAGTTATTTGATAAAACAAGTTAAGATAAATAATAGGAATGCAAGAATTAAGCTTCACACAAACTGAAAAGGTGCAACTTGAATTAGACTGAGGCAATGGTACAGAGTGTTGCACTAAATCCGCCACCAGGAGAGAAATGCATGAATGACTTTCACCAGGTCAGCAAAAAAACCTCCATTCATCTGTTCGTCAGAATTTAATTTGGCATCAAAAGTTGACTTATGGTAGGGATGGACTGAGGGCATACGCTCTCTTCGTGGTACTACGGATGACTGATGTCGGAAGTACGAGAGTTTATGGTCCACAGCATCCAGCCTGGGGGGGTTTCTCTCAGTGTGGCCGTTCTCTTGATTCATTATACACAAAAAGAAAGATACCATTTTCATAAAACAAATTTTATATTTCTTGACATTCTTGTGTATAGTCATGCATGAGTTTGACCGGGACTTACGTTATGGTCACTTTACTGCTGTGCAGAACAAAGTACGTTTTGCACTTCTGATATTACAAAAAAAGGTATTAGCAGTATTGGAGGTGCTGTTAAATGTACACAAAACAAAAAGTAGGTCCAGGTGAAGTAAAAGGGAATCTGTTTTGCAGCATTGTTTTTTTGTGTGTTTGTAAATTTAACTTGATGGACTTTCCTCTTGTCATTCAGTTCATTTTCTATCTTTATCATTTTGTGGTTTATTTTCAGCCTGTTATTTCAGCCCACTTTTTCTCTAAAAGAAATAAAGCAGCTAAATGTGGTTGACAACAACAGAATAGTACTTTGAATCATAAGAATACAAACTTGCTGAAGGGACAGTGGACATGAAAAATACACAGGAGAGATAAAACGATGATACTCCTTATGAGAGACATTTTCGCGATGTATTTGAATATATTCTGAGACAAAATAATTCTCTAATTTGCTTTTTTATTATAGGGATGTTTGAATATAGTTCAATCAAAAGGCTCTGATGGATTCAGGTCTTGGTTTGCCTCGTTTTCCTTTTTTTTTTGGTAGTTGCATCATTCACCTGGCATGTCAAACGTCTGAATACCATATTATTTTACGTAAGGAAAAGATAACCTGTGTTGGGTGCTTCAAATATTATGCCGACAGTGTTCAGCGTGACTGAACAGTCCTCAGAAACTTCTAAACAGAGTGTTTAAGTGCTGAGACAAGCCAGAAGAGCATCTCCAGCCTGACAACTTAAGTGGTGCTGTGTTCTGACCTGCTCATGTCTCGGCTGAATTTGTGCAGTGCCATTACAGACGGAAAAGTCTATTTAAACGCAATCTCAGTGGCTGTCGCTTCCTGTGCAATCACACTGCAACAGCTTCTGCCGTCCACCTGTGGATACATCCCCAGTTACTGCTGGTTTCTGCATGCTTTGTTAGCAGGGAGATTGAGCCTGATGCCCAAATTAACTCTGTATTTACATATGTTCTAATTAAGACACACCAGCCACAAGGTTTCCAGCTAATATGCAACTGAAAGCAAAATCAGGGAAGGAACACAAGACATGATTGAACGTACCTATGTTACAGTTCCTATAGCTATAGGCAGAATACATGTAAGGCTTTTTAAAGTTCTTTTAATGCCACTTGAAATTATATTTGGAACCAATTTTACACGCACATTTTTCATTACCCAGATCTGTCAATCAAGTGACTTTAGGATGTATCTGTTATAGAATGTGTGTGATTGTCTCTGAATAAGTGGCCATTATAAAGATGATTATGATAGGAAATGAAATACATATATTGACCAATCACAAGAGAGAATCAAAAACAGACTGAAAAGCTACTCTCAAGTATTCAAACAACAGTGATTTAATGTTGGAATTACAGGGATAAGAGGCATTATAAACACTGAGTCACCTGACGGAAACACTGTCAGTTCCCTAATGCTCGGTCTGGATACAATAAAAAAACTAAACGGGTCCAATTATGCCTTCGTCATGACACTTTCTTGTTTTAAAAGTACTTATTTTATCTAACGTCAAAATGAATGTCCTTTGAGATGGAGACGGTCGTTTGCTGTGCAAAGTGCAACGCAGCAGAAAATGTAACTGGATGCTGGACTAGCATTACAGGTCCTCTCAGTATCACCTGTAGTCCTATGTTTCATGATGAAGCAGCATATTCTTTGACAAATCGGAGTCGCAAAAATTGAGAAGAAAGCTTGAAATAAATAACATATAGGAGCTCTTACAAAAGAATCCACCACAAAAAAGGGTGGCTGACTCAACTCAACGTATCTTTATTATCTCTCAATGCATCTTGATGGCACAACAAGTATTCATGTAAAGCAACATGCACTATCTGCTGCATCCTTTCAGTTTTGATGTTAAGATTTTTTGAATAGAGTCAGAGAACCTCAGAGAGTTTGGTAAATGCCATTCTCTCCGGCAGTCGCTCCCCACAGGGATGTGTCACTCCTCTCTATTCCGCAGATGTTAGCACAATGGCAGGCGATTGCTGGGATTCGTAAATGAGTTGGTGTTGGTTTGAGTCACAAAAAATGAGTCAATAAATGGATCGGTGTTCAGTGACGTTTTAAAGTACAGTGGTGATCCCTCGCCAAGACACGCTTATTGACTGAACACAAAAATCCGTCCCAGCTCCTCAGACTATTGTTACAGTATATCAAACACTGTGTTTTTCTGAAAGGTCATGTAATGGTTTGTAAATTATTTGTACGGACCCAACATAGAATCAATCCTGACCCTAAAACGGATTTGTTAGTATGCAGATTCAGAAGAATCAATTGTGTTAAGAGATTTTTAGGTAGCTAGTTAAAACAGCAAGCTAAATAGCAACAGAGCAAATGCATATCATCCCCTCTTTAAATGAATTTAACATCCTTTCCTATCTGGTTGGGGATTACGGTTGCAGAAAATGAGGAACCATTTATGATTTTTGCAATTTCCTTGCTTTCATAACCAGCCCTTTTAATGTATTCAATTCTCTTACTATCGTGATTGTGTTATGTCGTGTTTGTGTTGTGTTGTGTTTTATGCAGCAGAAAGACTTTCCTCTTGCAGGAGATAGAAGACCTGAACTGAACTGAGGCTTTCACACTTGTTATAAGCACCACTTGCTACGACAGAGAA
This sequence comes from Eleginops maclovinus, assembly GCF_036324505.1. Taxonomy (NCBI): domain Eukaryota; kingdom Metazoa; phylum Chordata; class Actinopteri; order Perciformes; family Eleginopidae; genus Eleginops; species Eleginops maclovinus. The sequence goes on along the minus strand of NC_086356.1, from coordinate 14,543,484 downwards.
TCAACAAAGAGGAGAAGACAGTGATTGTCATTGATTGAAGTGGCGCGGTTTGAAATGGGCACTATCCACACAGAGGTCAGTCTTCTATAAAGTCACGCCAGAGGAAAAATAGACACAGCTTTATCTGGATTTCTTTCTTACAAAACAAAAAACTAACTGAGGGCTTTGTAAATGCTGGCTTCAGGTGAGGCAGAAATTGAATGAGAGAAAATAATATACGATGAATAATAGAATACTCTCTGTCTACTTTAATTTAACATCGATGAATAACTCACTTGTCTAATAATAAGAATTGATTTTCCCTATGAGGTCATTGTGCTCACGTCATCTGAGGTTTGGCCAGTACTATGTCAAATAACCAAACAGTTTCCTTTTTGGTCAATAAAACCTCTGGGATTCTACATCAGAGCCAGAAGCAAACAACTGATCCAGAAATAGCTTTTCCTCCAACGTCAGGATGACAAACAGAAACTTTCTAGTGAAGCATCTGAGCACAGAATACACACAAACACACACAATGCGAAAGAGAGAGAAGAAGACAGAGAGCCAGCTCACCTGGCCTCTTTGTTATGTAAATCAATTGAATCAATATGACAAATGAACTGTAAAGGGGAAAAAATCAATGCTTTGTCATCCCCACCGACATTCACCCTCAACCATCGGTCTTATCACCACTCCCAGACACGGGCGAACACCTGATTAATGGCTGCCACGCGTCAGCTACGTAAATCGCCATGGCGCGCTCGGTTGCATACGAATGGAGAGGGTGTGAGTTAGAGGATGACAACACACGGAAACGAGGGCTCTGGGCTTCCACTTCTGAATCTAAAGGAGCTCTGAAGCACCGACACATGATTAAGCTGCCTTTCTACTTTACAGAATATCAACTGAAAAATATTTACATTTAAATGGTTGATTCATAATTAAAAAATGTACAGAATCATGTAAATCTTAACATGAATTAGAACATGTACATTTGGTTTGGCTAAACTAAGCCCTTCCCAACCAGACTAAAAGGGTTACATGCATGCTAGCAGCTCTGTGATGCTGTACTAAGGTACTGCAGTGCTTTGGGCTAAATGCTCATTTGAGCTTGCTAACAGGCTCACAATGAGGTGTTAACAAGCTTATTTTCAGCTGATATTTTGTTAGTTAATCATCATTTTTTTTAATGTGTAAACTAGCAGTAAAAACAATTTTGATTTAGTTTTGTTTCGTCATCAAAGTATTAAAAAGTTCAAATCTGACCTTATGATAGCGCAAGATACAAGGTCTGTAACAGCTGGGAAATATTTTACAGATGGTGGCGCTAGAGGAAAAGTCCCAAAGTCACCAAAGTAATAAGGAACACACTGTTTTGCCATGACTAAATATCAAGGTAATCCATCTAAAATGTGTAGAGATATTGCATGATGCCAACAACCTGTCACAGCACTGTTGAGATTAGATATAGGACATATTCAATTATGATCATATCATGCTGCAGCTTAATGTAATACTTAATGCACCTATGGGTTCAAAGTTGTGCAACCTTGCTGATGTGGCTTGACTGTCTGAACATCAGCCACATGGTCAGTCAGCATGCCCACTATTATTTTCCGGTTGGTTACTTTTGCACCAAATCTGTACATCTGTCCGTTCATTCAGTGCCATAACACTTCCTCCTGATGACACGGGAAAACATTTGATCACCGCAAAGCGTCTGTCAGAGCAGCGGGGTCAGGTCCTGCCACATGAGGGCTGTGTCAGGTCACGCAGATGGCTTTTTGTGATTTTTTTGACATGCGATTCTTTTTTTACCCTTAAAAGGCTTTCCTCTAGTTTTGCTGTTTTGCTCAAATAGAAACTCTTGACGCCACAATTTGCTTGAAGTTTTGTTCTTGCTTGAAAATGGTCTATTTCATTCGGTCAGTCAGCAAGCTCATGAATTCATAACATTCTGCTTAGGTAAACATGACTTTAGCATCTTTATAGGCTATCTGAGGAATTGTGGCACGAATCTGCAACAATCTCACAGTATAAGTGCCTACAGATATCTTCTACTGTGATGGTAGAAAGAGAAAGAATTCACAAAGTCTCTACTGGTCCAACCTCAATGCCAGATTAAATCAGGATTGCATAAGACATGTGTCATGTAAGGAGCTGGGTAAAAGGCACAATGTGAATTACAGATGCCACAGATGGTAAAAAGAAACATTTGACCTCGGAGATGGAGAGAGAGTTCCAGATGTGATGACACGCAACAGCATAAAAAGGAGTTATTGTAGGCTGATAACTAGTTAGAAAGAAAGTGTATACATTGCAATTTACGTTTCTGATTAAAAAATTATGCTAAAATGAGGGATTTGTATTTGCATTTTGATTATAAAACCATTATTTGGGGAATTTTAGTTGGAAAATAAAACTGTACCTTGAATAGAAGCTCATAGTCGATCTAACGTGTGAAATTGAACTCTGCAGAGCCTGCATTAAAGACACAATGTGTGAGTAAATCATGGAGCACCTGCACACCCATTGAAGTCTTCCTCTCTGCAGCAGTGTTGTTCTGTGGTTCGGCCTGGACAAACCTCCCTGAGGGGAAAAAAAGAGAATTTAGTATTCACATCCAAAAAAAGCCATAATAAAATAGAACAAGGGCTAGTTTTTAGTCTTTTCATTAGAATAGTAATACCACTACAGGAGGACCTAGCAGCAGTAGCAGTGCCATAATAGAATTACCTCAGATCTCTTTCATATTTTATATGGTGGAAAAATAAAAGCTTATGTCGTGTAACAGAAGGTTCAGGATTCCACAGCTTAGCGGGATGCAGAGGTCATTCACTCTCATTCCATTACATTACAATTACTTGTTTTCATGCCTGAGTTCCACACACTGTTGCTTCCCCTATAAGAGTATGCCTGACTCTGCTCTGTACCGACCACTGCAGCTCTGCAATCTGCTCACACACTTGACTGAAAGATAAGCAGAAGAGAAAACTAAATGGAGAATCATAATATCATCATTAATATGCTTATGAAAACTACAAACAAAAAAATCAATTCATAAGGGATTTGCTTTAATCTGGTTGGGTTTAACGATGGCGGGATTATTGACTGTTACGCAGGAGGCATTAGGTGTCACATGTCCGTGGAGTCTAGGATAGGGCTCTATATCAGAGGGAAACCTCTCACATCCTTTTGCCCTCCAACTGACCAGATTACAGTTTACTTAAGTGATGACTAACTGATACTAAATGATCAGGATTTTAGTCCAGACAGGCACACCGTGAAACTAAATGTATAACCACAATGTGTTCTTTAGAACCAACAGCAGCCCTGCCCAGACTGTGCATCGATAAGAAGGTACAACATGCGGACACATTTTTCTAAAGGAACATCACTGTGCTAACATAATGACAGTGCTGTCTGTATGGAAATAAATCGAGAGGTTCCGCATACTCCTGTGGAACAAAAGGTCCAAAAAAAGGTCTGGAGAGTATTATAAGCAAATGTGCCATTTTATGTGGGAGACTTGCTTCAGATTCAGGTTTCAACTACACTTTATTTGCCACAAGACTGAAAGATTTTACTTTTGTTTTTGTAAAATCAATGTGACCTTTCATCGGCATATTGCATTAAAATTGGAAGCCCTCCCATGTGGAATTTGTCAGACTGTAATCAGTTCAGTCATGCTCAAAAACAATGCAGACTTATTTCCCTCAGATCAAACATAATCCAACATGAATATTGCACTGAAGTTCATGGCTGTAAACAGTTCTCCGAAAGAAGAGATTTATCCACTAAAGACCTTAATAGCTGTCTGCTCTTTTTATTCGTTCACAGAATGCATCACACAACGCAATACTCTGTGGTGCACTTACACTATGTGATGTATTATCTTCTTTCATGACATTCAAATTCAATACCTGTCAGATATTGGTATAATATAAACAACAGATGTTAGCAGCAGGCAGTAGTAACGTTTTGACTTACTCAGGTTGTAATCCATGTCTCACAAGTTGTGTAAAGAACTATAGCCAAGTATATTCACCCAACTATTAAAGTACTTAGAGACACATTTGAGGTTATTGTGCTATAGCATTTCTATTTTGTGCAACATGAAACTTGGGCAAAAGTACATTTCAGAGGGGATGTATCATAATTTATGAGACATCCCTCAGCAGCAAGCTGTGTTTTTAACTTCCAAGAGTAATTTCTATGGTTGGATAGCTATTTTACTGTGGGACTAGTCTGTTACTTGCACAGTTGTTACAGCAATAGCATCATATAATTTAAATTTAGAGGGAAATTATTATTATTATTCCACAACATGTCCCAAGTAATTAATTGTATGCTAACGGCCATTAGTGGAGCTGAAATGATTAGTGGCTTGAGAGAGAACATTAATTGTCAAGACTTAATATGTTAATAATCAGTTCAATGTGTGTGTCATTTATAAAGCTGATGAAAAAAACGTTTAACTTTAACATACATGTTGAAGTAACTAAGGAATTGCAATAGTAGTGCACTTAAAGTAAGTCATAATCCTAGGTATGCATTTCCCTTTCGAACTTGTGTTTCTTGATGTAAAACATTCATCTGTATAGTAACTACACCTACTTAATGTGTCAGTCAGATAAAAGCATCAGTAATAAGTAAATAAGTAGCATAAAAGAGAAAAACACAACACTAGTTATTTTACTAAGTTTGATACAGTACCACCACATGCTGCATTTAATATATACATTTAAGGTTTTAATGACAGTCAATAATTAGCATGCACACCACCTAGAAACAAATAGGCCTACAATAATTCATTCAAAATTAGGGTGACCAGATTTGAGGTGGCGAAAAAGAGGACACTTGCGATTGTTGGGGGGTGGGGGGAAGCGCCAGTCAATTTAAGTACACGCTTAATGGTCCCAACAGTGAAAACCGGGCGTTTTCATGAATTTATAAAACCCCCCCGGACGCTAAAAAGAGGACATGTCCGGGCAAAAGAGGACGTTTGGTCACCCTATTCAAAATGTATTCAATTGAAGCGTTACGCTTACCTGCAAACCATGCTGGGCTACACTAGCATACTGCTGTTCAGCACCATACACTACTATGTTTTGCACGTATAGCATCTGCATTAGCAAGATCACATGTTAACAGTTCTTGTGACTCCGGGAAGAACCTAGGTAACTGTGTGCTCCACATGCGGTCCTCATTGTTTGTTGTTTTTTTTAACGCTAGCTGCATGCATTGTCCTTCCAGCACTTACGCTAGTTTACCTTTTCAGCCAGGTGAGTGCTGGCTTGAAAAATGTAGACGAAGTCGTGCTGCTGTCTGTCTTCCGCTCGGACTTCCTTCCGGTTGTTTTGAGAGGTTCAGGATGATTGCTACATGAAGGTTATTATTGAAAATCCGTTTGGCTGTGTTCAGTCGTGCTTGAAGACCATGAGGCTGCAGATCTCCTGCTGGGTGTTTTCTTGCCCTGCTGATGATCTTCCTGCTGAAAGTTCCAGCTATTATTTTTGTAAAAAGACAGTTGGTGTTAGTTTTCCTTGAGCAAGTTGATGACTACTTGTTGTAGGTTTGGAAAGTGTTGGCGAAACATAACAAGTATTTTTTAAAGTTTTGTTTGTGATATGAATGGGTCTTGTAGCATATTTACCATGACATTGTTCCAGTCATTTGAGGGTGTTCCTGATGGTTCAAATTCAACAGCTAGGTTAATATTGCATTATGACTGCAGAAAACTGAGGTTTTTCTAGCCCCTCCAACAATGTGATGGGCAAATACTGTCACCACATGTTCTCCTTGCATCATCTATCCAAATGAAAGAAACTGAACAATCTTTAGTTTGACGAGATGGATTCAAGAGTTTAGTATGATCATAATGAACACAATTAAGAAGCACCAATGTTTCTTTGAATAGGGGGCACTGAAAACAAGTCGTGATCAAAACTCTGTGTTTGAGAATAATAGTCTATCTTTAATTTGTCGTTGCTCTTTTAACGTATAAAACATTAGAACTAAAAGTAGACACTTAAAATGTCCTATAGCCCAGGGTAACGTATGAGTGGTTTGATTAAAAACCCCAAATATTCTGTAAACTCTGATGTTAGTCTGGAAAATACGGATTTATCTAATCAAGCAACTCTTACAAATGTGTTTTATTCTCTACTGATGAACCTTAACCCAGGCAAACATCTAACCAACCTTTAGCTTCAATAAACTTTGTTCTCCTTTCTAAATGTTCTCAGTGTCATTATTTTTATTTGCAATACACCCTTCCAGTGACTTTAAATCATATTCCATCACCCAATATTACAGAGGAAAAGCATTACATATATTTTGTACATCCTTCCAAAAGGCCGGCATCAGAAATGCTAGAAAAGATGCTGACTCATGATAGTCTGAATTGCTTGAAATGCATATACATATAAAAACCTGTAGATTGGTTCAGAGTAGGCTACGACTGAATAAAAAAAATGAACATTTGTCAACAAAATCTGTTGTGTAAGAGGCCTCGACCTTAAGTGGATCAGTCAACAGGGTCAGGTTTCCCTTTGCTCCTTCACTTGTTCATATCGTGGGCTGGCATTTCTGGGAAAGTATTAATCCTCACTCTGTCAGGCAGATTAACGCTGGAGAGTGGGGGGTGGGGGGTCTGGTAACGGGATATTGTGTGTCGCTCTTGATGTAGTTGTGAGATAATCTGTTGATAGAGACCCCTTAAGAGGACCCCTGCTGCACGTGTGTGTGGGATCACAGCTGCGAGTCGGTAGAAGAACGGGATTCAGATGAGAGACTGGAGATATGGAGCTCCTTGTGGGCTGATGTATGTGTGTCATGTGTTTGATCGAATCTTTTAGTGACAAATGAATCTTTTGTCAAAAGACCTGCAGAGGAAGATCACATCTGTGTCTGGAAATGAAGATAAATGATTATTGAGGGCACAAAATGAACTTTTTCCAATAAATGTAATCACATCCCCCATTTACTGTATGATCTAATATCCTTCTCCCCGCAGTAATTCAGAAGCTTAAACAACTATTATCTCTAGATTGTGAAGCTCAAACAGGATCGAGGCAAACCTGCGTTGCTCTGTGCCTTTCTAATCATTTTAGTCCCCTAATGTGTGCATGCTGATTCTTTACATTGGGCAGATGTTGGGTGAATTATTACCTGGTTGTTTTTTTGTCTTGTGTAGGAATGCAAAGGACAAGATAAAGGAATGATATCATTAAAAAATATATATATTTTTCGATTCACATAAATCTTTGTCTCAAGATTATCCAACAACTATATGGATTTATACATTATTTGGTCTCTATGAAGGTATTTTCTGAATGTACAAAGTTGATGTTTGTTGTGAACTGCCATTATTAACTCAATGCACCTTTGCTGAAACGAGAATAGGCCTACAAATGGTGTTTTTTTTGTGATGGGAAATAGTTTGGTCCATGAAGGAGATGAGGAACACCATCGAATGACAGGTAATCCATACTGTAGGTGAGTGAGTGAGTGAGTGAGTGAGTGAGTGAGTGAGTGAGTGAGTGAGTGAGTGAGTGAGTGAGTGAGTGAGTGAGTGAGTGAGTGAGTGAGTGAGTGAGTGAGTGAGTGAGTGAGTGAGTGAGTGAGTGGATAAGGGCTGGGCTGTTGGCTAATATATAATATTTACATTTTATGTTACTCCAATGCTGCAGATACAGTTTTTCGTTTTGTGTTTCTATCCCCCTCTCCTTTCGGGACACGTTTTTTTCTTACTGGAGTTTAGCTTTTGCTCAGGGACAAACAGAAGATGTTTGTGTGTGTGTGTGTGTGTGTGTGTGTGTGTGTGTGTGTGTGTGTGTGTGTGTGTGTGTGTGTGTGTGTGTGTGTTTGTGAGAGAGAGAGAGTGTGATAACAAGAAGCCTCTAACCTCTACCGGGAGGTCACCGGAGAAGTCCAGCAGTCATATCTGAGGTTAAATGCTATGTGATGGCAAGGTGCTCGGTAAAGGTTAAGGTGACTCACAGCGCATCTGGGTACCACACGCAAGTATCAATACAGAAAAAAAAGAAAGAAAAAAATGTCCTGCTGGATGGAGGAAATGTCACTTGTCTTTACTGTGGGAGCAGAGAGGACTGTGTTCTGAATAGCATAGCGTAATGAATCCCACAAATCATGTTATGTCTGCATCACATGATTTAAGCTAGTCGTTAAATGAAAACTGTTCAAACTGTTCATTACCCCCTAGACTCAATTTAACATGTTAACAATTTTATCTTATTTGAAATAAATAATATTGAACATTTTAGTGTTAAAGGTCCAGTGTGTAGGATTTAGGAATAGTATTCGTAACTGTGTTTTAAATGTGTACCTGAAACAAAGAATTGTTTTGTTTCTGTTTATGATGAGAACTTCATGGGGAGTTGGCGCTCCATACAGAGTTTGCCATATTGCATGCTATGTTTCTAAAGAAGTTAAACATTTAATAAACAAACATTGGTTCCATTTGTCATTTTTACATTTTCTTTAAGGTTACCCGTTGTTCCCCAACACACAAAGGGAGGGGTGAGTAGAGGGGCTGAATGCCACTAAACCTGTCTACATTATTGGTTCGTTCCCATGTTTTGCTTGTTAACTGTACCTTTATTCTTCATTATTATTTCATCCAAGAGTTATTTATATTTTGAAAGTCTGCCTCGCAGTCTGACATTGGACCGCTATTAGGATCCGCAATGCACATGCTAGTATGTCCTGTAAGCTCACACCTCATACTCTTGCTTTTTCTCTCATCCAGACTTTCATCCTGGACAGAAAATGCACATACTATGCAGTTGGAATGCACTGCTGTAAAATCTAAATGTTACGTCATTCTTAGTACGAAGACAAGGCTAGTGTGCAATTTTGGACAGAAAAATAGACCTCCCAGAGCTAATCTTGATTGACTTTTCTGTTGCTCCACAGTTCAATATTGAGTTCAGATCACACAGGCAGCGCTCCTGCTGTGTTCTCTTTGAAAAAGATGTGTCATGACTGCAGCCTCTATATCGAGTCCGGTATGCCTTCAGTGAATATTGTGGTATTCTGCAATGTGATTCATGTGAACAAGGAGTACTTACTAGTACTATATTTATGCATGCAATCTTAACTAAATAATTATATATATATATATATATATATATATATATATATATATATTCCAGTTTATGGACATGTTGCTAATTATAAAGCATGTTCTTGAGAAGGCATGTTCACTAAAACAAAGTAGAAAATAGCTTGTATTCCCACCTATAGATCCAAGGTTTAAAGGGTGATAAATCTGACATCAAAGTGACAGAGTGGTGTGTGTGTGTGTGTGTGTGTGTGTGTGTGTGTGTGTGTGTGTGTGTGTGTGTGTGTGTATGAATCTAGACAAATAGAGAGGCAGACGCAGACCGAGAGCAGTAGAGGAAGGCTGCTCTTGAATTCTAATCAGTCCTCTGTTTTTATTCCCAGGAAGCTTTCGCCCAACAGACCAGGACATGTGCATCTCATCAGTGCGTACACAGAGACCAAGTAAACACACCCACACACACACACACACACACACACACACACACACACACACACACACACACACACACACACACACACACACACACACACACACACACACACACACACACATTGACCAAGTCTGACTTTTACTGTGGGGATACATATCGGATGTGAAAGGAGGCGGGTGACTGTGGGACAAAATAGAAAACGAGGTGACCCCTCTAAACACAGTGACATCAATCTCTGAAAGCTGCATAAATATGACTCATTCCAGATCCCGTCAGAAATCACCTTGTGGATTACCACGGCTGTCTCTGTCGGTGGGTGTGACCTTACATGAGCACCTGAGGACAGTGGCTCAATTCTTCAATGTTACAAATGCCTTGAGGTGATTGTAAGAATTGAAATGTATAGTGGGAAGTTAAGCTGCATTGGTTTCGACTGGCCTGGTGAAATTCGATCACAGGGACAAACACGACCAAAACTGGAAGGGCTGCATTTTTAGTAAACTGACAAATATGGCTTTGAATGCAGTATTTAATTTCATAAACACGGTTTCAGACAAAAATGAAATAAGAGCATCTGTGCAGTTTGTAATGTTAGATAAGCCGCTCCTGGAAATACAAATGTTCAGCCCACATCAACAACATTTTATTTCTTATTTTCAGGTTCATATTTGTATTTTTTGCCTCTACTGTGACATTTAAACATGCTTTAATGTTCAAAGAGATCTTTATTTTCCTCATACTGCCTGTGCTGCAGCACCTCTTTTCACCCTCTGTCTGAAACCAGAGCCCAGTCTGCTCTGATTGGTCAACCTTTCAGATATGTACCGCCCCTTAGCATATCACATACAATGTGCTGAAGCAATAGAAGGGCGATTGTTACATAGTGATGTCACTATGTCCCAAAAGAAAACATGGCGATTCAGGCATTTCAGGCGGTAGAGTGTGGGAGAGAGGGATCTTTGGGATTTAAGCCTTTGCAGACCATTTACATTCTCAAAAACTTATATTATAGGAAAGGAAAAGTCCCAATGAAGATCTAAAATCTTGCAAAAATACCACACACGAGGCTGAAGTTTGTGGCGTATGTCTCAAATGATGCATTAGGCGTTTAGCGTCTTTTGATATAATGCTGCAGGTTAAAAATGGTATATTTCTTAGTGTAAATGTCGTGGCTTCAATAAATAGAAGATGCGGGTCAAACTCTCACTGTATCTGTGATATTTCAAGGCTTTTATGCCATGTTTTTAAAAATATCTTCTGGAAAAAAACATATATCCCAGAGCATAGCAGAGAGATGCCTAGAAACCCATTTGGTGAGGGGAAGCTAATTAAGCCCTTGATAAATGTTAAAGACATAAATCTTGGATTATGACCATTTGTTCTGCAGATTCATTAAATTATATCTGAATGGGAAAGTAATTTAGTATCAAATAATATTATAATATCCAAAACTGACACTTTTGCTGTTTGGTAGCAATGAAATGCATTAGCACACATACTTTATATGATCTATACTGATTCATACTGTCCTTGGTATGATTTAACTTACATGATGGTTGACCTCGGTGCTGCAGATTAAATAAAATGCTTGGATATGCAATCCTAAATAATTGAAAGCACAGCATGGGATAACATCTTTCTAAAGGACAAGCTAATGTGTCGTAGGTCACAAGTCATTTCATGGGCCTGCCAAGGTTAAACCGAATGTTCTGTCAGTGTAATGCTAAAATGAAAACATCACATAATTACCTCATGGATGGTATTATCACGCAGGGACCTCAAACTATACTGCCGACAACATTTCAGCGGTCAATTTAGACATCAATGCTACCTCTTTAGTATGGCTACTGTAATGACGTAGATAACATGTGATATCCAATTGATGGGTAACTCTCCAAGAGACTTTGCATAATCGAGCTAATTACGATAAAATTCACCCTAAATATAATGCTTTCTCTCACACATCATGTGTCAACCTCTTGTTCCCACTGGCTCATTATGGGGTCAAGCAAAAGCCTGCATCCGTTTTTTAGTTTCACTTCTAAGGAGGTAACCCAACTAATCCATATTGTATACATCCAGGCCTGGAAGAGAGGGCACAGTAAGGAGAATTGGATGAGGCTTTTAGTTTTAGCAATGTTGGCAGGTGCCACCTGGGAGTAACACCTCCTAATGTATTCATAACAACCTGGTTTGACAGTTCCCTGGAAACTACCCAATCAAGTCACGACCTGCCCGTCACCCTGGTGCAATAAACAACATTATTTCACTCTGGCTCAAATAGTTTTCAAGCGTGGTAAACTCACAATTCACTCTCTCATTAAGAATAAATATAAAAAGATACTACTATCTTCTAACTAACTACTAACTTCCCTTTAGCTGGCCCAGCAATATGGCCTGGGCATCGAAAAGCGTGCTGTCGGTGTGAGTTCCCGGTGTTAGCTCCCGGTGGGGGTCGTCAGAGCAGTGAGGTGAAGCCCTGCCCCTCGCTGGGCGTAAGGATTTCCTGGTAAATATCTATGTTTTTCCTGATTTTGCAGGATATCGGACCAGTTGTCACTGATAACGAGCATCAGTTATAAAGAGAATTAGCCACATTTCTAGCTGATGGTCTTCTTTACTTATATGTATCATATAGAGGCATCAATATTACTTAGAGGCTGTTTTGTAATCAGTGTTCATTATTTTAAAACATTTAATTACTGGGAAGGTGTTAGGGATGTCACTCACCCTGGTCGGCGCTTCTCTCTCCCCCTCAGGTCGACATGTTCAGCTCACTCTGTTCTGGCACAGGCAGTTCTGGATGTTTCCGTCACAGCACCCTCCTAACCCCCTCTGCCCATTTCATTTCAGAACAAGATGCTCTGATAGGATGTGGGTGAAAGCTTTAGAAAAGGATGCATCAGGATCCATGTCTATGCAACACAAAACATTCTGATAGTATTAACTATTTATTTTAAATAAAGGATTTGAAGTCTGTTTTTATGCTGGCTGTAGCTTCATTACCAGTATTTAAGCATGCAAATCAGGCCATTCATCTAACCCATTAGGCCTGGCTGTCTCTAAACAGAAATGTACCAGCTGAATGGAAGAAGAATGGATGTGCTTTGTTGCTTTAGCGCACTGTAACCTCCCAGAACAGACAGACTCAGAAAGCTGCAGCACATCTTTATCAATAACACCCCATCAGGCCATCTTTTAAAAGACTTAAATAATGTGCAAAATTCAAGTAAACATAAAGTTTCAGTGGATTAAAAAGGTTGAAAGCTATAGTAAATCCACTCAAGATATATAATTGACCTATTCTCAACTATCTATAAACACTTCAGATGGACCACATCATCCTTTTAAATGAACAAATATTATCTTGTGATTATTTATGTTAGTATTTTTTAAGGGATAACTTTGTAAAGACTAGTAATCTTGTATTACCGTGGCTGTTATAGCTCTGGACCTCATGTGGCAGGTAACTCTGCTCCCGTGCTGAAGGCTTTTGTAAACAAACATTGGATGTCATCTTAAGTCACATCCAACAAACTGAAAAATTAATTTCCACTGAATACAATTACTCACATTTAATGAGGCATGAATGTGTAATAGAGGGCAGTGTGTCTCCGATAACTGAGATACAGATCAACTGAAGCATGCGTCACCCTGATGTAACCCCTGTGAGACACAGCTTTCAAAAGGTAACCGCAAACCACCTGTGCAATTTGAGCTGTGCTCAGTTTTGAATTGGGGAGGGAGGAAACATCCAACCTCGCAGTGTAAAGTACTCGGCTCATTCAATAGATTTATCATAAGTTTTCAACTCCCTGAAACAAGAATTGATTCCTTTTGTTATAAAATGGATCCAAAGCTTGTTTTCTCAATTAATTTACTAGTGATTTTGTCTTTAAAACAGTAAGAAATAGTGGCTTTGCCATTTAAGAGTTAAGCTGATGCTGGAAAAGTTCTTGTTTTGTCAAAAAAACTCAAAGATATTCAGAAAATCATTAACTCCAGATATTTGAGAAGCTGTAAAATTACTTTAACAAATGTGATTTTATTTCGCTCCAATTATTGACTCATTATTGCTTCTTTAAATCACTGTATCTTCCATAAGAGCGAGGTTCTCCTAGTTATAAAAAGCATCGCATTAGCAGTGAGTAACCTGTCCCATCTATGAGTACTTTCATGCAGAGAAATCCGTCTTGGGTGTGACGACGTTGACTGATAACTGGATTTGAAGGTAATGAATGGAAATCCCTGGTGACCACATGGAGCGATTTTTCACCTCGCCTGTATCTGCTGACAGACACTGTTCCTAAATACTCTATGACCCTCTCCATCACTGCTTCATCTCCGAAATCCTTTCTCCATTTTCTCCCTTAATCAAATTCTAAAAGAATAAAAAAGTCTCCATCGACCCCCTCACTGTTCCACAATAGAAAGACACATACTCGTTTTTTTTAAATGACAATATGTCTTTTATTTTCTATATTTTAAAGGTTTATTATTTACAAACAAAATAAACAAAAGGAAAATCAAAAAGATTTTTTGACAAACACTGTTTGTCTGCATATTGTTGTAAGAAAGTTTACATTTATCTTTCTTTCTTCCGTATCAAGTAACCGACTGATAGTTCTTTTCCTCTAAGCCTTGGACTACATAAATGAGCTGAACAATGACCATGTGAGTGGGGTTTAAAGAGCTCTGCCCCTCTCTCCAATGCGCACATCATCAGTAAACATATGAAACCTGTGGTCGTCAAACCCAAATCAACATTTGGTTCGTCCTCTCTGGGCATTATCATCCTCACTTCTTTTTGCATCTCTTCTTTTTTTTTTTTCCTCAAACCAACAAAACAACAAACAAAAAGAAAAATACAAATATATGTGCTGGTTTGTTGAGAGTCTCTATACTGCTAATACGTAAGCTCATTATTTTTGTGTCACCATTAATGCCCATTCCAGTATGTTAATTGTGATTGGTATAGTGAAAAAAGCACATAGTTGAGAAGCTCTCCCTCCAAAGGCAAGTATCAAAAACAGCACAAAGCAACAGTGCTGCTATCCATCTTGACTGTGTACTAGTTCCTATACACTATGGCATATTCACGATTAAGCGCCCTTCATTTTGTATCGAACATCTCCCCCTTCATTTTGAACCTCATTCAGGATCAGGGCAATTCTCGGGGATATTGCTCCCTTACTTACTCATTCAACATCTAACCTAGCCGAAAGAATCTGTACCTTTTTATTTATTACTAGTAAATCAGAAAGTGCAATTTAAAACAATAACAATGAATGTTTCGCTTTGGCCAGTTTCCTTCCACACATCAATATACAACCCAAACATCAGTGGCTAGCTACAAAGAAAGGTATAAAGGTGCTCCGAATTTGTACAATGTCTCATCGAGCGTGATATTACTGCTAAAGATTGCACTTTTTTTCTTTTTAACTGTACATAACCTCATTAAATATGCTATAGCTTGACCGAGAATGTTAAACAAAAAAACCTGCCTCTAGAAGTTCACATTGCAAGTAAAGATACCAATTAGATAAACTGAGACATTTGGCCATCGTTGCTTATTCCTTTCCTGTCTAAAAACACTGAGACATAGAACACATTGAGTATAGTAACAATGAATGCGCGGTTGTGTGCAGAAGTGCCCCCCACCCCCTCCCCGTACGAACCAAGCTCACACTCATAACGAAAGGATGGAACATGGCTATAGTTTAGGCACAAATACTTAAGAATGTCCATGTGAAAGGTCAATGCTTCTGTTCACACACAGATAACGTCTAGGCAGACAGACAATGAACAAAAACATAATCTAACATTACATTTAACGTCAACATTTTTGAGATAGTATCTTTTTTTTAAGTATTTGTGACAGTGCATGCTTTCATGACATTGGTGGGTTGACTGTATTGGTACACTATCGACACAATCTGTAGCGAAGACTTGTAATCTTTTTAAAAAACGCTATCTCAGAGGGCTTAGTCACTCCGAACTGATGGGTGCCATGAAAACTGTGAATCGAATAAGAAAATCCATCATGACAGCAGAATACTTTTGTCATTTGCTTTATGAACATTGCAGGAACAGCCTCTCTATCTGCAGTAAAATGGCCTGTAAGCCGTCGCGGCTGGCTTATTTTAGCTGAATCATCAAATACTTTTATTACTGTAGGATTAAAATGCTCCAATTTAGCTTTTATCCTTTTTTGATTGAGACACAGTATTCTGGCTTGACCTTGCTTCCCCTGCCTTGACATCAGTCCAGGTCAGTTTAGAGTACCTAAGCCCACAAAATGGATTTACATGAGACAGAAACCTTAATGCAAACCAGCATTTCTTTTTCCGACACAAAAACACCGCTCGGTGAGAATGTCCCCTCTTCACACTTGAGTGACGGCATACCTGACGCCTTTAACCTCAAACTAATGAGTTGGAAAACGTCGTGGCAGGCTCTTCAACTACAATAATTGTGATGTGACAGCGTACAGTACAGTTATACTCAAGAAGCAGCTTTAAAAAAAAATAAAAGTGTGATGAACAGAAAATAATGAAGCCTAATTTCCATCTTTGAACATAAAACGATCCTGGGCAGTTTTTAGGGAATGAGGCTATTCGAAAAGACACATTTACTTTCAATAGGATGATTCAGAAACAGGTGGTGTGTTAGGTGAATATTGTACATGTTCACCTGAAATTAAAAACTATACTAGGGCTAGGGATAGTATACATAGAGAGGGATTCTTAAATGTCCTCCAATCAGGCATTTCTCAGCATCAAGTAGTGCTAGCTATTGCATTAAGGTTCGTTTATCTCTTATGAAACAGAATGTATTTTGTCACTAAACCTTTTTCGCGTATAGATGATATCCAGGTTCCTGATAGAAGTAAGACATTGTTATGATAGAGAATGCACCACACAGTATCTGTAAATACTAGATCTACAAAACTATTTACAGCACACATATAGGTAATCTTTATGTCACAGTCTATTGCATAATGGTGATAATCTTTAGTTTATAAATATTATAAATATACACAGAATTTTTAAGCAACATTACGTAACATCTCAGCCATCTGAAATTAGAAATAGAAAAACAATAGCATCCATCCGTCTTTCTCCACACTCCATACTCCTTGAAAATAAACAAAGAAAGCAGCATGTCTATTATCTATTCCCTTTGGACCCATAACACTGTCATGGTTTGTATGTGAGCCGCTGTGGGGATATAGTGGCCCAGCATACGGTACTTTTGTCGCCGAGAGCAACATAACACTTAGTTTCAGTTTCTGTGTTGGTTTCTGAAATGAGGGTTCAGGAAACTGGTACGAGATTCGTTTCATGAGTGTGTGCTTTTTGAGATTATTTGTCAGAGTTGCTTGCATGTATTATTCCACAGTGGTGCCTAAAGCTGCTTAATAGGAGAAGATCACTTTTCTCTTCCTCGATGGTAAAAAAAAGAAAGAAATATTCATTGTCAGAATCCACAATGCATTCCCGTTAAAAAAAAGAAAATAAATAAATAAATAAACTTCATACATTGTATATAATTCTTTATATTTCTCAGAAAGGAAGACTCATGTTTATACTACAGCTTTTAAATTGCCATTGCCAAATATTCTAGTTGGATTTTACACACGCGGTCACATGCACACACACTCTCACACACCCTTACATACAGCAGTATATATATACATATGTATATATATATGGCATCAAAGAAAAGAGATGTATCCGTATAATATACATTCTTAAGTTTAGGGAGACAATGTGTCTAAAATATAATACAAGGGCTTGTATGTACAGGATTTCTATGAGGTTATTTTAGAAGAAAAACTGGAGAGAAACAAAAATGCTGAAGTCCCTCATCTTTATCTCTTTTGTTACATCTCCACTTTAAAAATGAGTTGAAACAAGTTTAAAAAATGAAAAGGGAAAAATGGGATCATAAATTTGATGCAAAACGCATCTTGTCTTGCTCAGTCTCCGTACTGCTCAGGACAGAATCTCTCCTAGAACCGGGGGATTCCCTGTGCTGGGTCGAGGATGAAGATGATGCTGCCGCCGCTGCTGCTGCAGCTGCAGCCGCCGCGGCCGAGCGCACTGGGGGCAAGGCTCCTGACGACATCTGCCGGAATAGATTGACACGCTGGGGCACTGTGGTGCGGATGCCGCTCTGCAGACTCATTCCCTGGATCGCTGCTGCCGCCACAGCCGGTGGTGCGATGGAGGCCAGAGAGTCTCCTGAAGCTGGGTGCACTCTGGGCCCTAGAGACGTGTCATGTGGCAGTGATGGTTGGGAGGCCGATAAATGTCTCACATCTCGACTCAAGCTGCCCGACTGCAGAGCCTGTGTGCTCTTGTGGATGTCCACCCGCTGAGGCGAGGGGACCTGCTGCTGCTGCTGAGGCGAGGGCTGCTGTGTGGAGCAGGATGCGGCTGCAGTAGACGCAGTGGGCTGCTGGGCAAGCTGCTGCTGTGCGGATAGAGACGGTTGAGCCATGGGCTGCTGGATGAGCGACAGCTGGGAGGCTGTGCGCGAGCCGTACTGGAAGCTCCGGCCCGCCAGAGGGGTCTGCACGGGCGGACTGCACATGGCAGCCGTGAAGGAGCAGGGCGACATGATCGCTGGGTTCATGGCGGATGAATTCAGGCTGCCGTGGGAAAGACTGGGTGCAGGGTAGACTCCCTGCGCCGCAGCAGCAGCAGCGGCGGCGGCGGGCAGCATGCGGGCAGCAGAGGCATTGGCAATAGCTGAAGCACTGAAGGTCATGGGAACAGAGGACTGCTGAAACTGATTGGTGCCGAAGGCCATGGGGAAGGGAGGCTGAGCTGGTGAGTTAATGATGGAGTTTCCTGACACTGGAGTTGAGTTCATCCCGCTGACTGACTGCTTGCGGTCCACCATCATCACCATCTCCCTGTCCTGACGAATAATCTGCTTCAATATCTCGTTCTCCTGCGTATTGAAAACGCCGGCGTTCAGATCCTTCTGGAACTTCTGCAGCAGCAAGGAATTCTTCTTCCCTGTTGGGGTGCAGTCAGGAGAGGTGAGCACAGACAGCAATGGCAAACTTTGGTTGCCCTTAACCACAGGAAAAGGGCAGGACACAGGACAGCAATAATAAAGATGCAGCTTGTACGTTTTGTAGAAAGACGTATTTTTCACTGCATCTTCAATAGATGAGCTTCATTCTCTCAAATCAGCTAAATTTAGCATTTACAAGCTGCATCCTTTCAAGTCCACTAATATTTTCATATTGAATATAAATTGTGAAAGACATTGAATGGTAATGACTATGGGAGACACATAAGGAGACAAAGATGACTAAAGTATGACATGATAGCGTAGACAGTGATGGTGCTGATGTGGACGATGGAACACAGAAGAATACTGATGAGTTGAACCCACACATCATGTTACTGGACAGATTTAGTTGAAGTTAAGAGAAAAAGTCTAAACTCTAAGAATATTTAGAGCTACATTTGACCTAAATCACATACACAAGTCTACTAAAACACATCACAAGGACAATTACAGAACCTTATTAATAAAAATACAATCAAAACAAGCAAACAAAGCGACAAAGACTTACTCTAACACACTACTACAGGAATTATACATTAAACAACTTTATGGAAAATTAATCTTTACTCATCTTACCACAGAATGCTGTTTTCCTCACCATTTAAATGGAAATGTCTGATGATAAATAAAGTGTTCCAAATACACTGTGTTGTTTTAGTTTATGATGCATTATTTGTTTTTCTCTAATAGTTTAAAGAAATTGTTGTTTAAGTGGTTTATATCTGACCTATAAAGGGCATTTGGGCCACGAGACCTGTAAATCGTTCCCCGCCTGTCACTAGTCACAGAGCGTGATAATAACAGCTTGACGGATGCTTTCTTCAAACATCGACCACTTCTGTGGCTTTGGGAGTTTGGGGGCATAATTATAGTAAAATGCTTAGCACCAAATATGTCCTGAAATGTCCTTTTGTAAATAAGAATGCCACAATTTACAATAACCATAAAGAATGTCTATTTAACATATTTACTTTGAATGACTGTGTTTAAATGTATTTTGGGATGTGTTTCCTGTTGTTACTGTTGACCTTGTGTATCGACAGGCTGCGAAGCGTCGGTAAAGAAGACAGAGTCGACTTTTAGTGTTCTGACGGCTTTAGCCTCAGTCAATCATTAAGCCCCGTCCTTGAGGGCAGGAGATTTCTGCGCCGAGTTAACAGTTGAGCTGCATTTTCTGGACGGCTTTCTCCCCTCAAGGCTGCCAACAAGCCGTGCATTCAGCTCTAACACACGATTGATGTTGTGTTTTTTTGCAGATATTTTGACAGCACAGGGTCGGGTTACAAGCTAAAACTAGCACCACATACTCACTATGAGACTATACTGTTGACTTACAATGCTGCTTTCAGTGCATGTTTAAAGGTGACAGGGTTAAACTCTGTAGATTGGGAGGACAAGACATTATTTCTCCAAATGAAGCCTGTGAGGATTTGAGTGTTTGCTGGTCAGAGACTGGGGATATCTTCAGATTTCAGGGCAACATCAGAGCTGCCCTTCTGGCATTTTCTAATTTCTTCTTAATCTAGCTTTTACATATTATCTTCTTTTTCTGTTAAGGCAGAAGAGAAATAAACACACTTGCAAAAAAAGATTTGAAAACTACATATATTCAAACTTACATTTAAGTGTTTTTAAGAAGCATTTTTAAGCTTACATCTTTTTATAAAGAACTGCTACTGAAAAAACTCTCAATTGGTGGCTGGTAATCATGAGTACAATAGGTATATGTACTGTACAAATTCATAGTCAAGATAAACTCTAATGCATTTAATTTTCAGTAACTCAAAGCTGAAAAGTGATTAACTAAACAAATACCAGGCTGGAAACATGTTAGTGTTACTTAAACTACATAACAGTAAATGTCATACACCCACACACACACACACTTACGATAACACGCACGTTTGGGCACCTTGTTCTTACGGAAACATTAGCCTGCTTTAGGCAAATGTCTTTTTATATACTGGATATGCAAATCTCTAAATAATAAAGACTGACACTTTCAATTCCTACTTATATGCTCCATAAATCCTGAACTGTTTTTCTGATTGAATACTAATATTCATTTGTGTTATGTTATGTTTGCTAGATGAAGCATTCCTGATCCATAAATTGATGTTTTTTTGAAGCATTATCAAGAAAATAAACTGTTATCACCAAAAACAAAATGAAAACAAACAAACAAAAACATTTACAAAATGTAAACACCACTCATGGGTAAATAAATGTTTCATTTTTACATACAAAATGTGTTCAATTGAAATCAAATTGATCAGCTATGGGTCAAATCACCATTTTAAAGTATCACAACTGCAGTATTGTGTTAGTAATTTCACGTCCTGGCACAATAGTAACAGTAAGATTAGGTCAATATACAAATGAATTAGATTTCAAATGTTAATACAGTAATGTTATTAACCCATATCTGACATGTAAAACATAATTTTTGTGAAACTGTCTCAAAGCCAGCTACACACCAAACAAACAAATAAAAATAACAATCAAAACACAAACATCATAATGTTCACAAACATCATATAACTAATAAAGTATTTGTTAAATAATAAGAAAAACACAAATTTAGAGATGCATTCAAGGCCTTACAGAGACACATTTTTCATTCTGACTCGCAATGAAATTTGATTTATATTTTACCAAAGATTTGTAATCAATTGTTGTTGTTTTTTGAGTCACTGCAGGAAGTGTGTTCTTCAGTTTCTTCTTGTTGAAGGTTATCTTATTTTTAGAGAGTGAAAATGTGTGTGAGAAAATGATTCTTAATGAATTAAATAAACGTTTGCCCTCCACATGTAATCAACGTGACATTACGTATCTGAATGCAGTTTAAGACTTTCTTAATGTCAGAGATTTTTCCTCCAAATTATTTTACACCAAAAGCAAAACTGATACTTCAAGCCAGACAATCAGAAACAAACTTTTTTTTTTCATTGGTGAAAACATGAATAGATAATGAAATGGGATTCCTGCATGTAAAAAAAAAGTGTATGTGGCATTGCATTAGTAAAGTGTTTACTAATCTGCAGGCATGATTTAGTTTGTGAGTAAACGTTGAACAAAGGGTTCAAAGATTAAATAACATGTGTGTTCGAAATCCAGTGAATTATTCTGTGATAGTCTCTTACCAAATCAACATGGTATGTGACACTGAATGACTTTTGTTTCTTTGATTGTCTTTGTAGTTGACATTTTGAATGTGTCCATCAAAACATCTGCAGGACTTGGTTGTGGGTGACTTGAGTTATGTGTCACTGATGCAGGAATCAAACAGTTAATGTAACCTCCAGCAAGAGGTCAAACTCTTGGAGGATGAATTTGAGATCGAATCCATTTAGCAAGCCTCTATAGGTCAATTTGTCCCTGTTCGCATATTGGAATTGGAATAAAGTGTTTACCTGATGCCTACTCGTCGGCCAGGACACTCTTGAAAACGAGATGTGCTCGTCTCAAGACGGACTCCTGGTCAAATAATTTTTAGATAGATAGAAGATAATGTCAAATGTGCAACACGTTATTGGTTTCAAAGCATGGATACTTTTCTTCTTTCCTTTTAGAGCAAGACAAGCATGTAACCAAATGCAGTTCATATATAGAAACGATACAACCAGCACGGATCATGACAGAGTATCTTCCCTCGTATGAGACAAAACCCCCTTCATGGTTAGTCTGAGGATGGATCGAATGACTCAGCTGGTAGACCTCATAAAAAGGGCAAATGTAGATTTGGACTGTTGAGGCCAAACGGCATACCTTATGCTAAGGCAAGTAAAGATTTGTATTTTATTTATGCTAGTCCAAGAAAATGCAACCTTGTCTCCTTTGAATTATGTTCAAGTGCAGATACTTCACAACAAGGGTTCAGTTATGACGCAAGAAGTGGGGGGAGCGGGTTGACATTTGGCTGCATAAAAGCTATGGATGGAGGTGTGCAGGGCTGCTCCTTAGATGAAAAGTTTGTTAATTGATGTTTTTGGTCTTAGTTGAATAATAATTATTAAGTCAATTAGTGCTGAATGATTGAATTAAAAACTTACACAACATTTAAAGAGGTGCTTTTGTATGATTCTTTCTGGAGAAGAAACAGACCCCTCAACTAAATCAACTAATTGATTATTAGACCAAATGTTAGTTGACCAATAATTTCTTTTGTCAAGGCAAGCCCTACAGGTTTCTGTTGTGTCGTAAACAACACAACGGTATTGTCATTTGTTCAATTTAAACATGACCACAGTCTTTCCCTAAAGAAGTTGTATTTGCCGTAATGAACATACATGGATGCATTACTCATGAGCAAATCTCCTAGAATAAACACTGATGCTGAAAAGTGTGTTCATCTGTTTAAGACAAACCAAAATGGTTCCAAAGTCTGAGACTGTGGGCCTCCCCTTAGACAAAATTTGGAAAAAAGGCGCCCCCCCTCAAACTCCTGATTAGTTTACATGCTCAGTTGAACTTGATTCTTGGATGCCAATGGGATCATGATCATATTATTTTATCCTATACATTTACCAGACATGGTTTGTATGGCTTTTGGTGTGGACATTTTGCAGGTATGTCAGAAATTGTGATATGTCCACCGCCAAAATAAATAATGAACGTAATTCTGAGGAGAAAAGGTTGCCTCAACAGTGACATTGAATTCTGATTGGCTCTGAGCGGTCTTGTTCCAAATCTATTGTTGATTGCTTGTTGCTGACTTGCCTGACACTACAGTATTTCAATGTTGAGTCAACACTTGGGTTGCAAAGCAATTCAATATTGACGTGCCTGTGTCAGGCAAAATAATACACAAATACAAAGCAATGACAAATAAAAACAACGATAACAGATAGAAAAGTAGATACAGACTGCAAGCTTAACCACTGATATGAGACAACATTGCCACATTGTCATTATGCAAATTTAACTTCAGTTTTGCATTCAAGTGATATTGTTTTTCCATACATAAAA
Source organism: Eleginops maclovinus (assembly GCF_036324505.1). Lineage (NCBI taxonomy): Eukaryota > Metazoa > Chordata > Actinopteri > Perciformes > Eleginopidae > Eleginops > Eleginops maclovinus. The sequence goes on along the minus strand of NC_086356.1, from coordinate 14,519,923 downwards.
AGGGAAACAAATCACCAAACATTATGGCCTCTAGTGTTATCAACAGGCTTAAAAGTGTGTTGGTTGTTTGATCATTTATGATGATAAGCTGCTCAGGTTGTCTGTTTAGGACTAACGGGTTTATTTTAAAAGATTAAAAAATAAATGTCTTCCTGTATAAGAAATAATTCATTAGCTGTAAAAGTAATTGTCAATTTTTCTTTTCCTGCGTTACAAATGACTAACGTGCAAGAACAAAACAAGAAAATAGATTTTTATAAATCACCAGTAACCTGTCGCCTTAATAGCTAAGCTTGTGCTTAATCTCTAAGGAGGAAAACACTAGTCAAACTTGTACAAAGCTGTCAGAATATTCAAAGCACACCAACATTACGACTGCCACATACTTTGCAGTGGTAAGGAGTAAGCATAAGATCATGCTGTAGTGCCTTACTGACATCATACTGTATAGTAACTGAGCTACAAAGAAAACAATAATATACACTACTGAGCGCTTTAATCTGTACCTAAAATTGTCTTTTTTTGGTCTTATAAACAGGGATGGGTACCAAATCTTAAGACACATTAAGTGGTATCTAAACTATAAACACATGATGAAAATAATCCTCAATATACAGTGAACATAATATCGCTTAATCCTTCTTGTTGCTTGAGAGTAAAAGGTCGATGACATGTGCTGAACTATTATTACTAAGCGATTTATGTATAAAAAGTAATAAAAGGAGGAAAGTATCATTACAAAAAGAAACATCTTGTATTTCTAATGCAGCAAATAAAAGCAAAAACAAAAAACACATGTTCTACTTCCGTCAGTCAAGAAACTATCCGTCTGCACAACAATTTAAAATGATTATTTTTAATATTAATGTTTAGTTCCAATCCAGGTAGGCTATTAGAGCAGACTGAACACATTTGATTGAGTGGAAGAATGTGGAAAACAATTATTGCCCTGTTTGTATTACATACATGTGCCCCTTTTTAAACTGTTACAAATATATCTGTCTGAACCATGAAAACTTATTGTATTTAAACTACAATCTCACATGGCCAGGCTCTCTTTGAATCAGACGTTAAAAATAAGGATGGTTGTTGAGGAGCTGAATAAAACTAAACAGGGTCCTGCCGTTTGGCTGGACCACAGAGCTATGCTGTTTCTCAATTCGATATTTCCCTTAGCACACAGCCACGTTGTACACTGTGAACAATTGGTCAGTGTGTGAATTACGCCTGAGTAGCATGTTCTCAAATCGCACACAGCTGCTGTGCCCTCATCCGCTGCTGTTGACTAGCTAGCTAGCTCCACCTCTGTAGCTAGCTAGCTAGTGCTTCTGCTATTAGCTAGCTAGCTACCTACCTCAACCTCTGTTAGCCTTTAGCTAGCTAGCTAATAGCAATGTTAGCATCCGCGGTACCAAATCATTCAGAACAGAAGTGTTGCATTCTTAATAAAAGAGCCACAAAAAATGTGACAAAAAACAATGTGTGCTTTTATTCGTATCGTGCTGTGTTCTCTGGAGCTTTTTGTCACAGAGCCAAGACAGAAATTGTTGAGGGTGATAAGTGTTCAGTGTTCCACACTTAACTTTTTGACAGTACTTTAGTGCACTGCGTTTTGCCATACTTCACAGTGTGAACGCAGTTACACACTCAAAATAGCAAGTGTAAGTACGTGATGTACGTGAATTGAGACACAGCATTCGTGCCTGAAACAGCTTCCTGGTGTCACCTGGCCCTGCTCTGTCTTTCCTTTTTCTGGCTGATTTTGAGAACTCTGATATTGGGCGGGGTGCTGCTCATACCCAGGAGTGCAGATGAGTGGAAAGAGGGCCAGACACACATGCATGTGAGGTTAGCTTCCATCCACTCGCTGACTTCCAGTGGGGGGGTCAACTCCAAACCAACAAGGGGGCGAACTGACTCCCTCCCGGACAGCGACATGCACTGCCTTCCAGTTAATCCAACCACAAAACGCTACTTTGGTTCTTTAGAAGGATTAATGCTGGTTCCAACAATTTTATCTTTAAGGTTATTTAATACAAAGAAAGAGACGGAAGTTAAAAAGAAAATCAACAACAAAAAAAACATTGCATACAGGTCATGCAGCACAAGATGGCAGACACAATGCTTTCATGAAGAAAGAAGGCAAACAAATACTGATAAAGACAAGACAACAAGGCACGATGACAGGCAGGAGATTCGACCAATCAGACAGGACAGAGGTTAGATGTAGACAGGTCTTACCAATGCGGTCCAAGCGGTCAATGGCAACAGTTTCGAAAGCGCGTCGCATCATGGGGTACTCTTCTAGCACCTCATTGAAATGATCCACAGAGAGGGAGAAGAGGCGGCAGTAGGTGTCTGCACGCACACTCGCTGTTCGTCTGCCCTTGGTGAGCAGACAGATCTCTGCAAGGCGGAAAACACAGGGAGACAAAGGAAGACAAAGAGTGAGAGCATAAAACATTTGACACATAAAGAAGCAGCAACTGAAGTGGAGAGTGCAGAGGGACATTAAGGAAATCACCCCAGTAATTGCAATACAGATTACTTTACAGATGAACCTCGACTACTAAAAGGTATGGAAGCAGAGGCTAATGCGCATGTAAATAAAACGAGAAGCCCATCAGCATGGCTGTCACTTGCATTATACTGGGATAATTCATCATCCTGCAGAGAGCTAATGGTCCCATAATGCGATACAGTAGTGAGCTATACAAGTAATGTAATGGATAACTAAGCAGAGGTATGGTCACGCAGCATTCCTGTATGCCTGATCAGCCACTGTGGTTTCTCACAGAACAGAACACATTCATCTAAACACTCGACCTTTAGCATCAGAAAATAACGTGGCATAAATCTTGTTTCCTGTTGGTGTTGAGCTACATTTCCTAAATGTAAAATAAACACTTCAGATTACAAATGACAGAAAAACGGACAAGAAAGTATTTGCTTAAAACGTCTTCTTTTTAAATTATTGTGCAGTTATGGTTTTTATCATCATCAGTGGAGGAATAACTACTAAGAGTCCCTACAGCCTTGTAAAAAATATCATTACAAGTTAAACTCCTGCATTCAAAATCCCACTTAAATAGAGTACACATCAACAGGAAAATGTGCAAATTGACTATAAATGTGATGTATCAATGTAACATTTTACAGTTGTTGCTAGTCTAAATGGAGCACATTTGAACTTAAATTAAGTCACATTGATTAACCTTAGGGTCTGGACCCCTCCAAAGGGTTGTAATGGGATTAATGTTAATTTTGGGTTTTTTTCTGAAACTAGTTTGAGTTTTAAAAACTTTACAAGATTAATTGGATGATTTGATGGACTCATAGTGACTTTAAAAGGTCATGCTGTTGATTAAGAAAAGTGATTTTTAATGCATTTTAATGACTTAAACTACTAAAAAACAGACTAATACCCAGTTTTTAATGATACAATGAGATGATTTCATACAACATGTGATGAGGAAACCTTATCTAAGTATTCTCACGACTTTCAGCTGCGAGTATAGACATGCAGAGCAATCTGAATATCCCCACTTGAGCATTTTGATTAGCGTGCAGTAAATAACGTGTTACTGTAGATGATAAATGGGGCAAACACCTGGCATTCACTGCGCCTGAGCTCCCCTGTGTTTTCATGAATCAGTGATACAACGCAGAGAGTTCAATATCTTTCTATCCACCCACCATTCTTTCATCCTACACTTTTCCTTCTCTTTATAAGGTGGAAAAACAGTACCCTTCTTCTAAATATCATCTTTGTTTGGCTTCTGTTCAACCACCAACACCACTCAACCTCCACCCACATTTGCACTTCTGTTCAACATACAGCACAATTTCCATCTTCATTAAATCCTTAAATGTTAACTTGTCGTGATGACTTGGCCACACCATGAGCTGTCATGAAAATAGAGCACAGAGTGTGAGAGCAACAGCCTCAAGCGGTGGGTGTGAATAGGTGTTAGTGTTGTTATGATGAAACAGCTCCCTTTAAGATGTACCTCTGTTAAAACAGGGAGATCTTCAGAGAAAAAATGACAAAGAGAAAAGGAAATGTGTCTTGTTATATGTAGTTTTACAAAGAGGCAGACACAAAGACAGACAGTGGAGGGTTGATCTGAGGCTGTGTGGTGCTGTGTGTTACAATCAGACGTAAATGTGTTTTTTTTAACAAACTTAATTAGCTTAACAGGGGCTGTTAGATTGATTATTTAAGCCTGTTCCCTTGCGTACAGTCTTAATGCTAAGCTAAGCTAGCTGCCTTATAGCTATAGCAACAGACATGAGAATGGTATCAGTGTTTTCATCAAATCTCATCATAAGTGTGTTTCCAAATATATCAGTTCTTGGAATATTTTATGTTGGGAATTTCTAGTAATACATGCATGGTGTTTTAGTTATCTACCAGTAGGAGTCACTAATAAAGCAACACAAATGGAAACTGCTGCTAGATTGCCTTGAATGCAACACACTACTAAACTGGTAAACCGAAAACCCAACACACTCCATCTCAAACCCAAATTTCACCAGCAGTAGAATAATGCAGCAAGCAAAAAAAAAACCTGGCCTCTTTTCTCACTTTGGAATCGCTTTTTTAAACTGAACTTATTCATGTTGTCACCCTATACTGAGCCCTACACTGAGCTCCAGTGGTGAATGATTGTTTGAGAACATGTAGCGAGACATTGAGCTGACAGAAAAGCTGAAAATGCCACAATATGTGTATAAGCCACTTATGTTCACCGTTTTTACACATTTATCACAACCAAATGTGCAGCTATACTTTTGCTTTCTCTCAAAATACAAATAAATATCCATGTGTGTGGGCACATAACAATCACATTATCTCAACTAGTGTTCTCAGGTGTAATTTTGAGGGACCTTTACTTTAGTTTTTCCATTTCCTGCTACTTACTGTAATAATTCTACTGCTATCTGACGGCTTTATTTAATTTGAAGATTAAGATTGGGATAAATAATACAACAAATACTTAATAAAATATTATAAAAAGGTAGATAAACCTGATTGATTCCTTGGTGAAAATCACAAGCTACCTGGCAGTATATAAAGTATTACATAATGGTGATGAACACACCTATAATGTATTACTACTTTTTCAGCCACTCAACATCAGCAATTTCACCTAAAACCCCTTTTTTGTATCTAAAATTGTGCATGTGTTTGTTTGCATGTGTGTGTAAAAGGCAAGGCCATGTTAACACTTCACATGATGCTCCTTGACACGTGTCTGTTGCCATAGCCACAAAGCATCACACTTGACCCCAGGAGCAGTTGTGGAAATTTGCTATCAACTCCTGTGTCACATACTCTCATGGCAACTGCTCCCTTATTCCTTGCATGGTTGTGACTGAGGAGAGACTCCGAGTCCCAGATGACTAAGGCATTCACGCCCAATGGGGATATCTGTGCGCTGTCTGTCATTGTCTTAGTTTTACACTGTGTTAGTCCCTTAGAGCTACTACAGAGCTATGGTACCACTATGTAATACCAGACTACTATGATACCTTAACAGCATGCAGGCGCAGCATTGACCGTTTTCCAAGGCGTAGTGTGACCTACTGTCCTCATAGATGTCCTGCTCATCACTATGCTAATAGTTTCATGTGGCTGGGCTCCGTTTTGTTGCTCGCTCTCCCTCCCTCTGTGTCTGTCTCAGTCCCCCGCACCGATTTCTCATTCTGGCCACGGTTTGGCCTGGTTGTAAGGGGAGTGTGAATCATCGGGAAAAAGGGGCAAGAGTGAGATGCCTGGTACAGCCAGCTGCTCCCAACTCATCTACTAATGCCGTGCAAACGGGTAAGAAGACCAGCTGGGCCGAAGGCAACAGCAGGTGGCCCGGCACAGACACAGCAACACTGCAACCTTTATTATTTGGGCGGATATAACACAAATACTGTAATTAGAAGATGAAATGAGAACAACTAATGTATGTTCACTATGTTATCTGTATGTTATTCCCTTGTTATTGAACGCATTTCAGATAATTATCTTTTACTGTAATCTGTCCTTCAGCTTAGTGAGCTGTAATTGAACATTTCTGCGCATAATTAATCATATTATCAAACGAAGTAATCAAATGCAACAAAATAGACCTTACATTGTTGTGGTACAGAATAACCTTCAAACTGTCAACATGATTCCTGGATTTATCAATTTGGTCTGAAGAGGTGAATCTTCAGGAGAGCAGTTTGACGAGACTCCTGTTGGTGAACAGTCTAGCACATTATGTCCTAAAGGAAGCCTGGTAATTGTTAATGTTATTGTTAATTGTACTACTTGCTTCCTTTATACTGCAGATGAGATCTGAAATGATTACTCAATGAATCAATAACTTGATGAACAGAACATCTTTTGACAACTGTTGATACATTGTTCTTTGTTTCTAGCGTCAAAAGTGTGAGGATTTGCTGCTTTTTGATTATATAGTAGACAACAATAAAAGCGTGGGGGTTCAGGCTGTTTAATAGGTTCTTACATTTCAGTTTCTATAAAAAGTGTCCCGCTTAACTGAGAAAATAATCAGCGTGTTAATGTATAGTAAATATAATGTTTGGCTATAGTGTTTTACTGCAGTTTTTAACTGGATTTTATTTTGAACATTGACATCTTAAGTTGCTATGGTGAACCTGTAATCAAGCAGTTGTTTCTTTACACATTCAGTGCATAAAGATGAATATTATCATTATTTAGAAATTGTAAATGCAACCTAGTAAATACAAGTCCAATCAATCTCTTCTAGCTTTGTTTTTGGTCTCTTCCAGCTACTAAAGGACATTTATGGCTGCTAAATGTTACACAACATTCAAAAGCTTCCTCCTTGAAGCCACCAGTTGATTTACAATGTTAAAAGATGTTGCTCCCTAAAACATTTGATATTTTTCATGTTGCTCGATCCAAATACATATTTGTTGTCACAAATAGTGTAGTTGTTATACCATAGATCTTGAACAGTTACTTTTGATTAGAAGCATCTAACTATCAAAATATAGCTTGGCCTACCACTGTTCAGTCTGCTGAACACCCCCTTCTGGAACAAATTAACTGCTGTGGTTTCTTTTCTTTGTGTCTGTATTGTGTGATTAACGCGCTCACACTCACTGCCATTAGGATGTATTTGGCCGAAGGTTTTTTTCCTGACATTTCAGCTTAGTTTCTTAAGCAAGATCTACTTGTTCTGTGCCACAATGATTCTGTAGCAGAATATCTTTTGAGCCGCAGCCCCAGAGGATTAATTGTTTGAACAGCACTGCTACTGCCACATATCTTCCCATATGACATGTCCACTCCATGTAGAATTCAAAAAGCACCCACTCCCCCGGCAATGTCATATTTAAAGCAAGTAGCTTTCCACACTTAGTGGCATGACAGCAATCCTGTGGTTTGCAGGAAAGCAGGAAAAAAGACGACTGATATCTTTTTTTCTTGACTCACTGCCTTCCTTAGCTCGCCTGTGAGACATGAACTGAATGGAGCAAGACACACCAAAGCGAAGGTATTCTTAGACTCCTCAGCCTCTTTCCATAGTGGGAACGAACTCAAGAGATAAAATATGCAAGAACCTCTAAAATAGGAAACTTTGCTTTGCTTTCACATCGACAAAACCTGCAGGCAGACCTTGTCGTGTCGGAGTAAACAACGTACGATGCGATTACATTATAACATTTGAAATTAAAACATTAATGATATCTGTGATGCTTTTGAGAGGAAACGGGAGTGGTGCCCAGAGTAAGAGAGAGGAGAACAGAATGAGGGAATAGCTGCTGAGTTTACACAAAGGAAACGACTGGCTGCTCTTTTCTGTGCCAAGTGTATGCAGCAGGAACCTATGGAGGGGTAGAAAAGTTCATCCATGTGCATGTGTGTGTGCTAGTGTGTGTGTTTTTGTGTGAGGACGGGGGAGGATCCTCTGTATGTCCTAAAGGATGCCTGATCCACGCCTTGGCCTACTCCATCGACCAGATGAGTGGTTACGTAACGGCAGAAGCTGACTAACGTCCAACACTGGTTAATGAGAATCTACATCTACAACAACTGAACTTTGAACAGCATCAAACGCAAGGCCTCAGGCTGGACTCTTGTCTCAATGTATAACCGTATACTGTAGGAATGCATGCGTGACTGTAAGTATGGCGCTCTTGCATGGCGGGACCCACATATATAATTCATGTTGGCATTTTCATGTGGAAATCTGTAAAAAAATAAATAATTCAAATATAATTTCAAACTGTTAAGTTTTTTGTTCTGACCTCCAAAGTAGGATCCATCCGTCAGCTTCATCTCCTTGCTGAACTTGGTGATGACACTCGCAACACCATGTTGAATGAAGTACATCTTCTTCCCCACCGTGCCTTCTCGGATGATGTAGTCGTTCGGTTGAAAGACCTCGAACTTTAACTTGCTCAGCATCCCTGTCACGAAGTTGGGGTCCGCATTGGCAAACAAAGGCATGGTGGCCACCAGCTTACGGCAGTTAAAGTTGACAATTTCCTGAGAGAGAAAAAGCAAGAAATGTATTTCAATAATTTCCTCGTAGAACTTGTTAATCTCATACAAAAAACCCCACCACAAACCCTTCATCTCTGCCGGCATAAATGATTTGGATGCATATTGCTGCTTTATCCCTAATACTCCTAAAGCACTTCCCATCACTCCTGAGAAGAAACTTTTTGGCACGCGTGTCATATCCTGATGAGTTTGCCCTCTGGTGTCGGCTGCAGGCCATCTCTCCGGTCTCATCCTGTCCCCTCAGACCCAGCAGGAGATTAGGAGCTTGTTGTCTGTTTACCCACACATCTCTGTTGCTGTGCAGACGGAAAGTCAGGGCACTTGGCATATGCGTTGGTGTGTTGGTTGACCCCCCATGAGGGATAACTCTCCTCCAGTGACAACAGGACACTGACAGAGGGATAACCAATCTCTGGGATGCTCGCAAAGAGATGTTAGCTCAGCCTCAGATGCCGGTGTCGGCTAATGCCAGGGGGCTCTGACCTCAATCATGCACCAGAACTAATGAATTAGATAGTAAGCAATTTTCATGCCTAGCCAGGAGTCCTCTGGGGGAAACAAATCTTTGGCTATGCCTATTTAAAGATTTGTCATATGGCAGAGAATAAGAGAAAGTGAGACACGGGAAAAGAAAAACAGCGAAAGTGTGGGGGGGGGGGGGGGGCGAGACAACAGCACGACATTTCGCCTGTTATATTAAATTACAGTCTTTTGATGAAAAACTGCACTTATTGTTTGATGGTTTTACACCTTATACCTGATATTTGAAATTGGTTTGGTTGGTCTGATAATGCTGAAGCTGACATTTAAAATGTTCTGTGGGAATACAGTTGTGAGCAGGATCTTTTTCCTGCATTAATGGATATCTTATATTTAAGAAATAGCAAGTGAATTGCAAACCATTTAAAGCCAAGACATCTGTATTTCCTTTGCTGGTGCGTCACTGTTGACCAGATTTTTCGATACTAGAGCCTTTCAATTAAACGCTTTTTGTCCGCACGCAATCACTGACTGGATGCAGGAGCGACCTTGAAAGCAACACCAAGGAGACTTATCTAAGTGGTTTCAGCCCACAGCTGCAGCAAAGCAACCAACTCAATGTGATTTATAACCCGGGGCAAACAAGTGTGAATTGATTTTCATTACCAAATGAATACAACAAGTAAAGTGTTCTTGGAAGGAATTTATAGGTACGGTAATGGACTTAAATATATAATAAAAAAAACCCACTCATGTTAAGACTCACGTCTAGGAAGACAATTCTAAATTATTTCTACCCTTGTCCGTAGCTGCACACCATCACTGATGACTCATTACCTGTGACCTACACACCAAACCCAGAGCTGTTTTATCCACTGAAGCAGAGTTGTCACGGGAATATCAGGTAGTCATAATTGCTCGAGCAGTCTCAATCCTGCACACCTGGTTTCCTCATGCAGGACGTGTGATAAATGACATGCCAGAATCAGTTAAAGTACACTCAGGCTGATTTTCATGGGCCCTCCTTTGGTCCAAAGCAAGTCTGAGTGCTGGTAAGTGGAGCTGATTCTGATCCCAATTGACCCATAAGTCAGTTCCCCAAAAATTGGCAATCAGCCCAGACTCAGCAACCCCAGCCACAGTGGGTCTACCTGGAAAGGGTCTGGCACTGAGCTGCATTGATTGATTTCTTGCTTCTAAATGGTTGGGGACTGGGATACAGACAGGGGATGCAGAGACTGAAAAACAAACCTAACTGCTCCCTTCCTTTTAGCCACTTTACCACAGAGGCTAAGTGGGTTGAGCTCTGCAAAACAGAGAGGTGCAACTCTGACAAATTAAGATGCATCTAACAGGGTAAGCTATAATTTGTTACTGTTTGTAAAGTGTACGACGGCTTTTAGACTATATGATTCAAATAGGACTTGGCAAAAACAAGCTCATTATGAAAGGTGGCGTTGGCACGCTTTTGACGGTTGGCATCACTCAACTGCCTAAAACCCTGGCTATAACGCAGTATGTTTGTAATTGTATTGTAATGCCATCAACCTGCCAGGGACTAGAGATGAAAATTAGCCTCAACGGCTAAATCTGGCACGTTCACATGATGGACTCAAGTGCTCGTGTTATTTCATGTGCATTGATACACACACACACACACACACACACACACACACACACACACACACACACACACACACACACACACACACACACACACACACACACACACACACACACACACACACACACACACACACACACACACACACACACACACACACACACACACACACACACACACACACACACACACACACACACACACACACACACACACATCATCTTGCCTTTGTCGTAACAGCCTTGGTAATTGTGTCCACTCTAAAAGCACCTCTAATGTTTATGATTTTATTTGGGTTTCTTGAAACAACATAAAACGTTGGATAATATATATATATTTTTGGGAATTATGGACATCTTTCTCAATTAAGTGGTATGTAATTTCTCTAAAGGACAACAGACAGGGATTATACAGGCCATATCCCAGCAATAAGGGTGGGAAACAATACATTACAGTCCATAGAGTAAGTAGAGAGAAGGAGTAAGATTTGAAAGGTTGTAAAACCAACCAAAGGTATTTTGATTCAGTGTTTTTAATATTCTTTGTCTTTCTTTCCAAAATGACTCAGCCAGCAAAGTGAAGGAAGGAGACTTAAGCCAGCAAACTTTGAGAAAAAGTGGCAAAATAAATAATAAAATGTATCCTTACTGTCACCTTCATCATAATGTAAACTAGTTTATGTGCTCTGTTTTGCTATGGTGCGAGTCTGTTTGTCTTTACCTTTAACTTTAAATTGTGTGATGCTGTCTCTATGCAGATTTCGCCTGCTATGCACTGTGGATTTGGTGTAGAAAGCCATACCTTTAAATCCCTGCACCTCCCTGTGAGTGTCTGGGGTCGTGCAGCAACTCCCCGCCCTACTACACGCTGACTTAATGGGGCTACAAGAAAGATGGTCACGACTCCTACGCTTGCTTTGGTTTTTAGTCTTCTCCTCTCCCATACGCCTCTGTGTAATTACCCGTGTAATCTGCTGATATGAGGAGGTCAGACAGAATCTTAAAACTTACCACAGAGTCTATAATAAAGTGCACCACTCATTCTAATTACTGCTTTTTTGTGAATAATATCCTCAGTTAATTCTCAAAGTGTGTATAGAGTAATTGTTAAACAGTGAACGTGAGCTAATGTTTCTATGCAGAATTATTTCATCATGTTGACGGATGATCAGAGTGGGTTCACCCAGAATGTTTAGGAAAATCTGTTTAGCTTTTTTTTTTCTCCTTTGACCTTGTTAAATGAGATGACAGGTGTTGGTATTTCGGTTTCAGCTCCTGCGCACTCAGAAGCTCCAAATGAAAATGCACTTTTCATCTTCAGGGAATAAACTCATTCATGTTCCTAAACTAAAACCACAGTGTGACAGCTCACCTGTCATGATGTTGTTATATTATTTTAGATTTGAAGTGTTTGGTCCAAAAATAAAACCGTTCAAATGGACCCTCTTAAAAGGATGTTGTTAAGGGAGAAAACTAATATTTCCAGTTACAGGTCTGAAGAGAGAAGTTGTCTCACCTCTTTGAGAGGGTCGTTGAGTTCACTCAGGATGTTGTCCTCGTCGAAGATTTTGCCTTGGTAGCGATGCTCATAGTAGTCGTGGATTTTCTGCCGCATGTCTGCTGGAAGCTTGTGGAAGGACATGTATTGCTCCACTTGTTTGTACTGGGAAGGCAAAGAAAAGCAGATGGAAATCAGTTGCTGCATAAATATGTACACCAAATATTCAAGTGCTAATAAGCAATACAAACAAGCAGAGAACACCTTGAATAAACAACAACATCTGCAAGAGTGTGGTTGTCACAGAGTGTGTATTTGTGTCTCTGTATTGAGGACAAGCCTTGCTCTCACAGTGCCATGTCCTGGTTCTGTGTGGGAGGGGGGAGGCAGAGACAGAACGAGGGAGGCAGGTGGTGAAAGAAGGTAAGAACAAGTACATGCCCGGGGCTGTGTCAGAGCACTTCCTATTATCTCACCCATGCAGGAAGCTGGGTCCTAATAGGCAACCAAGCTATGATCTGATGTGAACTAGCAAGGCATACCTGATATCCTGGAGATATCTAGAGCTGCATACATAGCCAACCAGCAGCACTGATCATATTTGCATGATTTCTCTTAAACATCTTGTTGTAAGTCGTTTAATTCTGAGCATTTAAGGTACCACAGAGTACAAAGAGATTCTCTGTCTTTTGTTCGTAATCCTTTTTCTTTTTAAGTTAAAATGCATTTAAAGGTATTTTCAACTTGCCTTTCCTACAAGATGCCAATATGTTATCAAGACCGTTATTATAAATGTGTGACCTAACTTCATGTATTCACAATAATTATAAAAAACAAAATCAATATCAAAATTACATTTCAAAATTATTATACAATAATATGAAATAATTGTAGCAATTACTTGATTTCAAAATCATGCCTTTTGTAGTTTCCTGTATTCATTCATAAAATATCAAAAATAAATCAAAGCGGTATGTGAAGTAACTATAGCAACCATAATGTAAATATTTATGCAAAATTAGCTGTTGGTTAAATAATTTTCTGGTTGCTTAGTAACTACTGGTGCTTTAGATTTTCACTGCAATTAGTTTCAGTCCTCTGGATTCAGAAGGATGAATCTCAAAAGATTTGATTCAAATCAAAAATAATAAATAAGTATTAAGATATCAAAACCGTTGCTGTTATTGTTGTTACTAACGGTACACTACACAGGCCAGAGGAAGAAAGGAAGATGGATGGAGGACACAGATGAAAGAAAGGATGAGAGACTTTGTGTCCTCTCTATCAGAGAGCCAGATGGCCTGTGACTCTATATTTTTTTTCATGCAGCACATGCATGGCTGGAGACATGACTTTTCCATTTGGGCAATTCTGCCAGTAACAGAGATGTAAGAACATCCTGTTTCTGGTAATTAGTTTTCGGGAAAAAAAATTCAGTCCACATTGACCTGAAGGTGAGTATTGACCCAAATGAGAGAAAATAAAGATAAAATACAGCTCATCTATTTTCATCTGTCTCTGTTTTCTCACACAGGTTTTCCACAGACAGAGCCAGGGCCGTGAAAACAATCCTCCCAGCAGGTCCAAGGCCCTGACACCTGAAAATAAACACCTTCTCTCACACTGCCTCTTGTAATCACAGTGGAGCTGTGGGTGAGAGCCAACAGTAGCTGAGAGGATGGCAGTCTAGTCCATAGTCAGGCTCTATGGCCACTGTGGTGAAAAAATGGCGCACAATATTAGGTTTTTCAGTGATAGGAAATACTCTTCTTATCTCTTGAAAGAGGACCTTTTATGTTTTGGGGATTTTCCCTTTCCTATAGAGTGTTTTATAGGTTTTTGTGCATGTAAATGGTCTGCAAATGCTCAAATCCCAAAGCTGAAGTTTCCTCCAGATGGAGAAATGCCTCAATTGGACTGCTTCATTTACTTCCTTAACATAATGACATCACTATGTAACACTTGTGCTTCTATTGGCTAGTGCTCCAACACATTGAACGTGATAGGCTAAGAGACAGGGCATCTATGAACGGTTGACCTATCACAACAGAGCCAGCCAGCTAACCAATCAGAGCAGCCTGGGCTCTGGTTTCAGACAGAGGGTGAAAACAGGTGCTGCAGCACAGGCAGTTTGAGAAAAATAAAGAGCTTTTTGAACATTAAAGCATGTTTAAATGTCACAGTAGAGGCACAAAATACAAATATGAACCTGAAAGTGACCATAACAGGGTCCCTTGAAGTGATTCCTCTTTCAGAAAGAAACTGGTTTGATATAATCCTAAATGTGTAATTTTATTGGTTGATTATCCAGTCATACGTTGTAATGGAGTAATTTAGATAAATGCTGACTACACTCCTCCTCTCTAAGTAAGTCTCTCACTTTGTCTCTTATCCTCTGTCTCTCTCTAGAGATAGTCAGTACTACACTCACTACACTCACAATGGGGTGAACCATTTAGTACCAAATTAACCCACTTCTGTTCTTGCCAGTGGCACTGTCAGCCTTCCTGTTGATATAATACAGTCAGAGGGGCGCTTTTTTTTATCTGCAAGAAATAACATCGCATGGAAATATTAAATATCACTTGTATTCTGTTCAGCAAAAATGGTCTCTTGATAAATGGGTTTTTAAGTGGGTTAGTTTTAAAAAAAAGTGTTTTTACCTATTTGTATCTCTGGGTTAGGAAATACCCATATCTTATTTTAGAAAGCTGTTAAAAGGGTAAATCAAATGTTTGCAGAAATGTCACGACACTTTATGTAATAGCAGTCCAATTTTAAAAACCATTACGGGGAAAAATAATAATGAAGAAAATAAACATTATGGGAAATCTTGACGAGAGTTAATGAGAAATTGATGGCCCCTCTCATGTCTGGGCGTTAAATATGTATCTTTTCATCAAGGCAGGCAAGGCAGTGAATAAGCAAATCTCACAAAAATGTTGAACTAATCCCTTACAGCATTTTCGCTTCTCTACAATGACAATGCTTCTAGTATAGTATTACTATTTCATCCTTTAAATAGTAATGACAGACGGCTGCACATTTAACTTGTTGAATTTAGGGCAGACAGGTAATACAGTTTATACTACAATCAATATGAAATAAGGCAGTGATTATATTTGTCCTTACACAATGCCCTACATGCTGCTGACACACAGCTGTCTGCAGGCTTACAGTGATTCAGCTCTTCATTATTTCCTTCCACCCTCACCCCCATTCCTCTGATTCCCCTACTGTATATCTCCCTCTACACTGTAGCTACTGTGCATATGATAATAAAAACTCTTGAACTTTGATTTTGTTTCCTTACATCCTCTCAATGAAAGCCTTCCTTTCTTTTACCATGCAGTAGTTTGTATTTGAGTTTGTCATGTCAACAATAATCAAGCTTTGTTCCAAGTTCAATCAGGAAGAATACCTACATCACTCATTCTCGCTCCCACTTCCCCAGCTGCCTCTAATAGGCCATTATTGGCGTCACCCTTAATTTTGCCAGGAACAGCCCATCATTGTGCTGCAGTTAAACCTTACATCTGTTCTTCTCTTTCCTGTGGACAGCTGTGATTTCAGGCGACATGGCTAAGACCCTTCTTCCCCCCATCCACCTTTGGTTGAGCTCATCAAAAGTCCATTCCTCACCAAATCAAGATCTGCATCATGCTCTTCATCCTATCAACATCACCACCAGTGTCTAGACCCAAGCGGTGATTCCCAAAGATACATCATATAACGATTGGGTCTAAACGCCAGAGACTTCATATTTCTATCATCTTGTGCTCAGGTCAATACATTTTCTTTAATCAGAAAAAAGTTTTGCCTGATTGTAATAATAACTTACATGAGTCTTTCCCTTCCTTCTCATAAACCTCATCTGTCCTTAGCTAATGTCTAACCTCACACCAACATCCCTCTCCGCATGATTCCGTCCCCCCAGCTGTGGCAGCGATAGATGTAATGGCTACAGGCTGAGTCCCCTGAACCCATCCCTGCTGCTCCTAAGCCTGCTCCACTGATATGCACAGCCATGCAGTAAATCAGCCCAATCGGAGTACGGCTACACACTGGGGCTCTGATACCGCAAACATGGCATTCGCAGTTTCAATGTTGTCAGTTTTATGCCCTGAGGGAAGTCGGAAAGGCCAAAGTGTGATGTAGATTAAGCCGATTTGCGGTGAAGCAGATGTACACATACTGAGAAAGACACATGTCACTAAATCAAACAGTGACTTCCAACCGCTGACTTGTTTGCTGCCGGCGACCTTCTGTCATTAATTTTTGTAAGACTGTGCTCCGACATCAGTTAATTTTGCAACAATCAATCATATAACCACGTTTTCAATTATGATAAATTCCCGCTTATAAGGAAATTGGCTCCATGCTGGGAATTAGATTTTCCATTCCACTCACAGTGGTGTTTTACGGCTTTTTATTTCTGATCTGATATTAGTTCTGCTGTCAATCCAAACCTGAATAAAAAAAAACATGTAGATAATTAGTGTAAGGATGGCCTTTTTCCTTATCGCTATCTTTTAAAGGATGATGACACTGAATGATTAGGACTCATGATCCCATTTAATAGAACTTCTTTAGCGTGGTGTTTAGATTAGTCCCCTGGAATTCACCATTTCCACCTTTTCCTTTCTCTTGTTTTTGGTTGTCTGTGTCTTTGTATCATAACAACACTGCAGCAATTAGTATTGTTTTACATAAAGGCATAAAAGCCTGCGCACCTAATGACACATTTTAAGTGCCATGTATAACGAGACTGCAACACTGCACCAAAAACGTCAGAGCAATCACAGAGCCATTGTTCTCTGGATTTTCATTGACCATGGAAGCAGCTGGCAAGGTCAGGCCAGCCTTTTAGAATAAATAGATAACGGCTAAATGCTTTTATGTGCATGGTAATGAAATGGTATTTTAGCATGTCCTGTTGTAGTCACAGCCAAGGTGACTCTGCTGACGCTCTGATAAGAATCATGGCTACAACATCCTGCAGAATAATTGATGAGTACTTTCCTAGCTTGAGGATGCTTTAATAAAAACAGTCAGCCTGCAATTCACAATTATGTTTTAAGTATCATTTAGATTGCTTAAAAGCTGAGTAATATGGTTGATTCATCTATAAGGTAGTTAACACTTACGGTTAAATCATTTTTTAAGCAACATTTTCTAACATTCACTAAAATGCTGCTGCTTTTCTTTGTCATCTATGGTAAAATTCCTTGGAGATTTTATAACCATTTTACAGCCCAAATTTTGAACTGAGAAAAAGTATCAGCAGATAATGAAAATAATAGTTGGTTAGCCCTAATTTGCTAATGATTCCTTTATACGTCATAGGCTTATTAAGTGTCAGAAAATTGTTAAAAATCAGTATTTAGTTTTCTTTACAAACAGTCCAAAACCCCAAAATATTTTCTTGACTTTCACACAAGAAATAAATATCTGCAAATATGAAAAATTAGTTGGAAACAGTAAAAGGTGATTGAAAAATTCACTAATGATAGCTCTATTAATGATAATTGTGAGTCTTTTTGCATCCCCAGAGCTTGATCAATTTCTGTTCATTCCTTTTTCACTTCAATGAAAGATGAATTCTGTTTCTGTTGAAATATTATTCATATGTAAAAAAAAAAACATCAGCATAAATGTTACATAAATCAGTCCGTCTGTGTTTACATAATCTAACTCAAAAAATAAATTCAAGGTCATTTATGATTGAAATGAAGAGTTATGTCCTTAAGTGGATCAAGAAAATAGAAGACTTTAATCCCCTGCACTACAATGCTGTATGTACATTGAGTTCTGCAGAGTAAGCGCAGGAAAACTTTTGTGAGTTAAAGTGATGTTCTTGCGTGCGAGCGAACACAGAACGCATCAGTCATGGCCGTGTGTTCTGGGAATTGCCCAGGCCCCTCAGCGGGATCACAGATGGTGGCTCGCTGAAATGCTGGATAATCACCTTCCACACGAAAAAAAAAAGCAAAAAAATAAAAACTGATGCGGTTGGGACTGCAATGAAACGGAAGAATAAAATGTGTTCGCTGGCAGCGGAGGGACGAAGAGGTTGCAGGTCAGGCCACGGACCTCCACACCCCGTTGGCCTTATGAGATCCGCTTGGGGGAAGAAAATCCTCCTTCCTTGTCATGGCCCCACATGTGTTGATCTGTGAGAGCCCATTGGTCCATAAGGGCACTGAGAGAAGACCTAATGTATTTAAACAGAGCTCTAATGAGCAGGAAATTCTGCTCTCAGATATATACTTTAATACGATCCAACTAGTTATTAGCATTGCTTACCTTGACACAAGAGAATAGATGATATCTACTTTTTCATTACATGTAATTTAGCTGCTGCTTTGATTGAAAGGAAATTACATATATTAGCTCTTTCTCTAGAAGCTCCGCACCGGCTACAGGGGGCTTGCTAACTATAGCTAACAACTGACTTTCTAAGGTGCGGAGCCAAGCTTCGGACGCTACAATTCCGGCCTCCAACCAATCAATTATACTACTTTTGCTGTTACCAGTCAAGGAAGCAGGGAATTAACCAAAAATGAGGCAGGTAGAACAGGAGAGAGCACCAGAGGGTGGGAGGCTTTGATAGTTATCAAGCTACGGTGGCTATCATTAACAAAACCAAAAGGAGTGTAATAGAATAGAATGACTTTATTGATCCCAATTTGGGACATTTTTAAGCAACTGTGGGATAATCGAGAGTTGCTAAGAGAATGAGAAGTGAGTGTTTGAACTGTAGAAAGGTGTGATTAGATTTACAACGTCAAGTAACTGCCATGATCAAGAGTTATATCAAGATCATTTTAAGTTAAGCTATCAGCAGCACAAACATGCAGCAGCACAGACACACAGGAGACTCGGAAGTCACATCACGCTTACCTTCCCGCCTCCGAGTACATCCAACATCATGTAAACCCAATCTTTTTCACAGATAAGGTATTTCTTGTTATAATGTGACTGTTTGGTACTTACCTTCTCCTGGTATTGCCTGCGCGATGAGTCCAGTGATTGAATCAGAGCTGTGGCGTGGCCCACAAACATAGCATAGCACGTGGCCCCTACGATCATACTCAGCATGGTGATCCACAGGTCGGACATGCTGACCGGGGCACGGGCGCCGTACCCGATGCACAGCATGTGGCTCATGGCTTTGAAGAGGGCATAGGAGTACTGCTTACCCCAGGAAACGTTCTGCAAGGTCGAAGAAAGAGACAGAGAAAGAGGGGGGAGAAAGGGAGAGACAGAGAGGGGGGTGGGGGAGTTACTGCAAGGCAAGGCAGGCGAGGATGGCTCTCCAGCAGGCAGGATGAATAGACTTTCCTTTGATGGATCACTGAATGTCTATCAAACACTGGGCCATACACACTCTTCATGCCTCACAGCTAATGCCCTCGCTGAGTGGCTGAACTTTCTACCTGTCTTTTTTCTTCCTCTTTTCTTTCATTCAATCTTTCAACCCCCTTTTTGGACCTGGCTTTATTTATTTCCAATTTGCCAAAGGAAGCAAAACAGCTCATGTTGGCAAGTACTCAAAAAGAACTTGCATTATTTACACAAGTCGGAGAAATTGTTTCCCTTAAAGCTTCGGGTAAAAGGGAGGCCAGCTCTGGATCGTTGTTCCCCCTCTTTCTCCTCAGCTTTGATCTTTATAAGGGGGATTCAGTGCATTGGAGGCATGGTAACAGAAATAATAAGGTACAATACAACACACACATGAAGCCGAAAGTCATGTAACATATTATAGTAGTAGTATAGTAGTGAGTCCCTAATGAACTCTCTTGAGCTCTCGCTAAAGCGCTTTGCTACAAACGAAGGGAATTGCTGGGTGAGGGTGATTCCTCTTAACGTTCACGGCATGTGTTCCCCGCTCGAAGTGAGAATGTCGTCTTGTGCGCCTTTGACGAGTAATCTTCATCGCCAGTCGGGTTCATGAGGCCTCTATTATCCAATAATGTGTCCAGCTGTGTTTATCAGAAGCCAATTCATTGTGGACTTGTCTCATTACTCAGAGTAAGATGTTTGAAAAGAAGCTGATCCGTCGCCGACGACTCGGAAACACGCAGAGACGCAGCCAGACAAAAGTGTTATTCTGCCGCTCAAGATCAGCTTCTACGACTCCACTTATCGCTCATTAGTTTTTCACAAAATGCTATACGGAGAGTGAAGTATGAGGGATTGACATGTCGTACTAAGTGAACGTACCTGTTCCTTGTGTAAGTCTTTGAGAATTAAAAAACGGGACTTCGAAGGAAAGTCTAATGAACCCTGATTTCCAACTGGGGTGCTTCTGCAGGAACCCTAAGCCCGACAACCATTTTTAATCTTTATGAGGTACTATCACTAAGGCTTGCAAATGTATTCCCTTATGCAGTATGGTAGTACATAAAGAATTTATTGTTTTTTGTTTTCCAGACTTTTTCTTGGCCTCAGGAAAAGTCACATCACAGAGTCAGAGCAGGATTTAGACTCCTCATTAATACAGTACACGTCAAACGTTTTTTTTGCCCGGAGACATCGTGAGCAACCCAAGGTCTATGGAGCCTAGATTTGTGAAACCCAGTAACTTCCTATTTGGAGACAAATGTGACACCTCTCTCCAGACAAGATGCTGACTCCTCCAATAACCTCACCTCCTGTGAACAAAAAACTGCTGAGGAGGCGCTCCGTAAAGAAGCCATATCTCACCCAAAACAGTGAAAGAAATATGAAACCTTGAGAAAAAAAGTTATTAATCCCCGTCTTTTTTCTGCAGGCTGACATAGTTCCACATGCCACACTGTAATATAGCACACGCTGGTGCCTCCTTTTGTCACGGCATTTATGCTCGACTCCATGCTGTTCATCAACTGAATGACAACATTTACAGCTAATCATGTGGCCTGGATGACTCACCAATTCTCATCTCTATGCTGATTAGTGTATTCTTCCAAAGACTGATTACAAAATACGTGATAATTGCACTTGCCAGCTTTAATAACAAGCAAGAGTCCAGTTGGCAATTTCTTCAACGCTAAAGGCTTCAAACTACTATCTATATAAAAAATATACACAGTTTTTTCGACAATTTAAACGGAAAGGAAGTATATTGTAGCGAGTGTTGTATTTTACTGGCACACAGCACACTGAACACTCTATTTACACACAAAGGACAAACCCACCCAACCTCGTAAAATGCCATGTGTGCAGTCATGAGCCTTAGGTGTCTTTCATGTGTACATTTAGCATGTGGCTGAGATGGTGGGCAACACGGCATGATGTTTGTGTTGACATATTCCTATGCATGGAAAAGCAGAGAACTGTAGCGTTCCCCGGATGAAAACGGATAAGCCGGGGTGACTCACTTTACGTTTTAGCTATTTGTCCTTCTGTGTTGCTTGCTGCGTGTGCGTGTCATATAATCTTATTGTAGTATAGTTTATATAGGGCACGGGAATTGAGGTCACATCTTGTTGCTCTGTGTGTCACATTTCTGGTGTTTACCTATATAGAGCACAAGATGAAGGCGCTATTGTGGGACACATTACAGCACATATTTTTTTAATGGAAATCTAAAAGGAGCAGGTGAAATCTCCCAGTGAAATGTCAACCATGTTTTCCATCGGCCACAGTTACTTGGCTGCTTGTTTGAAGAACGGATATATGTGAAGAGTCACTGCCTATTATGAATTAGTAATGGGCAATTGATAACAGGGTTGTGTTAGCAGTTAATCATTTTGTGAACGATTTTGTGTTGTAGAGTCAAGAAGAAATTAGTTTAGACAAGATTTGCTAAGAGATGTCTGTAAAAACGGTTTTGATATCTTAACCGACTAAACCTTGTGATACTGTCAACAGATCTGAAATGAACTGCTTGAGGTCAAATTAATCAATACATGTAGTTGTGAAATACATAAAAATTGTAAAAGTTACAACTACAACGCTTAACTGCTGCTATTTGAAAATTACAAAAACAACATTTAATTCCACTATTATATTAGCTTATATTTCAACAGGTGAGACATCATTGATGCTATGCCAATTTAGATATAAACAGATTCAAATTGTTGGTTGATATTGTAGTGTCCTAAAAAACACGGTTATGGTATTTTTCGAGATTAATGAGTCAGAAGGTATTCATTCAGTATGGAGCTGAAGAATATTTTGTCAAAATGATAGTAAAGTAGCATTGCTAAAAGCAGCATGTTTGTGGTAAAGCAACAGGAGAGCTGCGTGTTATACTGTGAAGGGTTTTTATAACACTAAAACCTTGAAGGAGAATATGGAAATCCATTCGAATAGTTGCTGCAACAAATGTTTTCAAGCCAAATGAATTATTGGCAGAAGAAATCCTGTCTCAGATTCAATATATCGAGGAAGCAGGTGTTACATTTCCCAACATTTCCCATGCAGGTGGTGTTATCAGACAGAGAGAAAGAGAGACCTTTAGTGACGAAGAATGATGCAGCAATGACGTCGATATTATTACTAGTTTGATTCCTTGAGTTTGTATCATTCCCGCACTTACAGAAAGTGACTAACAGCAGATTTGGTGCAGTGCATCATGGTTGTAGCAGCCGAGTACATACTGTAGGGTCATCAGCAAACAGACATAAACATGCAATTCCCCACAGTATATTTAACGTGTGAAGAACCACTAGAAATCTCCCAGACACATAGACTTATTCAAATGTTATTTCTTGCGCTGGTCTCTGTTCTTTGAGAAGAATGAGTCATTGCAGTATTAACACCAGAAAATGCAGCTTCTACTTTTTTCCTTTTCTCTACAATCCCCTGGAGTTTAATAAATGTAGCTAACACAGAAGATGTATTCAGTTACTCCGGATTTTGTAAATAAAATTAGACCTTTGATGGAGCAAAACAAGGGACATCAGATACTGCATATTCATCTCTCAGCAGCTCTGCCTTAAGTTTAGGAGTCCAACCTCTGACTTTATTATCACATGCATTTAAACTGATCTTAAGTATTATAAACATCTCTATAATTAGACTGTGTTTGACTGTGCTTGTTGGGTTTTACAACTTGGGAGCATTTGGATTCATTAGTCACAACATGGTGCCTCCAACAGTCCCGTCGAAAAGGATGTGACTGGTTAAGTGATCGGGAAGGCAATCAATGCTTCATCATCGTCCCAGTGTTGCGTCACCCTCAGCAGCGATTGCTATTGATACCAACGAGTAACTCTGAGACCAACAGGAAGTAATGCTGCTAAGGACAGGAGTCGACCCCTCATCAGCACCAGAGCTCATAGGGACAATTACAACGATTACAGATTAAGGACATATGCACATTTGTTTATTAGCTGTCCTCGTTTCCCTAGCGCTTAAAAAGCAAAGGAAATTAAAACATTTTAAATGTCTTTAAAAAAAATCTAACTTGTGAGCATTGCAGATTTTTCTTCTTAAATATGTTTTGGCGTCAAATTGGATTTTCCCGTCTAATTCCAGGTAAATGCCCCCCTCGCGTGTCCTTACTTAGAAAGAACAAGCATGCTAAACATCCGCATTAACTGGTTCTAATTACTCAATCACATAACTCAGTAAGCTGTCCCGTGTTTTGGAGAAAAAAAAAAAGATGTGACGCACTCATTTTTCAATTACATAATCACACTACAAGCTGTTCTCCCTGGGAGGACACAGAAGGCGCAACAGTCTTTGAACACATTAGAGAGGAAGTGCAGGGGTCTGCTGGCCTGAGTGAGCACCAAACTGTAAGTTGGCAGGAGAACCCTCGAAGTGGTGCGGCTCAGTGTGAAGGTTGTACTTCTCTTTGTCCTGTATGCGTTCAAGCTCCTCAGTAGTCCTGATGATGCAGCCTTCTTGGACTTGGCCTGCCAAAGCTTTTCCTTTTTATGTTTGTTTCGTTTTTTCAGGGATCTCCCCTACCTTTCTCAGGGTTGTACATTTGGATTGGCGATGGTGTTTCAATTTAGGATTCCTGTCTTTACCAGTTATTCTACCAATTATTTGATGGATTCATTTCCCTGTATATGAATTGTCGGAGAAGAGTGAAAAATGACCAGAAGAATGAACAATGTTCTTGTTTTGTTTAACCAAAATTCTAACATATTCTGTGAACTTTCAGATTGAGTCCGGCAGTGGCTGTAGGGACTTGGCCTGGAAACCGTAGGGTCACCGGTTCAAGTCCCCGTACAGACCTAAGGACTGTGGTCTGTTACATGGAGAGGTCTCAGTTCACCTCCTGGGCACTGCCGTGGTGCCTTTGAACCCCCCCAGGGTACAGATGTCCAATTTCACTGTGTGTGCTGTGCCCATGTACACGTGTGTGACAAACCTCCGATTCTAATTCTAAAACAAAAACAGCAACAAATCTGAGAGGCTTGAACTGATGAACTTGCTTAAAATAGTTTCCAATTAAATTGATGTCGATCGACTAATCTCTTAATCAACTCTTTTCGTCTCTATTTGTGTGTGTGGGTTAGGCAGTATTTATGCAGGGCCTCTCCAACGTGTTATTCTGTGCTTCGTGATATGTTTACTTCCCTTTATATTTTATTTATTTCACAATATATAACTTCAAGTTGTCCCCTTGTTCTGAACCCTGTCTTTCGGCTTTCTCTCAAGGGTAATAAATAAATGTCTAGAACAACAACAACAGTGACATCCTGAGGAGTGAGGTGACTTCTTTTTTTGTTGCCGTTCAATCATGTGCAACCAAGTATGCAGCGACCACTCTCACTGATTAGCACCCCCTCCATCACAAAGGTTTGAATAAACAAAGAATCAGCCTGTAATGTGTCTGCTATCAAGATGCTGCCAGATGATGAAAGCCTCCGAGTATAACAATAGTGACTTTGTCAAATGTGCCTTTTAAACTCTCCTTAGCTGCCATGCTTCACATCTTTACAATTTAGAAGGAAGACACTCCCACATTTCTAAATATTCAAAAATCACAGTCGAGCAGTGAAAATTACTATAGTCTAAAAATGTTCTATTACAAGTAAGAATTCTGAATTAAAAATGTTACTGTAAGTAGAAGTAGAGGTGCTCACAATATCACAAGTAAAAGTACTCTTAATTGTAATTTGAATTATAAAGAATATAGAATATTGTACTATCAATAAGAAATGGAAGAGCATTTTAATGTTGTAGTTTGTCAATTTGGAGCCAATTCTATCAGTATACTGGATTTTCCTTAAATATTCAGAGTACAGTGCTTCATATTATAACTAGTACCGTGAGTTAAGTGAGTAAAAAGTAAAATATCTCAAAAATGTATAGCAGCAGAAGCATTTATGTAGGGATAAATGTAAATACTCCAGTTAAGTACAATTTAGGTCAAATAATATTCAATTGTGGTACTTGAGTAAACATACTCAGTTACTTTCCACCCTAGCAGGCGAGTGAATTTGAATTTCCATGGGGGCCAATAATAGATAAGACGACGTTAACCAACCAGAGGTTTTCTGCAGCGAACGATAAACCAAGAGAGCCATGTTAGGGCAAGAGGTGTTTTGCATTTTAATGCCAATGAAACCCATGTGTGATCATGTCAAGGGAAGTGTGGGAAGTGAGAGAACAGAGGTATAAAAAATAAAAAGTTTGATTAATTCATAAACTCTTGACAGAGCCCGACTATTGAAAGTGACTCATCCAGAGGTTTGGGAAGAAAGAGATGTGAAACCAGTGGGTGGTCTAGGGATAGAGGGGAGACTGAAGGGTGGTACGCACAGCAAAGACAAGACTTTCTGTTTGTCCTTCAACCTACAGTCTGTCTGCCGGAGACATGAATTCTAAGCAGTTTATTTTTTCAACAGCCGGTCTCTATAACAGAAAACCTGGACAACACACAGGTTGCCCCATGCTCCTACTCGCATATCTTTACACTGTACATGCAGACAAAAGTAACATCCCATCACACGAGCCAACACAGCGACAGCGGCTTTATCTTGTCTGGTGTTTGAGAAAATGCAGTCTCTAAAGAGTAAGAAGCTACTCTCAGGCCATTAGTACAGAAGATAAGAGTCCTACACCCTGTGCCGCACCACTCAGCAGTATCTGCAGCACACTCTCCTTCTCACAGCTGGAGACAGAAGGTACCAAGCCAACGACAGAAACAAAACATGACGCAATCTGAATTTCAAGCAGGCATTCTCGAGCAGATGAGAGAGACAACTTTTTGAAGTCAACGTTCGCCTGACAGGCTAAATGTCCAGCAGTGGCTCAGTCAGTAGGGGCTTGGACTGGGAATCGTAGGGTCGCCGGTTCAAGTCCCCGAACAGACTTGAAATATGGAAAGTGGACTGCTACTTGGAGAGGTCCCAGTTCACCTCCTAGGCCCTGCTGTGGTGCCCTTGAGCAAGGCACCGGACACCTCCAATCCCCCCTCCCCATTGCTCCCCGGGCGCTGCACGATAGCTGCCCACTGCTCCTAGTACTAGGATGGGTTAAATGCAGAGGACTAATTTCACTGTGTGTGCTCTGCTGTGTGCATGCATGTGACAAATAAAGAGGGTTTCATCCTCCGATTCTATCTATCTAAATAATCTCATTGTGTATTCGAACAGAAGGGGGGAGATTTCATCAAGATTCCCAGCTTATGAACACTAATGCATTGTGATGGTGTGAGAAGAGGAATCCCACATGTGGGCGGGGCTTTTCACTTTGGATTTGCCAGACCGCAGTCAGCACACAGACCTCTTCTTCTGGGAAGATCTACGGGAAAGAGATTCCACAAATTGCTCGTTCTACCAAATCACAATCAGTCAAAGCTGCTGACAATCATATATGAAAATATCTTTCCTCCAATATGCCTCATTTAGGGCTGCAACTGTTGGTTGTACTCCCAATTATTTTTTGGGATTCATTTCGTTCTGCATACTTAGATCCACAAAATTCAATTATCCCCAAAACTGAAGCACCAGGAAGCAATCTGGAAATTAAGATATATCAACATTTACCTAGTAATTTCTTTCTGTATGGTTTTATTCTCAATTTTTGTGTAAAATTACAATTGTGAACTACATTTCCCATGTGTATTTAAATTAAAGAAGCCTTGTGTTTGGTTTAATGTTTAGTTTAGCTAAGTTGACTTTAATTATGCAATTTGTATTATGTATAGTGAAATAATAAGACGGAAATATATATGTTTATATGCATAACACTTAGATTTATACAAGTTAGCTGATCTGCATAAACATAAAATCACAAAACCCGCATTTGTCATCGATATTGAGTCCTATTCCTCTCCATATTCTTGCGATGTAGCATTTCATTGTGCAGTCAGTAATCCTCTCAAAATGATTTATTCATCATGTCTTATTCTCATTCTGTCTGCAATTGATTATAGTCTGAGGAAACTATTAAAAATGCTTGTTTTATTTGAAAAACTTAGAGAAGATTCATGTTCTCTCTATTGACCTATAATTAATGGATTGATCCTTTCTTTGTAGTCAATAATACTGTCACAATCTTTATACCTGAACATCAAAAGCAGAAAAAACTGACTAGATCATGAAATATATGGTAATCCTAATCCAGAAAGTTGTGAAATTGCTGAGATTTGAAAGCATTATTTTCCCTTCAGACTCCTGAACACAGGGACTGTGTGAGGTGCTATATATAGGTGTGCTAGTCTGCAGCTGCGGGGAGAAACTGTCACTAGAAACTTTATATCTGAGGAGCTGGAAGACTTTTCTGTAAGGTAGTCTCGACATACTTCACACAAATTATTCTGGTTTCATTTTACCAGTTGTCACAGCTATTTTAACTCACCTACTGCATTAGCTCTGTGTTTCAGACGCCATATCCCCAGCTATGGCTATAGATTTCCACCGAGCAAGTGATCCGGCCACACAGGGGGCCAGCAAATAAGCCTTCTTCACAACTCCCATTTCGTAATGATTTGCATAGAACAAGGGGAATACATACTGAGCGAGAGGATCAGCAATGTTTATCACAGAAAAGTCTTAGAGATACTGTTGAGTGAACAAAAAACATAAGCAAAGATGAATTGTGGGAAGGATTTTTGGGAATCATTGTGGGGAAGAGAGTGATGGCTAGTATCTGTTTAGGATGAGTAACACATGCTAGGTGGTATTGGGCTCACTTGGGCAACTCATTGCCTTAAAGTAATATGAGTTGGTTATCGGGTTGTGATGTTAAGAAAGCTGACATTTGCACCTCCAGTCAAAAGCCTCTGAGCTGTCCATGTGCAAGTGTGTGAGTACATAAATGTTAGTCAGAGAGAGGGAGATGAGAGGGAGGAAGATTTCCCCGGGTGAGCATTTACAATCAGCATATCCCTTGGGGGCCCATACACACACTTCCTCACTATCACATTGCTCTGAGACGGCTACCACAGTCCGATTGACCCCTACTCAGAGAGAGATAGGGAGGTGGGAATAACACGGTGAAAGAAAACAGGAAATACCGATGAAAGACAGTCCCAAAATACTTCCAAATAATATGTCCTGTTTGGATATCGTCATGGATTAAAGGCCAGAACTGATTTGAAAACATATTTTAGGGAAGGTGTGATATGTTAAACAAAAACGCCAAGAAAATCTACAGTAGGACGTTTCTGCAAATCATGTTTTGAAGCTACAAAAAATATAAAATGCAGCATATCACTGTTACAGTGGCACTGGTATTGATGCATTGTAGTTACATTAGGTTAAATCTGTCTCCCTGCCTCTTCAAGCTCTGTTTCTTGCCAGTTGGCAGATCAATAATTTACTTTCAACAATGTCCCTAATGTACCTACAAATCCTATTTATAGACTCCAGCTCCAAATGAGTCTGATACTACTGTATATAAAAACACAGCAGGAGAGAACAAAGTATTTATTTTGATCAATACTCCTGTCATTAGAACATTTTGTTTCTTTAGGGGTTGTATCTGCAAACACATCGGCTAGTCTTCATCCTTAAAATCTTTTCTTGGAGCGACTTCAGAGCTGAGGCGTTACAGCATATGTTATATAACCACAATGTCAGGGGTTCGATTCCAGCCTTAAGACAATGCTGTATGTCATACCCCTCTCCTTCCCCCATTTCTGTCTGTCTCTACACTGTTTATTTAAGGCACTGATGTAAAACAAACTTTTAAAAGCGTACCTTTAAAGTGACGACATTCAGTTTGAACATTTAAGCTCCCAATAGTCTGAGATTAGCAGCCAAATGTGGTTATTTTAGAATCCTATAATTGACTGCTCTTACACTGTAATGTAGCAATAGATTTCCACTGAATTACAAGAACAATCCTGACTCTTCATTCTATCTCCTACTGTACATTATTCTTCAGTTTGTGATGTTTTCACACATTTTCCTGAGACTTGGAGCTTGTAGCGTCATTCTTTCAATGTAATATCAATGTATGGAGCTATGAAATGCACTCTTTCACTTACAACAAATGCCAAAAATAACAAACAAAGTAGAAGAAGTGTGTAATACTTACAACCATACCGTTTAGGGACACCCAGCAGTCAGGGGGGAAGTCTTGGAGGAGAGGTACCAGATACTGGAGGCAGCCATCCCAGTGACACAGAAGCAGCATCATCCCTATCAAATTAAATATTCTTACCACTGCACTAGCCAGGTCATAGGTCATATGGAAAATCTGCCGGAGAGAAAAGACAAAGGGAGAGCTCGGTTAGACCTCTTGAGAATCTTTTGTTTTGTGAAAACGTGCAATGACATTCTGATCCTACATCAGGTTAAGCAACACACACACATTTTATCATCCATTTGAAACTCATGTATTGGTATTTCAGGTATAACATTTAATTTATTCATTTACAAAGATAAAAAAACAGCCCCAAATATACAAAGTCACCTTTGAAGCTGAGGGCATGGTGTGGCAGTTTGGCCACAAGCGAATTAGACAGCCACAAGTGCGTGTGTGTGCATGTGTGTGCATATCACAGATGTTGAGCTGCATAATTCAACATGGCTGCCTTCCAAAACAAACTGACCAATGGAGGAACTACACACGCAGCACTGAGTCGGTAATGCAGAGCGGGTGAGGTGAATAACAAACTGAATGATAGAGGGAGAGCACACATCTGGAATAATCAGCTGGTACGTGTGTTTATGAGCTCTGAGCCAGTGGGGTACTTTCATCAGAGCAGGACATTTGAGAATAGAAAGTCATCAGCAGGGTGAATAAGCATATGTGCAAATGTGAGGCGGTTTCATTCACATCGAATCGGGGCGAGGAGAATTGACTCACGCCCGGTTGGCTGTGGCACTAATTCTCATTAGCATTAGAAACCCATTACCTCTTTCCAGGTTAGTTATTCCATAATCACCCGCACACTGAATTCTGCTCAATTTATCCTGCTAAAAAAAGTTAAATATGGAAAAAAAAGGATTGGTGATTGGGGGGGTTTTGCATAATAAACCTGCGCCATTTGCTAATTTGCTGAATGGAAGAGTCCAAATAATTAGTGCCTATTTTTAAGTTTATCGCTTTCCATTCTCTTTAATTGGCCCATTCTACTTAAAGTGTAATGGCAATTTAATTGGCCCTCAGGGTTTGGGCCCCGCACACCCTCATGAGGTAAAATAAATCACACCCAATGAGAAATAGTAAACTTTTTATTTCGAGTTTTTCTTTTATACCAGTGATAATTGTTTGAACAGAGTCTCAAAGTGGTTAGTGGAAGAAAAATGGATGTCTTGAAGTTATAAATAGACTAAAATGAAAAGACAGGGGAAGAAGGTTGAAGTGATGTATATATGTACAGCACATCCAGTAGGAAATATGGAATATTGGCGGAAATAGGCAGTACTTTCTTGTAATGAACACAATTTATTTTGTTGAACTCCAGGTCCATTATTTTTTGGGTCGCACTTGCCTTTTATTTTTCTCCACAGTTAATTTGTTCTGGATTACATACTTCAGAATTTGGAAAGACACTGACCACTTTTGACCAGATTGCGAGAGCTACTTACTTCCTCCTCTCATAGATTGCAATCACTCCAGACTGGACATGGACTTTAAATTGCAACATGTATTCTGGCATCAGTTTGATCCAATTTTGCCATCTGTATGCAAAATCTCCCATTAAAACCACCCTAAACCCCAGGTGCTTTTAAAAGCTCTTTGAATCCACATCTCTCCACCCCGGTCTATTGTGGCTGTCCAGTAACCTTTCTGCACAAAGGACAGTGTCCACACAGAGAACAGATGAGAGAACAAGAGGCTGGGCTGATGCTCAGATCCCTCTATGGTTCAACCCATCCACAGGGAGACAGTGCACAGCCCTCACAGGCTAAAATTAGCTGCTAGCTTACAGGATGGCTGTCTCAATGCACTCAGTATCTCCTCTGCTGCCTACACCTTTATTCTTAATGTAGCAGAGCTCTCTGTCCCTCGGTTGGGTGTGTGTGTGTGTGTGTGTGTCTTTGCATTCATTATAGGGACATAAGAGGAGCATCCAAGAGGCACAGGGCAGGACAAAGACAGAACAGGGAAGAAGAAAACAAAGACAGCAAGGTGCTAATAAAGGTGCAATCTTGGAGCATTGCAACAAGACTGGAAAACTGGAGTAACACGTTGGTCCTTCTTTGAATTGCAAATGATTCACAGCAGGCAGAAATAAGAAAGTGTCGACTGCTTCTCTGCACTTTCCTCTTTCAACTAATGCATAATAGAAAAACACAACAAAAGAGACTCTGAAAAAAATGTCTGGCGCAGGCTTTAAGGGAAAGTAACCATAAGATGACGTATGTGTGAAGGTTGCAGAAAGGTTTTTCCCAGGGACCATTTCCCCTTGCCAGCTGGACTCTGTGACCTTTGGGTCAAGCTGAGTCACCGAGGGCAGAGAGGAAAGATGTAGAAACTCATTAACGCAATAAGGGATTTATTTTGGATTGTATTTCAGGGGCAGTTTTGAAAAGCCTGCTCGTGGCAGACGGTTGCCACAAGGTTTTACATGCGGTTTGTTTATAGAGTTATTAATAATAGAGGCTGCAGGTGAAAAGCAGTGGTGGGGGTCACTGGATAATACACAGGACAACCTTCACTAGGTTGCAACGATTTATGAGGATGAATTGTAAATATCTGAAACGGTGAGATGTTTTAGTTGTTGTAATATTCTCGTTTTTATGCCACACATCATGTTATAGAGAATTTTAAAATACAGGCCTGTCATTGATTTGAATATAATAATAAAACCAAAGAAATTCCCGTTACTGAAGATGTTTGAGTCTTATCTTCTAATTCTTTTCAAGTAGAATAAATGTCCTCTTAAGAATATTGTCACAGTGACTTTGCACTGCATATCCCTGCGTGGTAGTGTGGCTTGTATAATCCGACACCTCTATTTTTCTTGCTGCAGTGTTCGTGGATTTGTATGATTGTGCCTGTGTGTCATTGTTTAGGAGCAGTTCTGTAACCACCTGCTCTCTTTACATAAACACAGGAGTGGACGTATCTCAACAACATCCATAAAGTACATATTTAACTTTGACTTAAAGCCAAAAGCACAACCAGTCCTATCTGTTGGCAACATAAGAGCTTTGAATTAAGTGAATAAAGCTTACATTTGACAGGGAACAGGGGCACAGGTCAGCATAATCCTCTAATATCGGAGAGACAAACAGCCAACATTTGATGTGATAGCGGCACAGGGTCGCACGCTGGTCATGTCCCGCCAGCAGGGCTCATTCACATTTGGCTTGTCTCCATATATTCATCAGTCCGTTATCAACTAGATGGGGATTTGGATGTCAAGCTGGAAAGTATTGTGTGTTTACATGAACAAACCCACTTAGGTAAACAGGCTTTATATGACAACGGACAGCAAAAGTGACTCCAAGTGTTCAACAAGTGTCACTTCAACTTTTAAAGTGTTCACTCCACTGTTATCTGCCAGGTTGACGTATGTACTGTGGCTGTCTTGACTTTTTGAAGCTGTTGTGAGAGGGAAGAGCATGCAGGAGAAGTACTCATCATCAAGCTGTGGGACACGCAATTATAAAGTGTTCTTTATGCATCTTCAAATTGGACACGAGTGACCTCTGTTTGAGGTTAGTGAGGATTAACGAGGGACTAATTTGAGGGGATTAAATCCACCACTGGCTATTACATTGAAGGCTGAAAAAAACTGCTTCCAGGAAAATCTGGTATTCTCCTGCTTAACATCAACTTGTAAATCTTCTTTTTGGATCTCACTTGGTGTTGCTTAATCACAAAATTTAAGACTAGACTTGGAGTCACTGGGATTTAGCAAGTCTCATGTTATCCTCAAGCAATGAACAACTCCTGAAGACAATGTTTGCCCAAGCAGATCAAACCTGGATATGATATATTTTATTTACACGGGTTAACAATCAAAAGAAATGCAGTTTGCTGGAAGTAATTACACTTGACTTCTCGGTAATGCACTTTGCGCCATCACGGTGATATATAATCTCAGTAATGAATAAACATAAATAGAGTTGGCATTATTTAAGTGCTCCAGGCAGCATACAGTACGCTCTGAGTATGTCTACAATGCAAAATAGTATGGACTAGATGACACAAGAAGATGGAGAATCTGTTCATCTATGTTATAAATGAAACTGGGTCCTCTCCAGGGCATGTTAAAGCAGTGTGCTAACTCTTGTTTCTCCAAATGAAAAGCTCTGGATCTGCAGCAGCAGCAGCAGCGAGCAGCACATTTAGGTAATGAGGCCCAACAGTAATACATAGCCAGAGACTTAATTAAAAGACAGGTGGTGATCAATGGGGTCTTTACACAGGCAGAAAACAACTAGTGATATATTAATGTAACACAGGGAGCACTGGAAAAAAATGGCCATTATTTTTCTCCACGACACGCTCAGTAAAGCAGGAATGAGTGTTAGTAAGTACTTAATGGAAGAACATCAGTTTTACCAGTAAATATATACTATGGAAGTTAAAGTCGTTATGCAGAATGGCCTCTTTCAGATTCTATTATTATTATGAAAACTGTAGATTATTGCAGGGTTTCTCCTAGAAAAATATACATTAGTATGAGGGCGCCTATCATGTTTATAAGATATATAAAGTATCGCGAGAACATGATGCCCGTATACACGTTGGCGCCGCGGACGTCGCCAACAACACCCCGAGGTCGGACCGCCATAAAAACAAATCTGTCTCTGCCACCTGAAGGTCTATTCGACACGATTTTCGTTGAGGAACAGAAATATTTTTTTCCGCCATAACTTAAACATTTTATGGGGATAATCTGCATTTTGGTAAGAGGGCGCAGTGCCCCTGTTACCAGGTTTAGACAAAACCCTGTTATTGGATTATAAATATAGATGAAATCATGTATAACCATCGTTTTGATGTATTAGCTGGTCAAGCTCAAGCTCATTTTAACTAAATAATTGACTGATGGATAGTACATTTAAAAAAATATAGTAGTATACAGTAGCATGGGTGTGCTTAAACAAAGTATACTGTAAATACCTCAAAATGTGTACTGTAGTGTTATTTTCCACTATTGCGGATCTTTACGCCAACAGTGAGAGATATAGATCCTTCTTGATGTAGATTTACAATAGCTGTCACGAATACAAACCATTTATCGATAATCCATTTAATTCATCTTGTTTATTTGGTTTACTTTTAATGATTATACAACATGCTTGCTCAACATTTCAGCTGCTGACCAACAATTGACAAGTGAACAAATGTAGGGTTTTCTATTGGTTGGACAACACAATATTTGCTACACTACACTTACCAACAATAATCACACATTGAAGTGTTACCCACATTGGCTTTTTTCCAGCTCCAAAAACAAAACTGGGGACTCTTATGTTTTAGGTTGTTTATGCTGGACGTTTTTTAAATTTATTTTTATCTAACTTATGCTATAAATACCAATATAACAAATATTTAAATGTAGGTTTGTGGCATCAGCATATCCTTGATCATCAAATACTGCTTCCATCGAGGACCTTTTATATGAACCAACTGTAGGATAAACATAAATGGCAAGTGTTGTGTTAAAGAACATATGTTGATACCCTTCTTTACTGGATTATCCAATTACTAACCATCAATCAATGCATTCATTTAACAGCTAATCCCTTGGAAATGTGTCAATCAAGAGTTAAAAGAAAGGCTCTCTCCTGCGGGAGTTCATCCGCTCTGTTTTCCATCGTTTCTCTTCCCGTCAGCACTATTCCTCGGTTCTTCCACTAAGCACATCACACTGTACTGCGAGAGTGGCTGCCTTGCCCGCTGTCTCACCCGCTCTGCATCTATTTTGGTCGTGTGAGCGTGATAACCTCAACACTACTGTTCTTCCTTAATCTGTGCTCAACCATACAGAGCAGCATTGGCAGAGGCTGCATGCTACGGGGCAGAAGCTCACACAGCCACAGGGGCAACTTTTATGATCGTTATTGCATTATATCCAAGGATTGTGTTTTGTTAATAAAATGTACTTAACATTTTATGGAGGAATACTATACCTCTTCCATCAGTATCTATAAATCGTGATCCTTGAAGAGTGCTAAGCCTTCCTTTGTCATAATGTTCCCATGTGGGGATTAATGCATGCAATTAATGTATGCATTTAATTTATGCATATTCTTTTAGAAATGTCTTTCAAGGATTATAAAAGGTCTGCTCCATGCAAGGAACAGGCAGTGCGTCAGGGGAATAAAAATGTATTTATGTTTGAGGAGGAGGTTGATGTTGTATTGATTTGTACCTGTAACCTGAGCGGAGGTTACCAAAAAACAACAACAGCAGCTCAGCTTTAAGAAAACAGGTACACAGGACTGACATCTCCAAACACAAGGCTTCAAACACAGACAGCATAACATAACTCATCAGTCCGATGAGAAAGTTTCTGGGAAAATAAATGGAACGTGTTTGGACATATGGTTCAGAAACTTGCCAGTAGGCTTGAGAACAACGGTTTTCAAAACATGACCCATTTCCCCCCCCTACCCAAATTCTCTTCTTATGCGAGTCTGTTTCTGCAGGACAGTTTGGCTGAGGACACTGATTTAATTCCTGGAATGATGTTGTTGTTTTTTTTTTGCTAACTAACAAATCCAGCAGTTTTGGCAAAACATCGTATTTTGCTTGGAGTTTACCCAACGAATGGAATTTCCATTCCAGTCCATTTTTTACTTTTTCGCTCCATGTTTGGTCTCATCCAACTCCTAAGGGAAATATCTGTCTCTTAATCATGTATACTGTATGCTCCACTATGCTCACTAAATGTCTAACAGTGTCTTTCTGCAGTTAAGTGCTGAGCAGGTGGTGTACAGTGGGTTTTTAGAGAGAACTGCTGCCTGCTTTAGCCCAAAGCGACTCAATGAGAGTGAACCAAAGCAGTCATGTCGCGCGTCGGACAGTTAAGCACTGAGCTGCAACTCACTAAGCTCCCTAAAGTCAAGGGGAGCTTCAGGTTAACATATATTTTGGTCATTACTAAAGGCAACCCTTTTCACATCAAGCTAAACTAAGGTAAAGACTAGTATAGACCACAACATTTGTTAACTCTTTTCCTCCAAACCTTGCTGCCCTTCTGCAGGAAGAGAGAAAGAAGATGCCGTTTTTATGTGAATGTCATGGAGGAGGGAAGCAGAGGAAGGGCAAGCGCTGAAGCCGGCGTTGTGGTTGTACTAAGAAGGCAGTCGGGGAAGATTAGAGCCCAGGAGGGATTTGACTGGATTGCACAGGGTGACCTGCTGTGTTCATGCAAACATCAGCAATAAGGCCTTTCCTTCCACATTTCACAGCGAGGGCAACCTCTTCCAGAAAAACAACGACGGCCTCTTGTAGGATGTTAGACCTCACTCGTTGTTCTTTCTATGCTCAGATTGCATGGTCTGTCTAAACCCATGAACCAAACCATTGGCATATTACTATTTATAAGGCGGATATAAATCCTTTAATAAAAGTTTGTCATCTCTCCAAAAACAAAAATGACGTTTTATGTAATTTTGGTTAATAAAGCAAGGACTGAATAGGGAAAATTGGTGTTTAAGGATATTACTTCTGTGGTTGAAATAAGAATGTTGAATTTAAATGATTTAGAGACAGGCACATTCGGCTGTGGATGTTTTGGTTGATTAGTCCCTGATGACTTTACTTTTTATGAATTATGATGGATTTTTTTGGACATTATATTTGTTAAACTGTTATTATTTCTTAAACCGTTTGGTGTGTTGTATCTGCGACATTGTAATTAAGATGTCTTTGATGGGATGCTAATGAAAAAATCTCCTAATTGAATAAAAGTGAAATACAAATAGTGAATCATACATATTGAATTGATAGTGATACTTTCTGTTTACTGAGGCAAGCACAATAGTGGAGTTAAGAACATTAAGTGCTGTGTAAAATAACAATAATACAATAAACACACAGCCGTACGGGGGCGGCATGATATTATAATCATATAACCCGGAGAGAGGCAGCAGCACATTATCTAGTCTCACATACCTCTGACTGTGCTGCAGCATCAGGAGTAACTACACTTGATATGCTATCTAATCTGTAGCTGTATTCACAAACGGACATCCATAATAACACTTCTCTGTGATGTAATAATAGCTCATTGCTATAGTGATGCTCGTATACCAGACAATACAAAATGTTGTGTTGGGGGTACAACAGATGAGCACAGTAGCCGTTACGAAAGATAGATGAAGAGGCGTTAATCCATCTCGCTACAACATTAACTCCTGGGAAGTGAGGGTAGAAGAAACCGAAATGCTTCATTAGTTACAAATTAATTATTTTGCCGAAGACATCATTACAGGATGCCTGCCATGAGTGGTGTTGCTCTTCTCTACTCTAAATAACCAAGGGATCATTAGAGGCCTCATGGAGATTCAGTATGAGCGTTTCCCAGCTAACCATGGATAACCACTGCCTTGCTGTATGAGGCTCCCAACACACCTCTTACTACACACACACAGCAACCACTAACAACAGCCCAGCGGACCGAAATAACCGCGAGATTAGCCTAATCTCCACACTTATCACTTCAGCCCCCTCCTAGGAATATATCTGTCATCTGTCTGCTTACTGTACGGTGCACACCATGCAGGAGGAAGCTTGGGTACGCGGGGGGATACCCCACGGGGAAGGACCGAACATCTAAGCTCCACATGGTTTTCTTAATCAGGAGGTTAATACGAATCATGAAAATGGTCCTTATTGTTGCTAAATGTCAAAAAAGTAAGTTTAAGAACAAAGTAAAGAAACAGCCGCAGATGTTAGAAGACAAACCAGATGTTGATTTTGTTTGGCTGCTTGAAACACCCCAGGCTATGTTACAGAAGATTGAATGTGTGCGTACTTAATCTGATTCAGTCATTTGTATAGCAAAACCTGGGTCCCGTATCTTTCAGAAAACTGATTTAACACATGGTATTTCTGTATTGCGTAAGAGTTGGCCTCCATTCGGGACAAACTATCCCCCCTCTTTTTCTCAGTCTGCCTCTCGTTGTCACTGCCTGTCTGTCTCACTGTCTTTACTGTGCATACATGTCTGTTTATATCCTACATCAAATAACAGGCCCAACTGAGAGACAGCCTGACAGTGACAGTAACAGATGAGAAAACCGAGACAGAGATATCAAGAGGCACTCAGTGGACGAGTATACAACATTTCAAATGCCATATATCAGGTTACACTATTGACCGGCCAGCAGTCGCTACCATAAGCACGATGGACTAATTTTCACAGTGGGCAGAATATTAGTTGAGGGGACACAGCACACATAGCATGTCTCTGTTTTGTTTTACTGAAGCTACACTTTTTTTTTTTAAACACCACTACCAACTTCTATTAAGCGTTAGTATATGTTTATGTATGTCTAACTAATTATTTTATTATTATTTTCTAACTATTTGTGCATCTATATGTTGTGCACATGACAAAATCATTCAAATTGAATTGGAAGTGCTTATTTAATCTAGTATATAAAAAGAAAACCAGTCTTGTTTTACTATTCTTAGATATTTTCTTGCCTAAAACAAACAAGAAGAGCTATCTGATACTTTTTATGGAAATACATGTCAATTGCTTGGTATTTTAGGCTTACAACAAATTGGAGCTGACAATACAGCCTATTTTTAACCTACATTTCCTCTCACTTGAGTGCTTTCTAGCCTCCCTTTCCCTCTTCCTGTTTGATGTATAAATGAAGAAATCCAGTACACACATTTTTGTTGAATCTGGTGAAGTCAATATTTGATATATCAAGAACAACACCTGCACACCAACTCTAATCCACACAATGACTATTCATTTAACTACTATTTGAATTAAGGTGTGTATAAGGACTGCTGTGCAAGCATTACTATTGACCTAATCAATTAAATTACCTTGTTTTTAAGTTGTGTATAATTCCAGTCTCTAATTTAACACAACACAAGTAAATCATAGCAGTGACAGTACAATCAGTGTATTCAAAGTTGGACTTTTCCTTCACTTTAAAACCACAAGACTGACAATTAACTGAGAACTCCCAACCATATGGGGAAGCTTTTAACACTCCCTACTGCAGTTAACAACACCAACTAGCAGCAGAAGGAGCACCGAGTGGCTTGGCAATGGGAAAATGGGTTAAATCTACAGGGGGATGATGAGGAGGAAACAACTCGCTTTGAGGCGCAGAGGTCGGGTTTTTCCTGCACGTGGGGCCACGAGTGAGTTTCCCCTCGGTGAGCTGAGCAAGAACACGATTCAAGGCACATTATGTTCATCGTCAGGGAGCCATGTCTCAAAACAACACAGAAAGGGAAGGAAAGCAGTGTCCTTCATTTTCTTCTGCGAAACTAAATTGGACTGGAGGACTCCATTAGGTTGTTGTTGTGTGTGTGTGTGACTTTACTCGCTTGTTTGTGTGTGTGTGTGTGTGTGTGTGTGTGTGTGTGTGTGTGTGTGTGTGTGTGTGTGTGTGTGTGTGTGTGTGTGTGTGTGTGTGTGTGTGTGTGTGTGTGTGTGTCAGGGTGAAAAGATGGAAATGGACAGGAATAAAGAGCATGTTTGTTTTGGAGATGATACATTGTTAAATGCTGCACTAAAAGAAAGATCTGCAGCCCCAACAAATGTGTGCTGCTAAATATAGAACCACATTAATATCTGTGGGAGAAAAATAATTGTACCTTTTGAATCTATTAACATATTTAATGATGCACACTCTAAAGCTCAAATAATTAAGTGACAACTAGAGTAACAGAAATGACAATACATGGCACATGTTTTCT
The DNA here is from genome assembly GCF_036324505.1 of Eleginops maclovinus. Lineage (NCBI taxonomy): Eukaryota > Metazoa > Chordata > Actinopteri > Perciformes > Eleginopidae > Eleginops > Eleginops maclovinus. The sequence goes on along the minus strand of NC_086356.1, from coordinate 14,479,574 downwards.
TATTTATTTGAACAAAAGGAACAGTTCCTCTCCAGTGTAATTTACAGTGATGCTGTTGCTATGAGACTTTACAAGGAAAGGTCCCCCTCCTCACTGACAACATGTCAAATGTGTGACAGGCAGATTGTCACACATAAACACGTGGCAGTGCTCTTTTACCCCGCAGGCTGCAGCTCCAACACTGGAGACAACAAAGGTCTGCTTCGCCTCCAACAGCCTGCCGGTCAGGCTCTGCAATACCATAAACGGGGCGGGGATCCCAATTCTGTTTATGAAAATGACCAACAAAAAGCTTTACTACACTTGTGCATCCCCCAACAGCATAACACATGTTATTTGAAGTAAAATAAAGAAAAACACAAGATCTCCTGCCTGCATATGATTAAGAAAAATGTAAGACATGCTCCTTGTTGACATGAAAATGCTAATATGTTCCCTTCTTTCGTAAAAAGGGGGGCAGCTGTTTTTAAGAGTTGCTCAACCAAATGGGATAAAGCATTAACAAACATCGCCATGGAGCTTGAACACGGATGAAAAATTCAAGGGTGAAAAAGAGGGAACAGTGAGTTCACTGTTCCGTAGCCAATTGCTAAGTAGCACTCAACAGCAAATTTGCTTCTCCAGCACTATGTGTGTGTCCAATTAGAGCTATTGGTCGGTATTATCTGGACCACACAGCATAAAAACAAGCTGAAGCTTAATTACTTTAGTTTTGATGTTCTTTATTTTTAGTTTGGTTACATTTGTAGGTCTTTAATTTCTGGTACTCTGGTTTCTGCACTTTCAATTAATTAGCATTTAAGATACTAAAAGACAGCAGACTGGACCAGATTTAGACCATCAGGATCAGAAAATAACAATTATTTACTGATAGAGTAGTAAGCACAAAAATCCACCTGAAACAAATATTGTTTGCATCCATCTCATAAAATTATAATCTATATTATATGAGGAGATTTGTAAAATGGAATTGGATCCGCAACCCTTTTATGGCTTCCGTATCCTGGGGGACACAATCACTTAAAAGGGTTTTCCACGTGTAATATAGGTGTGATATTGTACATAATGGTGTTATATGGGTGTAATAAAGGTGTAGATATAGATTTTATAATATAGAAAGTGTGCAATGTATCTCAGGAGATTCAGAGTTGGAACATAGAGGTCATATTTTGAAATGCCTCTTAGAAAATCTATGAATTTTCTAACCATGTTTATGTGCTTGCCCATTTAAGGGTTAAAGGCATTCTATTAAAATGGAAGGGAATCATGTGAAATACAGAACAAAAGAAAAGCAACAAAGTCGCTTCAAAGGTGGAGAAGCACCAAAGCAGAGACAGGTGACCCAGACAGAGCAACTGCTCTCAGGTTGCAGCTGCACGGAGGATGTAGGTGGCACTGATGTGATTGATGTCTCCCCAGACTCGTGCGTAACCAAATCCAAATGCAAACTACACATTTCTCATCAAAATGTCATCGTGCGTTAGATATGACGTTTATCACAGCTGCAACATTTGAACCTTCTCGTTAAAAAGGAAAGAAATTCTACACAAACCTTTAAATGTAGTCATACATTTCCAACTCTAAGGCTGAATCTCTCAGACTTGTATTTGCTTTTTAAATGAGTGATTGTATTAAAAAAAATCCACCCATGACGCACAAGCTGCTGCCTCCATTTGCCCAATGACAAACCAGATCTCAGTGTGATTTACAAAACTATGTCCAAAGTCCCAAGTTTGTCTTGTAGGGGCACATTAAATATAAACAACCAGCTGTACCGCCTTGGCTTCCTGTGCCTCGTGTAACACAGAATCTGGGCTAACTAACACCTGCTCTGAAGCTGAAACACATCCAGGGTTCTACAACATTTCTAGCAGAGGTATTATAAACCTCTTCCAGTTTGTGCATTCCTAAATAATCAAAATGAAGATTATCTGATCGTATTTGTGCTGCAGACACATAAAACACTCATTATTTCCATTGTGTGTCCTCGCTGCAGTGCTGGGACGGTATGTTATTTTAGGAAGGAAAAAGATGGTCTGTGCTATGAAGATGCCATCGCTACAGGGTATGAAATATCGGGATGCACACAACACATAGACATGACACAGTCCAACAACAATCCTCAGCCTCGCACATCACGTCGCATTAAATCACATCACATCCTAGAACAGGAAACAGTTGTATACAGTCATCAGCCAGCAGCTCTGCTCCAGCAGCTTTCACAGAGCCTGCAGCCGGGCTCATCCCTGCTCCTAAATACTGCATGTGTCCTACAACTAAATGCCATTTGAGAAAACATGGTAATGAGGCCAGTTTCTTCGAGTTATTCTCTGTGATGATGATGAATTGTAGACCTAAAGATCCATGATGTCCTTGTGTAATGTATTGCTGCCGTCACAGTGATAGATTGAGTGTAGGTGCAGCTTAAACAAAGCAGCGGTCGATGGGCAAACCAACAAAAACACACTACCGGGTCATATTTTGAAAGGCTTTGTAATTACAGCTTGTAATTGAAGTAAGGACAGAGAGAAAGAGGCTCAACAGAATAGAAAATCAATCAGGGGAACCAGGTACAGGAATCAGTGTTGCTAACATACACACACACACACACACACAGATAAATGTAACACATACTGCCCTCCTCTCTCTGTTTATGCCCTTTCTACCTACTTCCATCTGTCTTTAGACCTAATGCATGATTCAGCACACCTTCTGTGATTGTGTGTGTGTGTGTGTGTGTGTGTGTGTGTGTGTGTGTGTGTGTGTGTGTGTGTGTGTGTGTGTGTGTGTGTGTGTGTGTGTGTGTGTGTGTGTGTGTGTGTGTGTTTTCTAATGCAACTGTGTCCCTGCATGGGACTAGGGCGTAGGCCTCAAGGCACAAAGGATTTGGCGTAGCCTGTTAAGGGACAGGTGAATCAGGTCCACAGGAGTCTATAAACCAAGACGACTAATCTCCTTTGACACCACACTCTATTGCTGAGGTGGCACATTGTAATAGCACACAGTGCACACTCCGCGCTAATCTCTCTTTTCATCGTACAATGCGTCTGCTTTCTGTCAGTTTATTGTAGCTATATAAATATAAACCATTACTCAAAAACATCACATGGGTATTTGTCGAATAAGTAGAAACGCAGCTCTTTTTCAACCTCCTCCTGCCTTAAACCTTCAAAATGTCAGTTTGCTTTATAAATGTGTCTAATTTTGTAAAGGTAAAGAAAAGCTATTTTTTAAGTAATCTATTTCAAAAAACACCTTTGAATTTCTGTCTTGGCTTTATTTCAGCATGCTGTATTATAAAAGATCATAAGACACATTGAAAAGGTGCAGACAAACACTCACACCTCCACTCGCAGGGTGTTGACATACTGTGTCTAAAGATGGAAGAGTTAATAAAAAAATTGCTCTGCTGAGACTTTCACACAATAACATGGGTTATTTCAGTGCAGATCTAATTTATTTAGCGTGATGTATCTAAGGGCAGCTTTTCCTCTCCCACACAGTGAACTAGATACCCCGGTCAGTTGACTCACATTTTCTCCCCTTTTACATAAATGTACTGAGCTGTGAATCAACTGTGCACCTTTGGACGGATGCTCGCTGCAGACACCACAAAGAAACAGACCCTTGCGTCCTCGTACTCTATAAAGTCAGCTGTATCAGAATCAAATGCTCTCTTGTTAAAATACAACTCATAACTTGTATCTTTTCCAGGCAGGGGTTAATAGAACAGTCTGAACTTGAGAAGTGACTCAGTCTCTCACATGATGTCGCTTTTCCATGACAGCTCTCTGATTCTGATGCTGATAAAATGGAGCTGCACATATAGGAGGTTAGCATAGCGGCCACTTGCTACAGGCAGCTGTAGCGTGCGTCACGCACATCTCGTTCACTTTTCTATAAAATCATGAATAATGCTCTTATTGCATGCCTGAGATCATGACATAAATCAACACGACTGCATACTGTGCTTATGATTGGCAGGGCGCTTCAGGGCATATTTATTCCATAAATGTATCTCTGGTGATGACACGATGGCATGAGATGATGACACAGACATGCAAAGAAAATAAGTGCAGCCCTTCGTAATTATACAGTATGTATTATCAATGAAGTGGCTTTACACTTTGGCTACGAGGAGGAATAAAGTAGGGGTGGAAAGTGAAGCTTGTAACCTAAAGTCCTGCTTCTGTAGTTTGTTTACACTCATTGAAGCAGTTGGCAATCATCGTGTAACTCACCATGTCTGACAGTGTGTTATAACAGTATCAAAGTACATTCGACTCTGCAACATGAACGGTCAACATGTAATGTGATACACCACAATACCTGTTTAACTAAAGGGGAAAACAAGCCCCAAATTAGGAGGACAATATGTGCATCAATCAAATGCATTCACCAGGGTTTTCTCTAAACCAGGTAACAGGGCGCCCTCTTACTTTCGGCGTGTTATTAATGTGATGCCAGAAAACAATATCTCTGTTCGTCAAAAACTGTGTAATAACTCCAAAAACATGAAAATCGTGTCAAATAGACCGTCAGATGGCCTCAGCAGCTTTGTTTTTACGGAGAATAAATAGGGGATGGATGTCAGGGCTGTCTTCCGTTGGACGATTGGCAGATACTGTGATATCTGAATAAAATGGTTTCTTTTACTGTCCTAGGACACAAAGAAACCGTAACTCTGGTTCTTTGTTGTTTGAGGTGCAATATATGAGTAAGCAGCTTTAAGACATGAGCACACTATTATTTTCCGCTTCGCTCCTTTGCATTATTTTTGCCGGAAAGTGGGCGGGCCGTCATTTTTTGTCCCACTTATATTTGATTTTTCCAGAAAAAGCTCCGATTTACTGTTAAGTAGCTACTTTATTAATTATTTTGGAAACGACGATCGCAGTGAGTAACAGAGCAGAGTCTGTGCAGTTTGTACAACCCACACAAACAGATAAACACGTGTGTGCCATCATTCAAATGTAAGGCGTCAGCTGCCACGCAGCACAACACTTTCCTAGTCGAATATGAAGAAATCTCCTTCAGTATGATAAGAGAATCTCTCATGATCTTACAGCTAGTTTATGGAATTAAGTATGCATGGTAATATATTGCCATATATCAGTCATTTGTCACAACAGACCAACAGGAGTTAACAAGCCCAGAATGATGTTAGCTCTCTGGTTGTTCAGTGTGCTAAATTTGCTTGTAAAATGTTAGACTAATGTATTCATTCAAAATTTTCAATGAAGCATCACACAGGGAAATATAATTAGGTCCCAGTAGATGTTTTACAAAACAAGCATTGATGACTCTTCTGCAGAGAATGGCTTGATGAGAAACAACAGATTATACAGAACAGTGTCAGTTTTCTAAGTCTAAAATATTAGCCTGAACTTGAATGCTCATTTTTTTTTGTATGTAAAGGTTTGTTGATGATTTAATAGACAATAATGGACAATATCCCTGATATTCAGTAAGCAAAATGCAGTGTTGTACAGATCATGTCGCCTCATGAGTCTACACTGATTGTTGAGTAACAGAAAAAAGTCTGTGTTGGGCCTCAGAAAATGAGCAACAACCCCGAGGGGCCTGGTATGCTGCCACAAGTCCAACCTGAGCCCCTGTGCTCGCACTGGGATTTGGCGGGAGGCCTGGTGGCTGTGATGAGCCAGATGTGGCACTGGGAGCTGTGGGGATTCTCTACCGCAGTTTGAAAATGTTATTCCTTTGGTTTGTTTTAGCATGTTTTAATTAAATACAATTAACCAAAATCAGCACTAGACGGACTGGTATCTACATGCACATTCTGGAATATGTCCAACATTAGCTCATGTATATGTAAAGGTAACAGAAGTTGGAGAAAAGAACTGTGACTTTAAGGTCATTGGGATAATTAGTGTGTCTCTGAGAGGGAGTGAAACAAAAAGAAAAAACATAAGGGAAGAAGGGTTGGAAATGAATAGGAGCAGGGGGCAAAATTGCCCTTGAAACATCTAGGAATGGTGGTTAAATTAAAGATGAAGGGCAAATCATGACGATTATATCTGTTCTCATTATTTGATTGAATTATTAAATCCGCAGCAACAAAATATATGTCTTCTGTGGGCCACTATGGTAGTAACTAGTATGTGAACTCATTTCATTTGGAGTTTCTGAAAACATGATGAATATAAGTTAAATATGTAGTCTCTCTTTTAACTCTGTTTTGATTTCACCCAGTCTTGAGGCAGATATCTTGAGTTTTAGCTGATAAATGCTACCTGCTATTCACTAACCTTGCCTGTCTGCAGTTTGGGGCTATTGTGGGGAGTGTAGAGAAGGTTCAATATATTAATTTATGCTGTAAAAGAGCTGATGATTGATAACTGTACATTTGTATCTTCAAAACAAAAAGCTGAAAGATGCTAAAACGTAAAGTAGAAGTGAGGGTGACAGTGATATTCCTCTGTGGAACTTTTCACTTTTCACATTACATTTGAAGCATTATCAATATGTGCAGCTTATTCTAATGTATACAAAACACTATCGTAAGGAAAAAGATTCAATTAGTGGAAATGCTGAAGATCTTATCTAAAAGGTTAAAGAACATGCCCTTGAATAAACATTTCCCCTGGCAGCAGAATCCTTATTGCTCTTTCCGGCGTAAATACAAAGTGCCTAAACACTTTCTGTGTAACATGGAGATCGTACATGTCTTTGAGTCAAGCTAGACAATCTGTACACTGGAAACATGTTGGCACCACTTAGAAAGACTTAAAATATTCAATTTAGGTGCTAACATGTTCCCAAGAAAATCCATAAGTTACTTTCTAGACGTACAAACGTGCACCAACCTGCATTTGGTCTGGTGCTTGTTTAAATTGTGGTGTTTGAGTACACAGCGTATATTTACTGCCCTGCCTGACCTTCACACTGTTTACTGCAATTTCCCTAAGCACCGTGAATTGCAATAATTATGTGTGAGCAAACAAATGAATAAATGATTGAACAAACACAGAAAGAACCCTGCACACATGGAAATAGTAGCCTCTAGTCGCACACAAAACAGGTGATTTGAAATTAACTGTATGCTGTGATGCATTGTCCTGGATAATTGATAAGGAATTCTTTATGCATATGCTAATAACCAATCAAATAAACATTAAATAAATGGAAAAAAGATGGGGTTAGAGCCTTTATACAAAAATAAACTGGTCATGCTAGTGGCCTTCAAATCCAATAAGAGGTTGTAATAATGCTAACTGAAACTATTGTTATAAAATATAGGTTTCTTTTGGCCATCATTGCTTATATTGGCACAGCCAGATGGACTAATTTCAAACTAATGAGAGACAATGAGAGTAAGATGTAAATAAGATGCTTCAGTTCCTCTGTGGGTACTAATTCTGTTGCTTTTCAGCTATTTGAGTTTTTAGTTTAGAGTATATATGTCAACAGAACTGTATGAGGTTGGTTGAAAGCAATAATAGTACGTTCAAAAAACAAATATTAGGTTCAACTTAATAGAATTGCTTTCAACTAACCTAAGACATTTTTGACATAATACATTTAATTAAAGTCAACGTTTCAGTTTTTTCAGTGTACCCAGCAGCCTCTCCATAGCAGTATTTTCTGTAAGATGTTCCCGTTTTGACACAAGCATGTTTTTACTATTGAATTAGTCAAGCTAAGTCTTCACAATCTTTTAAACATGTATAGGTTGGTATCAACCGAGCAGGAAAAACTCAGCTCCTGTGAGGTCAAAATGAAGATTGTTGGAGTATAAGGCCTGAGAGAAGAAGATGATGAACACACCATAAAAAAAAAAAAAGAGTGAGTTGGCGAACCAACAAATCTGACTTAGCCTAGTTCTGGGTCCAGCGCTGATGAAATAACAACCCTCTTTACTTCGCAGAGGGAAGGAAGAGATGGTGACAAAGTGAAAAAAGAGGGGGGCAGGGAGGCACACGACAGATGAAGGAATGACGGACAAGCAAGATGATTTATCGTTGAGATTCACTGTCTGAATAACTAATCCAGCCAATCCCAGGGCTGATGTAATGATTGTTTACTGCTTGGAAGCCACTATGATGGCAGGGGACTGCATTCTCCCCTCCATTAAAGCGCTAATCCTGCATCCTACACCTAACATGTTACGACAGCTTGGAATATTTCCACAGAGTGCCTTTTTCTTTCCCCTCACGCCTCCTTTGGATGTGTCTGATTTGCTGTTGTGTAATTATTCGATGTGTCTGTTTAATGTGGTAAGACCAAAATAACTATTTGATTCCTATATGTATTTTCGAAAGGTTAAACGGAAGGCATGGCGTTGAGAGACAATTGAAAACAAAGAGGGATGACTGAGCAATAGCGAGACGAAGTGCAGGGAGTGAGCTCTGCTGTTGTATCCAAGCATTATGACACATCCCTATATACTGCACCGCCTCACTGTATGCTCACTGCAGATTTTCATTAACCTTGAGGCACCGTCTATTTGTGTTTCTAACCTGGTCCATAACATCTCATCCTCCCACTGTATACAGCTCTGCAAACTGCACGGCGGTATTATATACAGTGCAGCCCCTATCTGAAATTAATAATCAACTTCCCACATATAGTGTGCATGCCAAATACCATAACACCAAGCAACTGCAATCCATATGGTGCTTTTCTCAGAATATGGTTTGTGAGTCTGTGTGTTTCGGTGTGTGTGCGTGTATACAGTAAATCCACATTTGGACAGGCGGTTGAATAATGCTCTGCTGAAGCATGATTAATGGTTTTGTTTTTCAAATGCCACATTATGCACTTAGGGTAATAGAAGCTAGTTTTAAACATACACTGACCGAGAAATATAAGCGATAAACAGTAGAAAAGTGTGCTGCCTCATTGGTAGCCAAGCACAAAGAGGATCTTTTCCGGCTCCAGGAATGATCACTGATCCATACTATGGGGGCTGGGGAATGGGAACGCTGCACAATTCTACTATTAAAACCAAACTCTGGCCAGATTCTCTTCATGATTATAGTTAAATGCTTATGTCTTAATCTTCATACAGTAAATAAACCCTTTCTGTCCTCCCATTGTTACTGATATATCCTGCACAATACACTCCAATGAATGTAACCTCAGGTTGAGCCCTGGCAACAACACAATTTGCTTGAACCGGTGTAACACATAGCATGACACACAGCGGCTATAACAACAGGCGAGACAGACAGTGAGGGGCGGACAGGCAGCTGTGAGGGCAAGGACGTTGAGGATGAGGTGCGAAAGAGCAGCCAGCTTATTAAATAGATTTATGGTTACATTTAGTTTGAAATACATTTTAAATCAAACGTGATTTCGGCGCGCTTTTTTTTTCCAGTCATGATGTGAGAATGTATCTACCTGCTGGAATGGAACAGTCATGATATGGGAAGTGGAATCCTTGAGTGTCTAATGAAATCGTTACCGCGGGAAGGAGAAGGCTAGAGCCCGGTTAAGCAGTCTGAGTCAGAGAGTGCAATGACTCGATGGAGGGTAATAATGTATCAGTCTCTGTAATGTCCGCTGGGGTTTAACCTTGAGGATGTTCACACAAAATCCAACATCTAGTACAGCCATACCAATAAAACATTCATAAGTAGTTCATTTAGCCTCTAATATGCATTTTACCTTTATAAAGTCATGTCATTATACTCCTGCGTACATTATATTATCCCTTAAATCCATATAACCCACTATATAATGCATTATTTCCTGAAAGAAAAGGAAGCAATTACTTTTGATTTCGGATTTTGAATTAATTTCACCCATCAATGAGCTGAAACTGACATTATTACTTGTTATCTATAGATAAGCCTTCTGACCAGAAGTGATTGACAGCACCTATTAGTGTTAAACCTGAACATTTATATCCGTGGGTTAACCTTTCAAGGTTGTTGCCGGGGAGAAGAACCCACACGGAGAACCACCATACAGCACAGAAATCTAAACAATCATAACTCTGCATTTTTGTCCCGCTTTCAGCTTATATAGAAATCTCCTATCCTGATGTGTACAGACAAACACACATCTACCTACCTCCTCCCACTGATGTATGTATCTGATGAGTCGGGACAGTCTCAACAGACGCAGAAGACTGAGGATCTTGGTGAAGCGGACGATTCGCAGGGCACGGGCTGTTTTATAAACCTCCGAGTCAAAGCCTTTCTCCACTATTAAAAAGATATAATCCACTGGAATGGAGGAGAGGAAGTCCACAACAAACCAGCTTTTTAGGTAATTCATCTTGATGATCTTGGGGTCGAGGATGATCTCCGAGCTCTCCTCGTTGACGATCCCCGTTCTGAAGTTCATGACCAGGTCCACCAGGAAGATGGTGTCCGAGGCCACATTGAAGACCAGCCAGGTGGTGGTGGTCTGCTCTGAGAAGAAGGTTATTCCCACAGGAATGATGATTAGATTCCCCATCATCATGATGAGCATTATCAAGTCCCAGTAGAACCTGCAAAGAGACACACAGAAATGACTATTAGCAAAGAATAAAACATGTTGTAGGCAGACAGACCATGTCCACATGGGTGTAAGTGCATTTACATTTCCAAAGTATGTGGTTACACTTCTAAGAGTTTGTTTAAGCGTTTAAAGCCATCCAACGTTTGCATATTCCTACCTTAAGGCTATAAGGGTAAGAATAAACCTAGAACACAAGTAATAGAGTCTAGGTGGAATTCAAAAAGAGCAGCACTTTGGAATCAATTGCTAGCGTCATTATGCTAACTTGAAAACAACAACGGCTAATAAGCACTAAACACAAAGTACAGTTAAGGGATGGAAATGTATTTAGTCATAAACCAAAATATTTGACAATTGAAAAGTTGGACCTGATAATAGCAGCATCGCTAAATTCAGTACAATTCATCTTAAGGGGAATACACAAGTCTGTACCAAAGTTCACGACAATACATCTAATAGTTGGCAAGAAATCCACACATTGTTAGCAGGATTCATCCTCTGGGGAACGTGACAACCTTACACAGCAATTCATCCAATATATGCTGAGATATAGCGGTCAGGACAAAATTGTTGGATCCATTCAGCTAACGTGGCTAAACAACATGACGGTGGTATTATAGTCTGATTCGTTTCCTACTTCAGAACTTTTACTATCAGTATGCCATGTAACATTCAGACAATGTGTCTAAACTATAGGAAATTGTTCAAGACTAAGGTTTATGGATGTGAAGAGGCTCTAAGGTCTTGCTTAATGCTATCCTCACAGCCTCATATGCTTGTGTTGCTACCTAAATATCTTCTTAGTCTTTTGCCAGGTCCAAAAGTTACTGAAAGTAGTAAAACTATGATTCAAGGGCATACAACAATGTGCTGCTGGCCCTTTCCTTATATTAAAGGCTTCAGTACGAGACCATTTCGTCCTCCTTGCTGTGATAATGTCCCTGCCCTCTGTCTTGTGATGAGCAGAGATGTGATTCATCAGCACCCTGCTCTTTTCACCAAGTGTCCTGGGCCTCGATAAAGGCCGAGCAACCGTGAATGAAAATAGATGCTTTCAGGAATCCTATCTCGTGCTAAAAACTCTCCACTGACGCCATCCCTGCCTGCCTGTGCTCTGCCTTGCTGCCCGTCCATTGCTGCCGTTGAAGATGGAAATGGACTGGCTGGCTGGTTGGCAGGCTGCCTGTCTGGCTGGCCACCCAGTAATGGATCTGTTTGAACGAATTAAGACAGGGCCTTGGCTTTATAAATACCCACAGATCATGTGTCCGATAATTGTCTTCACTCCAACTAAACAGGGGTCATCCAGGTGGTTCTTAATATCCACTACAGGTATTTTTATACCAGCAGGCATTGAACTAAAGACCTACGGATGGGACTCTTCATACAATGAGCCTTGACTTTAAACCCGAGCACAATCCATGATGCACTTTGGATTATGTTATGCTGTTTATTCCTAAAGTTTTAATGGTAGAAACAAACTTATGCAACAATGACAATTTGCATATACTTAGCGAATACAAAAACAAACCCTTTATCATACCATGTTGAAATTACATAAATGCTATTGTCTACTTTTCAGTCTGTTGCTTTCCCTACATCTGACATGCCAGGACACAGTGCAGTATGCGTCACGGGTTCTTCTTTTTATTAACATGTATATGTTTTATACGAGGCTTCAGTGAATCTGCTATGAGTCATCTTTTAAATTGCTTTATAACAATAAACACTGAAACAGTATTCATATCTGAAGGGAACAAGGACAAAAATAAAGATGAAACAAAGATTTTATTTTAGGAATCTATGGTTCTGGATAGAACGGAAATTGCTTAGGATAGCTTAATTGGTCTATGGTTAAAAAAGAGAAATATAAGAACAGATGGGAAGTAAAAAAATAACTACAATACAAAACCTCAGAAAAAGCTAAGTTCATTAGCTAGACAAATTCAAGTGGGTTTTTTTTATTCGTAGATTTAAAGGGTAAAACTGAAAAGTCCTTATACAACTCAAGAATCCAACATTAGCATCTGTTCCATTGTAATATTTCAAGTAAGTGCATGATGTTTACCACTCATTAACATAAACAAAAGCCCACACAGTGCCCACATCTCGAGGATATTTCTGTTCCTCTCATGACTTGTGTAGGTGGCATTTACAGTGTACGTGACCTCTAAGACACCCACTTATCCTATGAATAAAAGATTTTGAAACTATAAAACAAGTAGCAAAAGATGCTGCTGAATTAGAGAGGAGCAGTTAACCAAAGTTGAAGAATAAACTAAATCCTTGAAAAACAAACAGCATTTTAGGGATTTGAAAGCAAAGTGAGTGCTCCCCTCTCTCTTTGAAGGGCCAGTCACGAAGTGTGCCAATGCAGTCGGCTCCGACGACAGCTCAAAGACTGCGCCCTGCTCTTGCTACATCATCGACTTAAAGGCTTGCTTCATTGCTCCCACTCTCAAAAAGCACCCAGCCCCAGTTTTACCAGTAGCTAAGAGGATGTGCGCCCAGCTGTAAATTCCACTCCTACTCCAGTAATGCACTCAGTTATCAGCCACACTCCTGCTTCAGGTTCTGCAGCTCCATTGATGTTCTTGACTTCCACATCCACATGGAGCTCTCCTCATACACTCGCCTCCAGCTCCAGCCTATATCTTCCCAGAGGTTTTTCCCCATCAAAGCATTCACATTAGGATGAGCTCTGCACCCTCAGCTAACTCAAGTCATTTCTTGTGCCAAATCCTTCCTAAATTTGTCAACATGCTCCCAAACACACCAACAAGCTGCTGTTCTGATTGATTAAAGTGGGAGCTGCAATCACTGGATCACTGTTCCAAAACACAGACAAGCTTTGCAGCAACACTGCTGACACAGCATTGGCTCCTCTGCCAGATGTGTGCACCCTGCAAGGACAAATTAAAAAATGTGTATTTCTTACCCAAACATATATCACAGAAAAAAACTTTAGACAACAAAGGCAACCAAAAAGTCAGACAAGCTCTTTGCTATATATTGACTTTTATAGCACAGTGGGCTTATTGAAGACAGGAGCATGGAGCTGTAGAACCCAAAAAAGACAACCCATTGAGCTCAGAGAGTGTAGCTACCGCCACTGTTGTAGATCAAAGAGCTAAAAATCCTGGTCAAAATCAAGCCAGCTCATTTCTTCCACCCTACAACAAGTGCTCCATCATAATCAATGTCAGACCTCTCCTGCCAGGCAACAGAGGGAAACCCATACAATCTTACTCAGCACAGTCTTTCGGCCCCAATCCAATATGCAATGTGACGAGTATAACGTGCTCCAAGAGGTGACACGCGAGTGATGTATAGAGTGTGAAAAATGGGATTCAGATCAAATAAATGCCGGTCAAAGTCATCTGTGAGTGATGATGTTATTAAAAAACAGCATATGAGTACAGATCTACAACCAAGCATCATTTTCTGTCCATCCATGTCTGGGAGGGCATTATTGTTTGAATCGACTACAATGTTCCACACTGGATTCTCAAACTGATGAAAAACATGTCAATTTTAAATGACTTTGACAGGTTGCCAGGTTTTCTTTTTCAAACTCTGATTAACTATGACTTTAACTACAGCTACAACACACACATCTGTCTTGGCCAAACAGGCGGCCTCTTTAGAAAGGCCCGAAAGAAGACAACAAATGACAAAGGCCTCTCCTTAGCACGACCTGAGGTGTATGAGGCCATGCATGAGGCCTCACTATAAATCTATGAATAATGGATCTAACTAACCTGCCATTAATCTTTAAGCAGCCACTGTGTACAAAGAATATGTTGGATATTGAGTTTCAAACACTCCTACAAAGCAATATAAAGCCTGTGTGAACAGTGGTGTCATTCATGGACTGTACTTACGTAAGAGTTTTCAATAAAGAACCTACAGGGTTTTCTCTTGGGTCATACAAATATCACCCACAGTATAGAAAAAACAAACAAATAAATTAATTAAGGGGTTAGGTTAAGCCCTACAGTAGAGCATTATTGTAGATTACTTTTTAAGCTACAGTACAAGGGGACCTGGCAAACAAAGTGTATCCTTGCACCTCCATCATTTATGCACCAGCATGAGAGGCATCTTGAAGCACTAGGATATAACCTTAAAGTACAAACCACGGGGCAATCTGTCTTGCAAAAAGGGGTTATGTATTTAAACGGGCTAGAGGACAAGGACTTCCTATAAAAAAATGCCCTTTGGAAAATGTCATGACGAAGGAGCCATTGAGGGGGCTTCATCAGTCTGAGTTTGTGAAATAAAATCTCCTTGAGCAGAGATTTAATTGCAAAAATCACCATTGATGGCCCAACATGTCTCATATTTATAAGATATGCCATGGTTATACATTATATATGTGTACTACAGTCAGATGATCCATAATGGAGCCTTTTCCCGGCATTTTTCCCCTCAATTCTTCATCTCTTAAACAAAAAAAGCATTCAGTAGATCAGCCCATACACTTAAGCAAGTCATTTATAGCCAGCTGTAAAAGGGACGTATCACTGAATTGTAACCTTTTGCCCATCTTGTAAAGGGAGGTCAATTTCCTTACATAATTGTTTTCACAGACCGCTAAGCTCATTGACTGTTGTGCTACTAATCCTTGCCCACCATCATCGTACATCTGTGTGAGCACATGGGCATGTGCATATGCCTGTGTGCCTGTGTGGGCGAGTGCAGGGCATGCGACGTAGCATTATTTTTAATGTGAAACAGTAAGTGCAGTTAAAAGCTATTGTGATGTTATTGCATTAAGATCAATGTCCCAATAACAGTGAGGCAAAGCTTAGCGGTGACAAAAGTGACGTTTTAGAGTTCAGATCTTTATATTAAAATTCAGCCTGCACACTCTGAATCAGGAGCAGCATTCAAGCTTAGAGAAACATTGTGCTGCATACTCAGGCCTGCTCCGAGTTCAGGACCATGGACAGCTCTGTGTTACAGAAAGCGGGATCAACGTGCCCTTGCGTGTCACATAGCTTCAATGGAAAAGGGGGATGATTGTCACCATCAAGCCATGCCAAGGGACACCGGCGCAGATGAGATGCTTAATTGGTTGAGTGGTGAACTGTAAACATGCAGCTTGTAGAGAACCAGTCCTGGCTGTACCTGATCTCATTTGTTTACCATTTGACTGTGCTCTGCCAGAGATGTTAAACAAATTAGAGCACATTAGAAGCAGTTGGTCTAAACTCACACTGGCTGGACTCATTTGCAACACTATACTCATCAGAAATATGTGATAATAGAGTCTGGTTTTTCATCAGGCTAAATGTAGTTTACACTAACAGAGAGAATGACAAGACATAAAATACCATGGCATGTGGCATCCGACAAGGAAGTAAGTGTGACATGATGAGCCCCTTTAAAAACAAACACATTCCTTCACATTTCCTCCACCCCCCAAAACACATCACTCATCCATAAGTGTTGTCAAGTGTTAGCCAGATTAATTTTTAATGATTAATTCAAAAAACGGCCATTTTCTTCCTAATCGTTTCCCTGCACGATTTTACCGCATTCTGTGCATTTTTTTTTTGCACACAGGCCCGTCGCCTTGTACCTCCGCCTACAATGAAATGTTTACAACCGTGATGGTGCAAAGGCACTGTCACATTGTGTCCAGGTACTGTCACCTCTACACGGGAATATATTGCAAAGAGGACCCGACTCTGTGGTGTTATGGGGAAACAATCAGGAAAAGGTGCGCCTGTGTGTGTTGACATTCACCATCCTTTTTCCAAGGACATCTCACTGATACACCTTTGTAGCCTTAGTGCATCCCTCTCTGGTATACTAAAAATGCCGCAATGAAACACAGACAATCGCCGAGTACATTTTGTCAGTGAATCCCTGAACCAGTGGAAGCCTGATATGCCTAAATACAGATTAGCGTTTGCACTTCGGGGCAGGCTGTGCCGATGACAGAGCGTCATGTGTGAAAGTGTATAGCTTGCAGACCCCCGGGTGACGGGAGGGGTGGATGAAAAAAAGAGGGAGGGTGAGCAGGTGTTTTTTCCAGACCTTACCTAAAATCGCTATATGGATGAATGATCCAGTATCCGGCCGTTTGCACCCTCTCTTGTTCTTTCTCCACGGCTTTCTGACTGCCGAACATTCGCAAGGAGAACTTATTCACTCCGGGCTGCATCATCGCCCCAAATTGCCTCTGCATAAAACCATGTTGCCTGGCCGCCGCGTCCAGATCGTCAAAACCGACCATGGCCTCTTCCCGCTCCCCTTTGAAGCCCACTGAGTTGCCGTGGTCCTTGTTCTGGCTCCCTGTGTTATTTTTCTGTATCGAGTCTTGCCTCTGAAAAACATTATTCCCATCCGCCTTTTCCTCCTTGTTGCTGGAGAACGAATTCGATTTGTCTTCCATGGTGTTTTAGTTTTCCCGTTGTTCTTTTTGGCAAAGCGTTCCGTCTCCTGCTCGGGAGGGCTGCGCGCAAAGCTCGAGAGGACCCGCCGTGAGCTCTCCTGGGTTTTTGCTTTTTTCTATTATGTCCTTCAAACTGTTCAGCTCCTCTGCCTTCAGAGCGAGTGCTGCAAACTGAGACAGAGTGCCCGAGAACCCTGTGGATCAGGTTTCTTGGGTTACCGCCATCTACCGACGGCCCCGGCTTCTACCGTCCAAAGCTTCTGTCTCACTTCGCACGGCACTGCGGTTTAACTGGCACATGCCCCTGCACCTTATTTACATAATGTGGCTCATGATAGCCCCCCCGGTCACCTCTCCCCTCCTCTGCCACCAGTAGCACACATGGTCAGAGGAAGCAGATATCACAGGAGCATAACGCGTTATATTAAGTTAATGAAGACGTGTTTTTAAATCAATTGACACAGCATGCATGCCTCCTGTAGCTCGGCTGGCGGCAGGTTGGTTTCCTACTGAGGAGTGAGAATAGAAGACATCACGGTGAAACAGATTGTGATGCCGGTGTGATCATAGCCCCTGCTCACATGAGGAAACTAGTTGGACATCTTGCGGAAATCACACCTTTTATAGGTGTTTGAGATATGGTCCAACATTTAAAGTGTGGGTGAACTGAATGCATAGCACTGTCTATAGTTGCAAGGGAGAGGGACTTGCACCATATAGGCAAAATTAGCAGCAGTTTGCATTGCAAGAAGACAATATGCTCCAAATAAAACAGCATGGTGCATTTTAGTTAATAAGGTAATGTTTGATGAATGCATTATGACATGTATACATTTAGGGATTACAAGCTCTAACAACTCCTAAAACAAACTACACACTTTGTAAAATCAACAGATCATAGCATGATTGAATTATAGGGTTCCTTTTTGCTTGGATAAACCAGCCACATGCACATTGGGCAACAGGCAGAATAAATGATATAAAATGAACTACTACCAAATTGTCCCATTTACATGTGTAAACATTTGCCCTTACAAGTTAACGCCATGCATTCAAAATAAGATTGAAGAAAATTGTAGAACATTTATTCAGCGTACTCACTATTATACAACATATTATACAATTATTACTTGTGAATGCAGGATTTTAACTTACATGGAGTCTGAACATTTGCAAAAACCAACTAAAGATTATTCTTCCAAATGTGTTCTTTTATCTTGTGTTGATTGATTAGATTTAATATTGGATGTTTAAATTAAAACAAAACTCAGAACTGGAGAAAAATCTATATATACATTTATTTATTTACTAATAATGACAGTATATATGTCATAAAGAAAATCAATACAACAACGCCATGTGCATGCATAGAAATTGAATGGACACCCCCTTACCCCCCACCCCTCTTATAATTGTCCTGTTCTGTTTGTGATGTGAGCATTTTCCTTGTCCTATAGGTCATTAAACAAAAAGGCATATTGGATTGGTTTGACAATCAATTCTTTTTCTACATCAATTTATTTAGCAAAATGCCCAAAAGCTCAGCCTCCTCCCATATGTTTTCTTTCATCAAGTATGTAGAGTTTGGGGTATACTTATTGTAAGCGAAACATATAACCTATACCAACCATACTTCATTTCAGAAAGACATCTTGTACTTTTTCCTGCAATACACCTATTCAGCAGCATTCGATAGCTATTTTCAGGTGAAAGTTGTGTCCAAAATAACACAAAATCTCCCCTACAGTAAATACATTAGAATAATAGCTCCATCTTCACAATCTGAAATAACACCCTAACTCCTTACGAATAATGAATCAACAATTAGAATCAAAGAATGAACGGTAGAATAATATAATATTGACCTCTAATGGAGTATTCTAAAGGAGTATATTACTTTACTCTCATCTTTATATATTATATTGTGAATAAAACGTTCATTAACATACTGTAAGTGCTTGATTCTTTGAATGAATACATGAATATTGAACCATTTAGAAAAAGCTGATACTTAAACTTTAGGGTGAATAAAATAATAGAAACTCTTCCTAGAGGCGTTAAAGAGCATCATCGAGCTAGACTGAGACTCTCTACACAATGTGGCATAACACAACCACACTGAACACACACACACACACACACACACACACACACACACACACACACACACACACACACACACACACACACACACACACACACACACACACACACACACACACACACACACACACACACACACACACACACACACACACACACACACACACACACACACACACACACACTGTCTAGCTGTGTCCATCACCATGAGGGCATTAGATCAGATAAGTTGCGTTTGGCGGTAGAACGTGATGTAATGATACAAATGTTATCGTAAACAAACATTCCTGGGTTTTGTTGGTGCGTTGTATCTCCCAGCTTTGTTTGTGTTAGGTTTAGGATTAGTTTGCATGCCAACTGTTTCCCCCTACACAACGCTTGTATAACTTGAGCAATAGAGTTCATGGGACAGGGAAGGGTACATACAAATGAAAAAAAAAAAATGTTGCATAAGATTTATGGCTTAAAGTAATACTGAAATTCAACAAAGAGCAAATCCCAGATGGCCCATTCAGATGTCAGGGAATAAGTACAACACAACAAGAATACATTTAGGTAGGGGGGATGTGCGTCAGATGTTTTTCAAGTACGATAAACCTTTCATTTCAGGTTTGGCCACAAATCTTATCCCAGATTCCAAGTGTTGTCATGCATCTGGATCTGCAGGATGAGGACCTATATAATATGACCTTATGCAGCTTGGAAGTGTACATTAAAAACCTTAATACACTGTATGCTGTATCATATTCAAAATGATCCCGGCGGGGTTTAATCCTGCCTTACGTCCTACGACAGAATACTCAGAAAATGGTGAGCCAAATATCCTGCTTCTTGCCTGATAAAATGTGCTCCTGTTTTCTTGCGATGGACTCATTGGTCCTGCTGAAATTGCAGTGTGTCTCGAAGATTACAGCCAGTCATATCTGCTTACAGTCAATAGCTCATCTGGACATGAAACATTACATACCCCTCTCTGCCAGCCATTGCTTACGCCACAAATAGCAGGCGGCTACAGGATGGCAGAGTTGTGTTACAATGCCCCCCATGTCCCTTTTGTATTTTATGCAAGTCATTCGATGTATCGTGAGACTTTCCTTTGGAGAGGCTGATCACAAATATTTGGAGTGATGCCTTAAACAAAATGAGGTATACCTGAATACATCTGTTGTGCAAAGGTTGTTAATCACATATAATGTCACTAAAACATCCAGGAGACCAAGCTCAATAACTGACACAAATTAAGAAATACAAATCTTCCACCTCCTGGGCTAGACATGACTACTAATTCACTTGTCCTCTTTCTACTCTTGTCCCATGACTGACTGCTTTAATTAAACCCTGATTGGAGCTGGGAAGATGGTAGTGTTGTAATAGGATTGCGAGCTTTGGTTCAGAGTATCATGGACCTCGGGGATGACGCGGACGCATTGGACAGGAACCAGCCGAGGCCAAGGGTGACTTAATCAGCAAACCAACTGGTACAAACAAATCGGAGCATTACGAAACCCACTCAAGAAGATGATTGTGCTAAAATCACGGGGTATAGGTTTGTAAACATCAAAACGAGCAATCCAATTAATGGAGTGCACGCAAACACACCGTCCTATTGTTGTTGCTCGTCCGCACCAATGAGAAATTTCACCGATCTATGAACTCGGCCAATTACATTAAACTAACATGTTGATATTCTGACAAAAATCAACGAGAGAATACAACATTTGCAGAACAAACAACCTTAACATGATGTGAGTTGCAGTGTTACTTTGTGCATCAATCAAACAAGTTAACCTCTAACAATTCAGCGGGGTTAAAGTGACAGTTGGCATGGCACATCATTATTAGATCAACACAGCAGAGCACTTGTTTAACCTCTCTGGATTACACAACCACAAAGCAACAGTTGGACTTAACCTTTAAGCTGACTTTTAAGAACTACTAGTCATCTACAGCTTATCACTGCGAGGGTCAGAGCTGATGATGTCTTGTTGTATTGTCTACTGCTGAAGTTTCACGGTATTAAGGGATCAAAATGTATGTATGTATAATACAACATCTCACTTTACATTAAAAACTATTGTTTGATTTCTAAAAGTGCGGGGAATCCCCATTTTTACAACTTTTGAGTCTTAATATCACTAGTCATATACTCAAGATGGTTGTAGAATTGCCCATATAAGGGTGAAAAAGATAACGTGTTTTTACATAGAGCATTATGAACATTAAATTTGTGTTTGATTACTTTGAATGTTTACATATTATTGACGTCAGACATCTAAAAAGTTTACTATATGCATATAATGCATGACTTTGCTATTCAATATTTTAGAAATGGGAAGCTAGAAATTCCAGTGATCCTTATATTACATAAATCACAAATAAGGATCAAGCACTGGTCAATTCTCACTGGTTGGGATTCATGGTGTGAGGTGCATTGTGGTGCTGTGCCTCCCCAATTTCAAACTACATTCTAATAAATGAAGTCCATTTATTTGACCTTAAATGTGTTGGATATTTTAGAAACCCCTTTACTTTAATTCCAAATGGTCACAAGTTAATTGAAATTTGGGGAACCTCTTGCAAGTACCACTTCCTGTTTTGTCCACATTAATTTCTTGTCCCAATCCAGTATACTAAGATAAGGAACATACTGTACTGTACGTTTACTGTAGTACTTAGTGTAGACACATCAGAGGTCTGACCCTAATGCTATATTAGGCAGCCTGCCTGACCTGGATGCACTCCAGCTTCTTCAGACAACAAAGTGGCCTAACACCTGATCCTGATTAGCTTGGTCGGACAAATAATTGATGCCCCATTACCGGTTAATCATTTCAGAACTGACACAGCACTTCGCCCTGATGTCTGGTCCTCCAACATGAAGGAAGAACATGTCGCCCAATGAGAAACCCTGTTGGATGATCAAAAAAACATGGTAATATATATTAGTGGTACTCCAGCAAATCTTGCATCTCGTCTGAGTCTGTGCCCTTAAACAAAACTCAAACTGTCTGTTATTACCATTATATGTACTCTGCTACTCTTAATCTTTCAATCCATCCATGATTTTAATCTTCACCCATGTCCATTTCTCTAAAATATAAACATAAAGTATACAGTGTAGTGGCATTGATCGCAAAATGTCTTTTTAGCTTCCCCTTTATAAATCAAATTAAAGTTACTGGTTGATCATGGAACCAAGCTCAGTGTAACAAATGCTTCAAGTTGCTGAGAGGTCACATACGCCTAGACTGTGGATCAGGTGTTGGTGTACCATTGACAGCTTTTCACTGCCTGAGTCTCGATTTGTTGCATGTGTGTAGTAATCCCAAAGGATTGGCAAGTATTTTTAGTAATGCTTTACTGGCGTCTGTTGATCCCTTGATGTAGACGTCTTTCAAAACAGTCACGGACACCCCCCTGCAGCCTATCTCATGTAGCTATTGTTCACCAGTATGCATGTGGTTGTCAGCTTCTTAGGTACGTCTACAGGTAGGCACACCCACAGTGCTTGAATAATAAGATTAAACCTGATGGAGAAATCCAATCGGGGTTTCTTTCATTGTAACTTAAGAAAGTCTGCAGTCTTATCAGAAACCCATGGTAATGAAAACCAAACAAGAGTCTGATGAGGATCTCCTCACACCGACCACAGGGTATTTCATTGTGTGCTCAGCGATGGTTTCTTGGGATGTCCTTACGTGCTCTAAGTTTGCCCTCCAATTTCGTTTCACGTCATCATTTCTGCTCCAAAATGGGCAAATGTTTAAGATATTGTACCGGAAATTAACCAAATTCAGAACAGGTTTCGTCAGTTGCTAGCAGAAATTGAAGAAATAACCATTTGATAAGGGGTAAAAAAAATGTTGACTTACACATTAAAGACATTACAAGATGTATCACCTGCGGAATATTCCAAATTGTGTTCCAAAACTTGTTGTCCATGACCTACAAGTACCTTTAAAGAGGATAGCTCTTTCTCCAACGTGCCTCTGCTAATGCACCAGTCATTATTGGGGCTCGCTTTTGTGTTTTTGTCCCAATAATCAGGATGAAAATGAAGGGTTTTTCACCTCTCTGAATCTTTCCAAGCTACTTTGCTGACCAATTACAGGGGATTTTAGTCCTGACGTCTTTTCTTTTACGTTAAAAATATCAATATGGGAAGAAGCTTCTGGGAACTTTCTGTTCACCTGAATTATTACTTGCAATATCTGCTGTCAACCCAGTCTTTCCAAGTTTTTTTGTGAGACTGGGTTGTTATGTCACCTGTCGCTTTGAGTGACTTATAGAGGCTGTTTCTCTCTTATATACATTTTTATGTCAGTGTCTGTCTCATTAGTAATTATTTCTTGATATCAATTAGACTTAAATATGTGGTGGGGCCCATATTCCCACACCCGATGGCATGGCCAACAGTGTGGGAATGTGTATTAAAGTTAGTTCCCATAGCAAATGGTACTGCTTTGCATGAATGAGGTGTGTGTGATGTGAAATGGTGAATTACTCGTAGTATGTAAAGTGCTTTGAGGGGTTGAAAAGTCCTGATTAAGCAATATGCAAGTGCGGTCCATTTACCATATGTGAGCACTCTCTATGTCACATCAAAATGCAATAACAACTGGTAGGCTAAAATACATAAACACTCTGCGTTTCATCTTACAAACCTCATCATGTCTGAAATGCTGTGTATACATGTCTGCCATGCTATGAGCGAGTTGAAACCCCGGAGTAAACCGAGGGCTACGTCATGTCCGTCTGATTATGGGAGGAATCTAAATGTTAATTACGTCTCCAAAAACTAAAATCCCCTGAACGTTGAAAGCCAGAGATTTTAGAGACTGCTGGGAAAATCCCGTAGTAATCCATGGTGATCTGAAGTGCTCCCAGACAGCGCGGACCATGGCCAGCTGCAGACAGACAAGTGTCCGTCTGTGTGTTCGCAAGCATGCATGTGTGTTCCTGTCTGCATTTAGGGCAGGGAACAAGAGGGAATTACTTTAGATAATTCAGGACATTTTAGGGTAAGAGGATACAATTTGTTCCTGTTCGAAAGGTTGGGGGATGAGGTAAAGGGTCAGAGACCAAAATATGTAATCTGTGACGTACACCTCTGCTACCCTCTAACTTATCCCACTGACGATAATTCCTTCCAAAACATATTTTTAGTTGTGACACTTTAGCCCTCCCTTGTTTCAGCCTCTTTTATCCCCACATTACTTTTCACATCTGTCCTCCCTAAACCCCAACCCTTCAATCCGTCTCGGCGATAAGGCTTCCTGTTGTATTAGGCTGCTGCGTCAGCAGAACAGCAAAGTTAAATTTCCCAAAAGAAAGAGGTTTCCTGCAGCTCGATCAATTGCCTCACATTGGAAGATTGATAGGACAGGCTTGATTTTAATTTTCACACTCAAAAAGGGTAAATAAAGATTAAGTAATGCAAAAGCAATACGCAAATGTCCTCAACATACATCAATGCAGTAGCCCCGGTCCAATGCACTGCCAGTGAGGAGCAGATGAAAGTGTTGTGTAAGGTGGAAGGTTCTCAGAGTCGGTCAAGGAGGAGCCAGGGTCATTTCACATTGATGCAAAGTCTCCTAATCTTGGAATTTTCTTGCCTTGAATTCAGCCCCACAGCAAGTTTTTAATCCCAAGCTGCCCTCAACAAGCTACATCAATCTAATGACTGCATTTATGGTCTGCAAATCCTCACAAAGAAGCCTGGATTTGCGAGCAGGAAAAGTGTTGTCTGAGACGCTAACATCGATATAAGAACGTTTTGAGCTGGATACATTTCTGATTTTTTCAAGTTTTTAAAATAATGAAGACAAGATATATAAAATCAACCCTATCCTTAAGCAGAATGGATGTTAAAATAACAAATTGTGTCTTATTCTCATCTTTTAGCCTTTGATTTGACGAGTAATAACATTGTACTGACCATGTGCGTAGCTGGTAAATGCAGCCACATAATTACTTTGGCTGCAATCACTGAGCTCCGCTGCTGATTAGCAGGGCCCTTCAATTGATAATAAGGGTTATTAGTCACACCTGTGTTTGTCCTGCTATGACATGTCAAAATGTACACTTTGAGAAAGGTCTAATTAACCATGCGGGAACAGAGTGGTAAAATGCTCGAAGATAATTAGGAATCACTTCAGAATTATGAGGTGGTAGCTTTGAGAAGGAGCTATTGATTAGAGAGTCTCATGTGGGCTATCAGTATCTTAATTGTCTTCAGTTTAATTGCTTTACTTTGTCGGACCAGGCTTAGTTAAATGTTGTATTAACAAGGGATCAATAGATGACAGTCCAGAGTATTTTACAAAAATGGGTCAAATCCTGTCTTTCAGAGTTCATATGCACATGACATGTTCTAAACAATATTGTTCACATTTTTTGGAAACTGAATCACAGACCAGAATGTGAAATGTGTCTTTGCATGCGCTGTATGATAAGCTGCAAATAAGATGTTGTATCTGGCACACATGCTATTCAAATATGACTTAATTTCGGTTCCTTACTCTCATATCCCAGGTGGTAAAGGAGAAATGCAGCAAGCAGTCAGGTGTTTAATACAGTGAATACGTTTTGGTGAATTTGCAAGCAGTAAAGCAATAATCAAGCCTTTAGCTCAAGTACTAATGTATTTATTTGGCCTATAATCAATTGTGTTACTGACGCATTGCATTGGTTTGGATTGCCGTAGCAGTGTTAAGCAATGCAACATTCATTGTGCTCTCTGTCAGTCAAGATCAGTGCGATAAGAAGCTTCTAGTAACAGTCAAACTGTCAGGATCCCTTAATTTTTAATTGACCATTAGGAATCAAGTTGTGTCAGGGTGTCCATTTTAAACAGCCGCTCCTGATTAAACATATCATTCCTCTGTAGGTGATTTATCTAATTTGATTAAAATGTGTTTGGAATGATAGGAAGTTGTCTTTAACGTGGTCCAGCAGAGGGTAAAGAAGGTTTTATCTACTGGATGTCTAAAAACCTAACCTTGTTTTTCTTAATCAAGATGAAACAACTACTGGTGAGTATATGCAACACTTTCTTCACTTAAGTGTCATTTGCTTCTCTATTTTCCTTCAGTACAACCAAATGAGGTTTACGAGAAAGCTTTGAATCCAGGTTTAAGTCCTTTGAGCTCATTCTAATGAATAATTAAGAAGCCCACAATGGCAAGGTGTCCCAATTCGATCTCAAGCTAATGAATCCATCACTAATGACTCATTTAGCTCATGAGGCTTGACATCAGTAGATCCAACTCTTACCCAACAGCACTTGACTGCATGACTCTGCTCGTTTCAAGTTATAGCCGGTGTGTAAAAGCTCCTTTTCAGTCCCATCAGCAACTCTTATTTCCCCAGGGGAAATAGAGTTATTTGTCTGTTTTATTACACGTCATGTCTCGTTCAAGCTGGAGGTGAGATTGAGTGGCATTATCTGAGTTTTACTGCATTTAATTCCCTGCTTTTTTGGATGGATTTATGTTATCTGTTACATGTCATTGGTCAAGCTTAATTTGCCTAATGCTGGCCTTCTTTTTAAAAATGAAAGCTTTTAATAAACTACATTGGACATTTCCCTCCCACAACATCACCTGCTGGGACTTTTTCCAAAAAGTCAAAAAAGCAGCCAAACCTTTATATGAAATTAAAAATGTACTTGGGGAAGAAATGAAAGTATCTTTGTCAAATGAATTTCTCAAACTGATAAAATCTTTGAAAGTGTCAGAGGACATTTTCAAAGATAACAGTTACAGAGCAAATTAGAGACCAAAAATGAAGTCTTTTTGGTCTCTAACTGCCAACAAAGGCAGAATGTTTCCTTCAGTGTCAAATATCAAGTCGTTTTTCGTACAAATGTTTGGACAGATAGCAGTTATATGGGTCCTAGGGATTTCATTATCTTAGAAGGCTTTTGACAATAAAACAAAATTAAAACCTTAAACATTTTTGGACAATCATTTAAAGGACCAACATGTATTTGCTATAGCGCATCATCAGGCAACATGAATGTCAATAACAAAAAAAACTAAAAAGAGGGGCAATACATTTAATAATAGATGTTTTAGTCTGGACCAAGCACTGTACCGACCCGAAAATACATGAGCCATGTAGCTAGCATGGTGGAAAAAGGCTCAACACCTTAGACGAGACAATCGCTCGGATAACGAATAATATCATTAGCTGGTTATAAGCAGATTAATGAGCCAACACGGGCAGCCGGAGAAGCAGGCAGCAGGATATGAGGTGGCAGATGAGAGAAAAGTTTACAGTATGTTAGCCTAGCTTAGCACAACAACCAAAAAGGAAGCAGTTGGAATTGTAGGATTGTATGGCAGCAAAATGTGCCGCTAAAATACATTATATCCCAGAAAATGAAAAGCTTTTGTGTGTTTTAATCAACACCCATACATTGAAAATGAGCATTGGTTTGGTGTAGAGGTTTCTAATTAATTTTATGTCCCAACCACATTAAAGTCAAAAACCAAATCTAAAATATGTCCCAAGATTTATTAGTAGAAGCTTTCACTGTAATTCCTCAAATCAATAAAGAAATTGTGCAAATGACCTCTGTGCTCATAGCTTTGTTACTGTATATATGGTTTACGTGACCTCCTGCAGTCAACTGAGATCTGGAGAGGGTGCCCAAATAAGTGTGCGAGATCAAACACATGTTGCTGTTTTGTTGGTAATTATCTGTTCCTGTGTTGCGGATGTAGATTACATCCCCCTCGTCAGGTATTCATCACTGCCGCATTAAGCAAAAAATATCTGCCCGCAAAGAATACAAATTAATTGTATTTGATTTAATCAATGCAGCACTCAGAAAGGACCCAGCTGCTCCTAGAGATGTCGCTGCCAACCTCCAACTGAGAGGTCACTGTATAAATATTGTTTCCTGGCAAAGCAAAAACATTGTTCATAAAACTGTGGGCAGTAATTCTCAGCCCTCAAGCTCATACAAGCTGAGTATACACTACCTGGACAGCACGAGATGGCAGAGAGCCAAAACAAACAAGTGGCCGGGGAAGATAGTAGAATATCAAGCCGGGGAAGCACTCTCAGGAGTTGGCAGACTAAACCAGAGCTAAATTATGGGTAAATGTTTGGTTTATATGCAGCAGATAGCGATAAAAGAGGATTCCAATGTGAGGCTCATTCTCTGCTGTAGAATTTGTGGGGGCTTTTCTTTTGCAAGTCCTTTCCATTTGTTCTGTTATTACTACTTCTACCTCTTCTATCCAGGAACTTAGTCTCTTTTCTTTGTCCAGAAAATACCCTGCAGTATATTTTCCCCCAGGGTCTACATGTCAGACGCATAAAAAACTATTGGCCCCAGGCTTTACATCATAAAACTCTGTATGAGACTTCTTCAATCATAGTATTGACCTGCTTTTAAAGGGAACTCAGCTTCACGTTAGATCTGAACATTTTAGAGACAGATTTATGAATTGAAGTCCCTGTCAAATGTTTCTTTGGCTCCTGGAAGTAAAAAAACAAGAGAGATTTATTTTAAGAAAGAAAGAAGTTATTCCTGCAACTCAGCTGAACTTCTGGATTTACCAAGACCAGATTGTATGCTCGTATAACTCATGTTCAAAACAGCACATGTGCCTTGTTTTATTGCGAGGGTTTTCAGTGTGGGTCTTACGCCTGTAGACTGTAATCCAGCATGGCACCAGAGCGGTCATTCTGTGTTTACATGAGCTGCTCTTTCCACTGGTACAAAAGTTGCCAAAAAAATTGACATTTTGATAATTAATCTGCCATTTTGATTATTTATCCTTTGCTCTCTTTGGGGACGCTCAGAGGCAAGTCTACATTGTTTGGGGAAAAAATGAATATATTATTATTTTTATAATTGCCCTAAAATATAAATATGCGTTCTAATAATTTTTTCTAAACTGAGACTTTTTTTTATTTTGTTTTTTTTTTCATTGGGCTGGAACACTTTATTCTTGCAACAAAGTGGGAAATAAATTGGGGAAGCAAGTAAAAAAATGATGTAAACACAATACAGCAAACAATATCAGATTGTTAAGGGTAGAGGATAGTATCTAGGATAGCAGACATTCCTTTTTGTCATATAAATCTATTGCTTTATCTTCCAAGCTTGCAATAAATCTGCTTTGGCGGGACAGACATGTGATGAGTCAGAGTCAGTCCCCCTACTTACATGACACAGCCATGCATCACATGTGGAAAAAAAACCATTGGCTCTGCAGCTGTAACCCCCATTGACAGAAAGCTATCAAGTATTACAGAAAGGCTCCAGCTGAGTGGATGCAAACTGTCGCTGTATTTCAGAGTCGGCGGTGTTGCGGGAAGATGGCACCGTCCCATCGTTGACTAATGTTATAACCATGAGGAGGCTTTCAAGAAAATGAGCTTTCCGAGTGGGAACATGCAGGCACTGATGGATTGCTGTCAGTTTCCCACCTTTATGGACTACAGGTCAGAGGGTTCCTTCCTCTTCCTTGTCCTTGCTACTCGATGTTTCAATGGAAGGTCGAATGAAGTCTCACTAATCAAGAGCGGCACATGTCTCTCGCTGTGCGCCTCTGCGATATGAAATGTGCGTTTACAGACATACATTTGGATCCCAAGGCAAAATGCTGTGTTCTAGGAGGATGATGTACACCCGACATAATGTTCTTCCGAGCAGCAGCAAAAAAGTAAACAGCAGCTGTCTAGGACATGTGACCGAACGCACAGAACGAAGGGAACGAGCTGCATCGTGATTGATAAGCCTGAAGATTGCCTTAATTGAACACAGTGTGCCAGCAAGGCATATCAGCTGGAAACAAACACACACACACATTTGTACAAACTGTAAGCATGAATAAACTTCATACACTCCCTTTCATCTGCTGTTGTTCACTGAAGTTCTTTCTCTTAACGCTTTTCTTTTGTCTGCCATTTTCCACAGCGTTACTTCCTTTTGTGGTAAACACAAATCCCTTATGCAACAGAAACCAGTAGTGTCAGACTTTATCATCATACTAATAACGTTTGGAGTGTGACACGTGGTGGACAGCTTGTCCAGCTACCAGTCCAAATGCAGCCAGCTCCCACCCCCCACCCCCTTCCCTCTGCCATCCTTACCCCAGGAGGTCAGCTGTGTACTATTTCATCGGGCTTCATCTCATTACGCAACTCTTGCTATAAATATGCTTTATGGAGATCCCTGTGGTTGTTTTTTTTTTCTAGAGAGAAATACAGATAATTCATACTAATCTACTGTAACGCAGTCTTCTACACACTAAAAGGTTGAATCAGTTGCTTTATGCACTCTCTAAAAAGGGATTTAAAGATAGATAAAAACTATAGCATGAGACTACACATCATTGGCAAACCCACCTCATGTGAATGATTTTATAAGGTTATGAGATAAGGTCATAAACTGTGTGTTGTGTAATTTAGGAGCACACACACCACCACTTCATTGTGAGGAGTCAGCTTAAGGCTAATATGTACACAGTATAGTACCTGATCGGATCAGCTGTTTGTATGATGGGGGACATTTTGGGGCCATTAAAAATCAGACAATGTGATTTTCTGGATTTTTTTTCTCATTCTGTCTCTCATAGTTGAGGTATACCTATGACAAAAATTACAGGCCTCTCTCATCTTTTTAAATGGGAGAACTTGCACAATTGGTGGCTGACTAAATACTTTTTTGCCCCACTGTATATATATATCATTTGGCAGGATAAAAATGGATATTCTAGGCAATTGTACGAATGATAACTACAAATCCTAGTGTAAATATACCAGTCATTTTTTTATTTTGCATATGGTTGAATATATACAGCTCCGGAAAAAATTAAGAGACCACTGCAGCATTATCAGTTTCTTTGGTTTTTACTATTTATAGGTTTGTGTTTGAGTTCAATTTTAATTTTATTTTATTCTATAAACTACGGACAACATTCCTTTGTGTTGGAATTCAACAGACGATGGAATGGCTGCCATATATTTACTGTAGAGATAAAGATTTAACAAAAAATTGGAGTGGTCTCTTAATTGTTTCCGTTGCTGTACATGTTCTTTAAATGAAGATGTTTACCATTTGTCCATTTTAATTAACATTATCCAGACATGACAGCTGCAGCACGGTAAATATACTTTTTAAAGATGGATGAGAGAGCTGCTGCTAATGGGAACAAGCGTTTCCTAGTTAGCATTTTGTGTCTCTACAGACACAGCTTGACATTTGTGGAAATGTGTGTGTGTGTTTATGTGTGTGTATCTCTAAATCCACTATGTGCTTTTATTCTCGACTATGCATAAAGTGACATTTCATCATTAATGTAAGTATGAAACTACACGATGGGTTGCTGCTTATAGCCGCTTGTGATTGTCATTGTGTGGCAACATGGAGACATTTGAGGGCAGAGTTATCGTCAAAGATGCTCTTTGTAAAAAGGTGGGCAGAAGCTCTTGTTTCACAGTGCCACTTCTCTCTGTCTGAGACCTGCCATGTATTTACAAGTGCAGCCAGGGCACCTGACACCTTGTGTGTAACTCTAGAATATTACCCACAACCCTCACACCAGACCAGCGGGGTAACATTTGATCACAGACACCTCAAGTGCAAAGAAAGGACAATCCAGCTGAGCGGAGACAAAATCTCTGCAAATGTAATGATTTATTTGATCATTTTTAGTTACTTTAATCTAGTTTTTGTTTGTCAACACCACACTTTGGTTAATATTGGGAAAAATGTACTTTTTCAAAATCATACACTGATGAAAAAAACAGAATCACCAATCATGCATTGTGAGAAATACATATCTGCTGTATGTTATTCTTCATCTTGCTGAAAATAATAGGGATGTCCCAGGCTTTGCGGGGAGTTGTTACCTCTGCAGGTTTCAGATCATACACGAGGCACAGTTGGCTGTATGATTAATATTGCAGTTAACCAAGAAGCTGAAGATAAATCACAGGCGCTGCTTAAAATATAATCTTTAAGGCTTTGATGTTAGCACAACTGTGTACAAGGACTTACATGTAGGTCAGGTTGATAAATTGTATTTTCATGCATCGCTATCATACAGTGGAGATCCGATCTGGCGAAATACAGTGGAATTATTAAAGGGGATAGACTCACAAAACATCTAATATATCAGACAGGGTTTTTTACCTTTGAACTGTAGCTATTTACAGAATAAAATCTGTAACTGAGCAGTATTTGAAAATGTGAAGACTGACATCACATTTATTGTACCTACTTCCCTCCACCCACATTCTCATACATGTTCACACACACACACACACACAACACACACACACACACACACACGTAATGTTTGGGGGGTATTAATAACGCCCTCAAGTGAATATTCAGACCATCTCAAGCCCTCTTGACAATCCCTGCTCTTTCCTGCACTTCAGGCTAATACCCCAATGCAGCAGTCGCTTGTACATTCTGCACCAACTCTCACTGAAGACACATCCGTCTGCC
Organism: Eleginops maclovinus; assembly: GCF_036324505.1. NCBI lineage: Eukaryota > Metazoa > Chordata > Actinopteri > Perciformes > Eleginopidae > Eleginops > Eleginops maclovinus. The sequence continues at coordinate 14,447,112 of NC_086356.1, read as the reverse complement.
TGGGATGCTCTGTGAAGCATGCATATTCCAGCTTCACATTTAACCATTAGCCAAAAATATTTCACATACAATGCATATGCATATATTCAATGCATACATTTACACCAGCAGACTGTGTCCCTATAGTAGTGTGAATACTCAAATGCACAGACCGTCACTCCTACTGATCAACGTATATTCTGGCTGCATTCAAATTCAGTTTCAAAGCTGGTTGAATTTGACATTAATGGCCATTACTGTTTTTTTTGTTCTGCAGGTCCCTGTTCTGAGCTGATGTGTGTTCGATGGGCAGAGGAGGTTTCTATTTCATCTGCAGAGCATGTATTCATGCAGTATATTGCAAGTTTGTCACACCTCATGTACAGGTACTGTATGTCTGCACACACACTTACTGCACTGCAGCACTCTCCAGCCGCCTCCCCATCATGCCCTTTGATATTCAATCAATGCAAAGGCGTCTGATGCCTAATCTGAGACATTTTTGATCAAAGAAGGTGTCTATAAGAAAGGTTGATTCTATCTATTCTGGTCTGTGAGATTACCCTGCAGACACCGTTTGGAAGCTTGATTGTGTATGCATGACTGTAGGCATGTAGCAAACTGTTTGTGGGTCTGTGCATTTTCCCAGGTGTCAGGTTTATACTGTGTGATGCAGCCCTACTTTGTTTGGTATTTTAGGCTCAGAGGCACATAACTAGGTCCTTTGCCAACACATCCGGCCCTTCCCTTTCTCCTGTGTCATCATCTCTGTCTACACTCTGTGAATATAGGGTTGGATGTAGGGTGGGGATATATGGGTTTGTGTTGTCCCAGAAAACATATCTCCGAGGGTCTGCAAACACACAACAGAAAATATAAAGAGCCACATCAAAGAATCCCTTTTCTTATTTCTCCTACTGTCCAAACCACAAAGTATTAACTCATTACAACACGCTGCTTCCTGTGCAGGAAATATTTGAACATCACTAATATAGCAAAAATATAGCTCAGGACAAAGCTCCTTTAAAAATAATAATAATAATCATGGTCAAACCCAACAGATGGCGTACACCAGATGTTCATGATTACTTAAATATAAAATGATTCCCAATTTGAACACCATTAGCAAATTAAAAATGAGAAGACAGGGGAGGTGGGTGTGAGAAATTCCTGTCACTGGCACCGAATCAACTGAGCAAACAGGAATGCCCTTCGTGTTTTGACTCCATAGGTGTTGGGGGGGGAAGGCTGGCTGGTGTGGATGTAATCACCGCTGCTTTATAAAAAAAGATGGGCTGGCTTGCAAAGGTCCTTTACCCAGATGCTGTTGCGTAATAACTCATTGAAAATTAAAGCTCTGTTGTTTAGTATTGGCTTCCAACCTCTGGGAGCAGCCGGCCAGCTTTTGGCTCCACGTCACCGAGCTGATGCCCATTGCCAGTCGCAGGAGGCCATTGATGATTAACTGTCTGTAAGCCGGAGGATGGAAGGACACAACGCTTGTAAGCCCCGAGATATTAGAGCACTATAGCTCCAGCTTCATACACATTTAGCAGATGATGTACCATAATGTGGATTTAAATGAAAGCGGATACACCGGGCCTTAGTGAGATTTCGTGTCCGTTGCATGCAGGATTTAATTAACGTTTATTAGAAAAATGGCGAGACTGTGTTGCTGATTGGCTGATCTCACTTGTGTGACATGGATGAGGATATCAGATCACTGCTCAATCACACTGAGAGAAGCAGGATGTATTTTTTCCCTGGCTTACACAAAAAGCCACACAAATGGACGGGCATTTGTTGATAATAATCGGATAGGATTACTATTATAGGAAATGATTTTAAGCACGCTGCAGTTGGAATTAATCAGTTTATTGCATTACCTATAAACTTAATTTGGGACCGTATCACACAGCTACTCTCATCTAGCCAAATGGGTTAGGGTTAGGGTTAGTGACACGACAGTTTTTAATCTTTACAGATTCAGGCTTCATACACAATATGAATAAAATCAGATTTCGTATCCACTGGTTGTTTTAAAAGTTATTTGTATAGCTTTTTTAATTGACGTCCATTGGTTTATGCAACATACTTTGTGTTCGAAGAGCCAAAGTGGTTGTGCAGAGGAACATGATTACTCCTTAGATGAGATTAGTCTGATGACCCAGATGGAGAAATTGGATTGAAGCAGAAGTAATGGTATTGAGCGGGAAAAGATAAACATAAATATGTACTGTAAATGTTGGAAGACGATGCATTCAATTTTTCGGAGAAAGTATAGGAGTTACACAGACTTGTTTCTCTCATGAACATGTGAGATTTGGCTGACTGTGCTATACTATAGGTGACACATGCATGCTAAATCACATACATTACTACAGCTAATGACTCTACCACCAGATGACAGGCTTAATTCAATGTGCAATGCATGAACAAATCTAATTAATGGTATCACATGACATTACTGTCATTTAAGAGCTTATAAAAGCCTTCTACCAGCTGATGTTTCACAGGCAGCAGCATTTCATTTTTGTTTACGATAGCCACACATTTAAGCTTTATATAAACGTAATTATGAACATTTTCTTGTAAACATGTTGCTGTAATCAAAACCGTAGCTGGTTTGTAAACGTTGCATCGGCCAATGATAAAACGATGACTTTTAGAAGGTACAGTGTTTATCAAGCTTAGGTTGTTAGCATGCTAGCGTTCACAGATTAGCATTTAACAGAACGTATAGAGGCTGGGGAGGAAGTCTTAGTTTTTGACATTGGATATTTTGATAAATGATTGACAAAAGGTCAGACACAATTTTTAAATCCATACAGTTAAGAACATGTTATAAATAATTTCACAGTAATGGTATTTAAACAAAGCCAAAAATATCAACCTGCCTGGTGCACTTGGGGATCTCCACAGTCATTTGGAAAAATCGCCTGGAAAGCCTAAACACAATTGTGTACCACCCATGCATTAGGTGTTGAGATATTTCAATAAATAAATGAACACTTTGTCTTGCTTGTTGTGCTTCAGGATATGCCAGATGACCTTTGTTATTTCAATTGACACGCATTAAACCTCAAATATCAGCACCAATTTGAATGGCAGTCCATCTTATAAGTGCTGGGATGAGTCTGCCTCTGATTTGGCAGCCCTGGAGCTGAGCTAAATCCAAACTCAAAAATAGCCACCAATTGAAATCCTATGCCGATGAATTAAACAGGTGCACCTGATACAAGTGTTTCTGAGTCCTATTTGATTCATTCCAGAAAGGTCCAGGTGTGTGAGGAGATTGTGTTGCCCATTCAGATGCTGATGCATTATTAATCAGAGAGTGCCACTTAAGTCCTCCTTAGGTCCCATGACACACCTCAGCGTTTCACTCCAAAGGCCAATTGAGAGGAACGATGACTAAAGAGCACGCAGGTGAAAGGCTGCTATCATGATGGCAACATCTGCTCGGTCATACTAAAATCATGACGCAGTAAAATGGTAACACAAGCTTATGTATGCAGAGGTTTCCCCCCAAAAAAATCCCCTAGAAGTCAAAACATATTAAAGAAACATCTGATTTGATAAACCCATTGCACTTTGAAAAACTGATCTAATAATCAGGAATTAATAAAACACTGGGGTAAATTAGAAAATGTACCAATTGGTATTTTATTGCAACATAAATTATAGCATTTGTCTTTGTTTTTTCTACTGTAAAAGAACATTCCCTTTTTACAGAAGGCATAGCTTTTCCCCTCAGGGATTAATAAATGATGTCTTAATCTTAATCCCCTTTTTACTAACAAATTGGAGGTAAGTGCCAAATAAATCCTTGAGATGTTCACTTTCTTACTGAGAACTTGATTAGAAAATTAAATATGATTAAATATGAAGCTCCAGGCCCCGGCCGTGACGCAACTACGCCGGCGACCCGAGTTCGATTCCCGACCCGTGGTCCTTTCCGGATCCCACCCCGACTCTCTCTCCCACTTTCCTGTCACTCTCCACTGTCCTATCCAATTAAAAGCAAAAAGCCCCCCAAAATAAAATATGAAGCTCCAGCCTAACAAAGACTGGAAGAACGGAAAACGTTACAGAAAAGTAAAGCCTGACAGAGTTGCTATCCTTGCTATTTTAAGTAACTTTGGATATTATTGATTCTTTCAGAATGTTAAGGGTGATTAGAGGCAGATTTGTTTCAATAGTGCCAACCCGATGCAAATTGGCCAGTGGGAGTTAAATCTGTTTTAAATGTGGCTTGACTTTGCAGTTTAGTTTTGTATTAAAAGCATAAGAATACCAATTAGGATCCAAAGCCCTTTTAATAATGTCGTCAGACACTTATTATAACAGTCTGAGATTATCATTAGCACTTTTGATGGACTAAATGGACGGTGTCTTTAAGGATAAAATTGCAGCTTGTATCACGGCTTTATTGTTCTCACTCATTAATGGACCAATCAAAAAAATGCTGTCACTTTAAAAATAAAGCCCAGGTTGAAAAGTACGTAGGCTACTGAAGTACATGACATGATAGTTGTATCGATCATCTTCGGTTACTCTCAGAAAGAAACTGAGCGTATTTCCCTAAATGTCAAACTATCCTGTAAAGATTTTCTCATAAGCTGAGGACGCTATTAAATACTAGGAGGATCTCACAAAGCAAACCATGAATCAGACTTAAAGCCTTTCACCGCGCCCCTAACTGCTTCCTGTCATTGATGTAGCACACATCACAACAACCTGAACGTCAGTTGGCAGGCCGGCGAGCACGTCCGTATCGCATCACAGATTGAAACCGTACCAGAGTGTAACGTGTCTCCCAGGTTCGTGGGTCACACGCTGCCTGTCCGGTCGTGTAATAAGAGAAGAGAGGGTGCTAGCCAGGACGCTCAAACGAGCCCTGAGCAGCCCAGGCACACATCCCATCAACACGTTACCTCAAGAATCCTCTGACCCTCGCCAAGTTCCCCTTGTTTTCACATCGTGGGGATGAATGGGCTCCTCAGATTTTTTGGGGGGGGAGATGTGGGGGGGGGGGGATCAGGTGACCGTCCCTGGATTTCCTCAGTGAGATTATGTGGGTCATACTCTCCTTTGACTAATTAAAATTGAAGGAGGGAGAGTCTTGCTTCATTCTCAGAAGGCATGGATATATTTTACCACTACCAATTAAGGTAAAACTTTAATTGCGTGCAAGATAAACAGTATTGTCGGCCATTTTTCCTGGTCCACAGTCCACCCTGAAGACGCTAAACTACCAAAGGTGTCAAATGATAAAGCTTAGTTAGAAAAATACCTCTTTGATGTTGAGTCTTAAGCTCGATTCTCTCCATATTTACCCTCTGGCTAGAGCTTGAGAACAAACAACGAGTAGGAAAAAATACATTACTGACTTTGCACTTCCTTTTGTGACTGTAATTTTATTTGGACATCTAAAGATAATAGCATGCTCACTGAAGCAGGGTCAATTCTGTTTTTAAAGCCTGCGGCTGTTTTTCCTGGCTCACACAAAATGATAAGATGTTTACGAAAGAGAGGGCAAAACTGAGAAGATGATGTTACGTGTTCATACATGAATCTGATTATAATACAACTAAAACACAGGGGGAAATGAGGGGGATTGCTCACAGCAAAAATGTGGGATTTGATTTAAATGTTTGCACCTACTGGCACCTAAATGCAGAAGGACCATAAAATATAAGGTTAATTTAACTGATCAGGGAGCCAGATGCGAAGCTTATTACACAACCAGATTCTAAACAAACTAACGACTCCCAGTATTAATTGAAATTATTTTATTAACTCAAAATTGATCATATTTATTCTACTCAGAAAAAAAACTCTGGAACTGCGACAACAACAACTTTATGGCAGCACTGATGGAGGTTTTCTGTAACTATTCAAGACTGTTCACCGTGTCTGATTCACTAAAGTCCTTAAACTCTGCAGAGCCCAAACCGTGTTCCTGTTAGTGTTTACTTCCTGTCTGTCTTCTTCTGGGGATTTATCATACATCCAGCGCTCCTTATTTGAACATCTTTTCCTTGCTCTTTCTTGATCCTCCTTAACAGTGGTCAATAAATCCTTGACAGCGGTCTGTACTACTGGATTAAAAACGTGTCACATGTTCTGAATTGACCAATCAGAATCGAGTATTCAAATAAACCCTCCATCCATCTTCTCCCACTTATCCGTCAGGGTCGTGGAGGTAACAGCTCCAGCAGAGAGCCCCAAACTTCTCTCTTCCCTGGTCACATCAACCAGGTCTGACTGGGGGATTCCAAGGCGCTCCCAGGCCAGCGAAGAGATATAATCCCTCCACCTGGTCCTAGGTCTACCCCTCGGTCTCTTCCCAGCTGGATGTGCCTGGAACACCCCCCTAGGGAGGCGCCCAGGTACAAATAAACCATGTAAAAATAAATTATAAAGTACAGTCACATTTAAAGAACAGTAAATATTACACAGGAGCTACATTCTATTTGTGCACAATATTCATTGTGCGTTTCATTATTTTGTGCGAGGATTAAGTGTCTAAGAAGAAAAATATAGAGTTGATTATTAAACTACAGTCGACAAATCTAAATGACTCACCTGGACAAGGAGTAATTGAGCTGTTGTAAGAGTACCAGCATTTCTAACAGAGGCCTATATTTCATATAAATGAACATTTTAAGATTTTGAAAAACATGTATTATTTCTTTAACAGATTCAGAAGATAACATTAACGTGGTTGCATTAGTACATTTTCAGGTTCATATTTTGTGACATGTTTCCATGCTTCATTGTTCAAAAAGGTCTTTATTTTTCTCATACAGCACCTCATTTCACCCTCTGTCTGAAACCAGAGCTCAGTCTGCTGTGATTGGTTAGCTGGCAGCTCTACCATGATGTCACATACAAGGTGTTGGAACACTAGCCAAGTTATATCGTGATGTCATTATGTCATGGAAAGGAGACAAAGGAATCCAAGTAAGGCATTTCAGATGGGGGTGGGACAGAAACTTTGGGATTTGAGCCTTAGCAGACTGTTTACATGCACATTTAGCTATATCACAGGAAAGGAAGAACTCCAAAAAACCGAATAGAGCTTCTAAAGCAGTAAAGTAAAGCTCATGTATTACAGATTCCAGGAAGCAGTTGCAGCATAAGGAGCCTTTCCCTCCTCTAATCAGAGCAAAGCTACACCCCTTGACCAGTTTTGGATCAAATTACAGCTGTGATTCAGCTTTCTCAGCCATGAACACTATTTAAAAAACAGTACTGTTCCACCAATGCACACTGCATGACAACGGAACTCACTCCCTTCAAGACCACATTTAAAATACTGCCAGGCCCATTTCTCTCACCAGGAAAGGACATTGAACATTGAATATATGTAAATCTAATTGATTTCCATCTAAATTCAATGTGTGAAAATACATAATGCTGAAATGATATGCAGATACATATTTTTGGGATTTATTAATGAGTAATATGATACAATTAATACATGGTGAGGTTAGGACCTGAGCTTGGAGGAGATGTTAGAACTGGACCTCTTTGAACTTTAATTAAAAAACCGTCTGATGTACTGCAAGCTCAGGAATGTGATATCTGCACTGAAAATGAAGGATGGCTCGTGAATTGCATGATCATTAATTAAAGTGAATTTTAACATATGCTAGTGTTACTAAGGCTCGGCTCACACTCACTTTCCCTGAATACATGCTGCACTGCCACTCTACTTATGCTGAATTGCTTCCATGTAGTGTGCTAAATTATTATGTCACCCCCTCCCCTTTCTCCTCACAGTGCTGCCGTAATTCATGCAGCATATTTTATAACAAACATGACATCCTAAAGGATTGCTTCCTCGATGTAGGTCAAGGATCAGCATGCAGTCTCTGGTTCCCGAAGCCAATTCCTCTGTTTGTTTTTATGATGCATTAAAAAAGACGGATAAATTAGGAGATACCCATGTGCTTTTCTGAAACCGAGAAACAGTTCTGTGTTAATGACGCTTGAGTGTAAACAAACTACTGTAGGTGGCCTAGTTACAGCGATGACAGCCAAACATTTCTTCTTCTTTTTTCTAAGTTTATGACGCAAATTAAGGCCAGCTGCACATATTTGGCCATAACGACAACATTCCAGTCCAAAGAAAAACATGCGTCAATGTACTCAGGTTTTAAAAGGTGTAATTGGAGTGATTTGACCACATACTGTTTGTCATCCAGTATGTTGTCAGATCGAATAAGCGGAAACAGGGTGAGGGATTAGCTGTCAGTGATGTGCATCATCAGCTATACTGATCTGTGTGTGTGTGTGTGTGTGTGTGTGTGTGTGTGTGTGTGTGTGTGTGTGTGTGTGTGTGTGTGTGTGTGTGTGTGTGTGTATAAATACAGTGGGGCAAAAAAGTATTTAGTCAGCCACCAATTGTGCAAGTTCTCCCATTTAAAAAGATGAGAGAGGCCTGTAATTTTTATCATAGGTATACCTCAACTATGAGAGACAGAATGAGGAAATAAAATCCAGAAAATCACATTGTAGGATTTTTAAAGAATTTATTTTCAAATTACTGTGGAAAATAAGTATTTGGTCAATAACAAAAGTTCATCTCAATACTTTGTTATATACCCTTTGTTGGCAATGACAGAGGTCAAATGTTTTCTGTAAGTCTTCACAAGGTTTTCACACACTGTTGCTGGTATTTTGGCCCATTCCTCCATGCAGATCTCCTCTAAAGCAGTGATGTTTTGGGGCTGTCGCTGGGCAACACGGACTTTCAACTCCCTCCAAAGATTTTCTATGGGGTTGAGATCTGGAGACTGGCTAGGCCACTCCAGGACCTTGAAATGCTTCTTACGAAGCCACTCCTTCGTTGCCCTGGCGGTGTGTTTGGGATCATTGTCATGCTGAAAGACCCAGCCACGCTTCATCTTCAGTGCCCTTGCTGATGGAAGGAGGTTTTCACTCAAAATCTCACGATACATGGCCCCATTCATTCTTTCCTTTACACGGATCAGTCGTCCTGGTCCCTTTGCAGAAAAACAGCCCCAAAGCATGATGTTTCCACCCCCATGCTTCACAGTAGGTATGGTGTTCTTTGGATGCAACTCTTCATTCTTTCTCCTCCAAACACGACGAGTTGAGTTTTTACCAAAAAGTTCTATTTTGGTTTCATCTGACCATATGACATTCTCCCAATCCTTTTCTGGATCATCCAAATGCCCTCTAGCAAACTTCAGACGGGCCTGGACATGTACTGGCTTAAGCAGGGGGACACGTCTGGAACTGCAGGATTTAAGTCCCTGGCGGCGTAGTGTGTTACTGATGGTAGCCTCTGTTACTTTGGTCCCAGCTCTCTGCAGGTCATTCACTAGGTCCCCCCGTGTGGTTCTGGAATTTTTGCTCACCGTTCTTGTGATCATTTTGACCCCACGGGGTGAGATCTTGCGTGGAGCCCCAGATCAAGGGAGATTAGCAGTGGTCTTGTATGTCTTCCATTTTCTAATAATTGCTCCCACAGTTGATTTCTTCACACCAAGCTGATTACCTATTGCAGATTCAGTTTTCCCAGCCTGGTGCAGGTCTACAATTTTGTCTCTGGTCTCCTTTGACAGCTCTTTGGTCTTGGCCATAGTGGAGTTTGGAGTATGACTGTTTGAGGTTGTGGACAGGTGTCTTTTATACTGATAACGAGTTCAAAAAGGTGCCATTAATACAGGTAACGAGTGGAGGACAGAGGAGCCTCTTAAAGAAGAAGTTACAGGTCTGTGAGAGCCAGAAATATATATATGTGTGTGTGTGTGTGTGTGTGTGTGTGTGTGTGTGTGTGTGTGTGTGTGTGTGTGTATTGTCAATGCTCTCTTGAACTTGCTCTGTGCAGCAGTAAATCTAAGCCTAAAGACCACAGTGCCCTCCTGTGGGAATTGGAAGTATTACATATTCATACCCAGCTGTGTGGCCACTTTGATAATGGAAACTAAAGCTAGTCTTATGGTGTGTCATTAAGCTAGTCTTAAGCATTAATCTGCCACTCGTAATTATTTAATACTTAAAGTTTTGCAGCAGCTGGAATTATACGAGTCAATATAAAATAATAGTTTGAAAGGAAAGGTTTACAATCTGTGTCAGTGCTTTATTTCACACTTTGAATTTGAATGAGAAAAATAAATCCTATGAAATTATTGGATAGCTCTGACAATATGCTAATTCAGATGTAGGAAGGATATAATCTGTTCATCTTAAAATCAAGCTACAGCTAATTCCTGTAATTCAAATGGTCATTGCACTGTCTTCTTAACTTTCCTTTTACATGCATTCAGATTCACATAAAGTAAAAGCAGACAGTTCCGCTCAGGGACAGATAATCTATAGGTCTGAATCAGAAAACAATCATGTATTTTTCAAGGAATTATTGTAATTAATGATCTTGTTTGTGGTTGTATTTGTGTGGATTGAACTCCTCAAATGACTCCTGTGCCAAGTGCATTTGCAATATCATTTAATTGAAAACCCCAAAATTCACACCTGCAACAACCCTATGACTTCTGTTTAATTGAGTTTAAACTATTTTAAACAAATTCCTGACATCAGTTTTTTTCTGCCTTGGCCTTGGTAAGTGTATTAAGTTGATAGATGGATGTTATATTTATATATGGCGAGGGCTCTCGTGAAAAAGCCCCCCTCTCTCAGCTGCAGGGCTGCTGACTGCAGGTTGAATTCTGCCTTACTGGCCACTCGGCACGCAGGGAAACAGATGGGTAATAAGGTCACCGCAGACGTACCTCAGGAGAACAGACACGTTGCAGACGCACCAGCTGTGCTGACTCAGGACAACATTAGACTCAGAGGAATTGAATTAAGATCTCTTTTTGTAACAAGGGGAGTTGTTGCTCTGTGTGTTACATGACAAGCTGTTCGGTAAGTGGAAATGTAATAAAGCAGGGTCCAAAAAAAGCTTCTTCCACATGAATACAGACAGAAAAACACATGGTTTACATCCAAAGATGCAACAGTTGTTTCGTCTAAGAGTGGATGTTATAAAGATGACTAGAGCATGTGAACGTTTTTATTTGTTCATTGATGAGTCGGAATTTGCACTTGTATGGTAATCAGCATTTCATGAACAAAAGAGCTGTTTCATTTTCTGTAACACATTGGAAAAGGGATGTATCCTATGTTTTTGCTGTATTTTGTTTTGTTTTCACCAACAGAATGAGGAATAAGAATGAATCATTTTCCCACAAGCAATACACTGGAATACTTTGGTTCCCTTGTACACAAAACACTTCATCAGTTTTCTCCCTATATAGCCTAATTTGGTTTGGTAAGTATGACTGAATACATAATTTATCACAGCTTTTAGTCAGTTTCCCTGGAAATAATAGCTTTTTCCCTGCTGGGCCCATACTACAGGGAAGTAGGTACGTTACTCATATAGTTTGATATACTTTCTATGATAATCATACAATGTTATGATTCTCTAAGTAAACGGGCTATATTGGAGATAGAAAGTGCAACCGCAGGAGTAATATCAAGTATGAGCAGTGGGGTTTAAAAGGTCCTTTAACTTACCTGTTCTCCCTCCCATTTCCTCTTTGGGTGCATTGTTAGTTAGGGTTAGCTATGTTTGCTGTCCCAAGCATGCCCACTTTTAGGCATCGTCCTGCTGTTTTCCCGTTCCATATTCCTCGCAGAAAGATGCTTGATATGCTGAAAGTTTGTTTTTGAACACGTAGGCCACCATTCCGTTCGTACACAAAAAAATGCCAAGCTAGCAGTTAGCCATTAATCACGAAAAGCTACTCGACGTTAAATCCGCTTAATTATTTACTACAATGTGTTAGTTTTGTAATATAATATGCCCCTGTTATTGGGCCCAAAATGTTAATGACTTTTAAATGTGTGATGTAAAGATAAAGGTTCCTGGTAACCATTTTTCCAACTCCTGACAGCTGCTTCTAACAAGTGACAGCGTTACTTGGCAAATAGCCAATCAAATTGCAGTAGGGTCATGATATTATTGCCAACTTTACGCATGCGCATTGCTGTTTTCCCACGCTCCACCACATGACAGCGGAAAGTGCATTAAATTCAGCCACTGCCCTTAAATTGTAGAATAAAAAATACAGCTATGAATGAGGGCATCTTTATAAAGCCACACTTTTATTTAACTGTGGCCATAATACACACTGCACGAAAATGGAACATAATTTAACAATGCATGCTGAAAATGTAAAAAAACGCGGCAAAAAGCAACACGTTTTCCCTAGTTTGTGGAGTATATATTGGAACTAGTCAGTGGTGTTAAAAGAAATTCCTAATTTGTTTTTTTTTTTTTTAATCGACATGACTCAAATATTGTAGAAAGCTCATCATATCAACTGGTAACTTAGCATTATCCTTTTGCCTATTATTTCAATTACATTATTATAATATTTTACACACTTCCTAAAACATTACCACAGCAAGTGTGTCACAGCAGTATGCATCATGTTCTAGTGTCACCTGGAAACTGTTTTCGTCAGGAAGAGCTTCTTGCACCTTTTTTTTCTTATTTAATGCTTTGCTGCAATTGCTGATGTTTCTTAATTTGCTTGTGTTGTGTCAATTTTCATCTGAAGTAAACATTTGCATTCACCTGCTTAATAGAATATCCTCTTGATTTATAATCTGAAATAATGTACATTTTGTGATGTATACGGTTTATTCAGAATACAAACTCATGCAGAGTGAATGTGCGATGCAGAGATTTTAAATAAATACACCAAAATCGTTATTTAAACACTCTTTTATTTTACAATAATACTGCCTGTCTGGGACAGGTCATAAATTATTACATATTTCCAAACAAACAGGCACATTAACTCCTTTATTGTGGCTTATTCACCTATATTTTTTAAAAATCTTGTTCTGTTTCCCTGTAGTTTTTGATTCAGAGTAAGCACTGCAATAATTACAACACCTTGCACAGTTGGAAAACCAAAACTACACATATCTTCAAGTCAACCAACATATAAACAGTACATCACCTTACAGGTTTTGGCGAATAGAAATCTGTGTTCAGTGCATAATGTGCATGGCATGGGAGAAGATACATTCATCACCATCTAGTCGCTTCAGTCCTCGTTGTCGGAGCTGTCCACTGGGTCAGTGTTGTGGGTCAGCATGTAGTTGTCCATGTCGATGGAGGGGCAGTTGTGGATGGAGTAACGCAGGCGTTCAGCGAGGATGGCCTGGCTGGTGTACGGGGGGAGGCGAAACAGGAAGAAGCAGGTCTGCGCAGTTGGGAGGCCGTTTACGGGCTGAAGGAAAATGAGAGAAAAAACATATTGTTGGTACTGTTAACGTGTTTTACCTTGTGATAGTTATTAGTATAACATTGGATAAGATATGAAGGCTTCAGAATTTGAAAAGAATATCATTATTTTTGACTGACTTTGCAATTGCAATATCAATCACAGAATTGAAGGGATTGATCATTTTAGCGTCATAATTCTGCTTATCATTAACAAATATACTAAACGATTATTCCGTAATTTATTTTAGAGCATCTGTACAAAACAAATATGTTTTGATCCTTCTGTGAAATCATTTTGTGGTGAACGTGGTAAAATGGTATTTAAACACATTTGTATCCTTTAACAAATATTGTGCTTCTTGAAATTTGTATATTCACCAGTCTATATTTTCATTTTGAAGGACTGTCTTATATTAGAAATTCTAAATGTATACATATTTTGTTACAGCGGTTAAACAGAAATGAAATACAAAAAATACCATTGACAGAGTATCAATAGAATACACTATGTATCATTTATTTTAAAAAGTTGAAATACACTGTAATAGACCAACAAATTACTAAAAGAAATATAACATAGGATACTGTATACATACATTACACTAAGGTGCAAAGTCGTTAATTTTTTTTTAATTAAAATTGAAATGCAATCAGGTAAAGTGTGAGTAAAATATGTAGAAATTGTTCAGGGTTATTTTTTGAGAAGGGACCTCACCCTATCAACCTTGATGATCTGGAACTTCTGCGTGATATCAGCCGGGTTGGAAGGCAACCTGGACCGGCCGGAGACGAAACGTAGGAAAAGCACTCGCTCCTCATTGGTGAACTCCTCCAAGCTCTGCCAGAACCAGCCAATGAGCTGGTGGCTCTCGGTGATGTCACGGTAACGCACCAGCTTCTTCAGCATCTCGACTGAGACCTCTGGCAGGCCACACACCAGCTGCTCCAGCTGCTGAGCTGTCAGCAGGGAGAGGAGGGGCACAGGGATGATGGTGGACATGCCCTCTCTGACTGCTGCCACCTGGACAACAGAACAACAGCGCTTTGATACTTCTGAGGCGAGAAAAAGGGCACAACAAACAGTCTGTGTCGTGAGCACTAATGGAAACTGGTCGCCACGCTGGGTGTTTAAAATGGATGAGCATCAGATACAGTAGAGGGAAAGGCCCACCAATGTTTTTACTGTACTGCATTATATATATATTCTTTCTCATACTGTCTGTCTGAATTTATCGATTCACCCTGTGTCTGACATGCTGTTTTCTGAGCTTGTCTCTTTAGGCCCCACTTCCAAAAATGACGGTGCTCCTTCGCAAAGGTAGTAATCAGGCAGTTGGTGGAGATACTCAAATTGTAGAGGGATATTATATTCATGTTTCAGAAATCGTTTTTCTGATCTAGCAGACCACAGAGAAATAACGCACTGGGTTGCCTTTCACAGTTTGTGAATTGGTAGGCACTCCAGATACCCAAATGTGTGGTTTCAAGCACTGAAAAGTGAGTTTTTGTCATGATATGTACCTGTTAACAGGTCTGTTATCTACATCATGTCCAACATGTCAACCCTTCATACCTGTGAATCCATCTCATGCAGCCTGTAGTCCATTGCTCTCTCCACATATTCAGTCCTGTTGGCGAAGGTCAGGGCGATGTTTTGACCTCCAGGAACAACAGGTACCAGCCTTCCCTCTGCACTGTGGGCCATGAATGTGTCCAATGGGATCATCTTTAGAGGTAGAAATAGCAAGAGGTTAGTATAGAAAAAGGGAAATTGAAAATGTTCTCTGCAACAAGATGATTTGTAGAACATCTCACCACATGGAAGTTATCCTCAGTGATTCCACTGTTTTCCAGGTGGAGGATGCCTTGGAGGGTGCGGTATGTGAGTAGATCCACCTCCTCCAGGTCCGCCCCTCCTAATGGCATGGAGCAGAGCTGTTTCCACACCCAAGGAGCCAGATGCAAGTCCAGAGGTTTCTTAGTGCGGATGGCTACAGCCATGAGGATGCCAAGGAACCGAAACTGGACCATGTGATCCTCTGAGAGAGCAGCTGGGTTCAAGAAGAACCTGTGGGGTACACAGCAAATGCCAGAAGTTAAGTTTGTTTTTGAAAATGGGAGTTTTTTTCCTCTATAAATGTTACTTTGTCTATCAAAAGACAACTTTACCTGTCAGTGTTGCTGCCCACATCAGCAAAGCTGTTGGGAGTATGAATCAGAAGATCCACAACACCAGACTGTAACTCCTGGTGAAAACACATTATTGTAATCACTTTACAAAAAAAAAGCACTGAATAATCCAGGCCGGTTCATCTCTGTTGAGACCTTGTGTGTGTGGTTTACGTCCTACCTGGCACATCTCAGTGATGGTGTCATCAAACACTCCTCCGGCATCGTCCGCTCCCTCTCCGACAAGTTTGACCTTCCAGGCTCGTGATGGCAGCCGCAGCTCTAGGGGATTCAGACTCACCACTTGCTTTGCGATCTGCACAAAGATAGGCTTGCTCGAACGCCCTCTGTGGGAGACATCAATCACAGATAAAACAAAAAAAAATGCAACAAAAACAACTTAGGTGTCAGACATAAGTCCTCAAATGCAAAATATGCCCGGCCAGTCGGTCAGATTTGTTCTTTTTTTTGTTCAGAGACATTCACATTCTACCATCAGACTGAATATCATGCTCATCCTTACCTGGTGGAAATCCGTTTCACAGTGATCTGTGGCCCATATGTTTTGCCCTGGGTCATTGTCCTGCCAATGGAGCGTACTAGAGGCAGAGTGTTGACCTTGGGTGATAGAAGACCTCTGAGATCACCTCTAATGATGGCTGTCGTCCCTGAACTATAGCGTGATGTGGACACCTGGATAGAGTGAAGGACAGGGAATTTAAAAAAAGGGCAAGAATGACAGCTGGGCGCAAAGACGACAAACAAGCAGCCGCTGCAGGAAGTACATATTTTAGCATACTCAAAAGGCAAAAAATGGTATCAACGTTTACCGGTTTCTTGGTGTCCAGGTTGAGCAGCCGCCAGGACTTGTACATGAGATCAGAAAAGTGGTAGAGTACCCTGAGGCGCATGCTGAGGACATGAGGGCTGCAGTCTTTGAGCGTGTTGTATTGGGGGGGGACTGCCTGGGGAAGGCCTAGCTGGAAACTTCCAGAGGCACCTGGAGAGGAAGGTGACAAATTAAGTCCCAGGTGTATTTCCATAAATCATAGGTGCCATGATGAAAGAGTATTTGTAGGACGGAGTGTGTACCTGAGTTTTTCAGCGAGGTAGAGGGGGTGGTCCATGCTGCGCTGTGGCAGCGGCCGCCGGAGATCTGCCTTATGTTTTTCCCCTGGAGGCTGGTTATGAGCGTGGGTTCCTTCACCAGGTTGGAGTGTCCAAGGCCGAGCTGTAACACACACAGTTATAATAATGCTCCTGATATGCAGTGATGATCAATCTGCAGATGGATGAAGGGTCAAGCTTTTAATAGAGGATGTTGGTTGCATACCTGTCCGTCACTGTTGCAGCCCCAGGCGTAGACGTCTCCAGTGGAGGAGAGGGCCAGCACATGTTCACAGCCCACAGCAATGTCTTCAATAAACAGTCCCTCCAGAGACGGCACCACCTGGGGGCAGGATTTATTCTTCAGCATGGAGTCCGGCAGGCCAATCAGACGCTCTGAGAGATGAACAGAGGGAAGAGTTCTTAGGCACGGGCATCAATACATCATACTTTATTAGTTGTTTTACATTCCGTCTCAATAATATATTCTGCAAAGTGAGTCAAGAAAATGCAGTGAGTTCAGAAGGGTAGAAGTGGAAGTATAAAGGAGAATAAAATGGGAATACCCAGGTACAAGTAACATGAGAAGAAGAGAATAAGGAACCCTTAATCTGCTCCATAGCTTCACTCTGATAACTGGATTTAAACCACACTGTACATTTTACATTTATATTCCATTTAATGTTCCATACCTTACACATTTAATGTATATATAATATCCTGCTTTATTTTTTTTTTGTTTATATTTTGTGTCGTTTTTTCTCCGACATGCATATTTTTTACTTTATTTTTCATTATTATTTTTTTAATTTAATGCTATTTTATTTCTATGGTAATATACAATGCCTTGTCTTTTTGTTGCTGCAACGCAAACATTTCCGAAACTGGGATCAATTAAGTACATCTATCTATCTATCTATCTATCTATCTATCTATCTATCTATCTATCTATCTATCTATCTATCTATTCATCGTCCCACAGAGGGGAAGATTAAGTATAAAATACTTGAGTAAATGTACTTTTTACCCCACCAATGTTAACATAAAGACATTTCATTTATTTTTTCCAACTCTTGTAAATGAATGTTTAATGACAGCAGTTGTGTAGTATAGTGTTTGTATTAGATTATAATACAATGAATTACTACCTATGTGTGAAACTTTTCCATCATTGAGACAAAAGTAAATGGAGACAGTACAATAACAATATATTCACAGTAAAACATACCTTGTCCAAATGTGTAAACATGTCCATCACAGGCCAACGCCACGGAGAACTGCGTTCCACAACAGACCTTCTTAATCCCTTTGTTGCACAGCTGCTCCACTTTCTGGAAAAAGCAAAAGCCAAAAATAATTATTCATCTAAAATACAGGAAAGCACTGGTAAAATAAGTCAACAGAGACCTAAAACAATGGATACAAAAGAGAGAAGGACCGATCAGGATTATTGTTTTGAGTTTGACGATTTTCTATTTATTTATTTTTTTGGTTTACCTGTAAAGATTATTTGATTATTATTATTATTATTATTAATAATAATTTTGATTTGTACAGAGAGGATGAATGAATGATGAACTGAACTCTGTATGACTCTCGATTAGCAATGTTTGCTACAGGGGGTAGGACTAGAAAAGCTTTCATGCTTCTTCTAGCCCCTTTTGAACATGAACTTTGTTATTTAAACTTTGTGAAATATTTGTTAACATGTTCAATAAATTGACTTAATAAAAAAAAGAATATCAAGCTTTACTTTGGTATTGCCCACAACCAGGCACATATATTCCCATTGTCCACCTTTTGCGGATCCCTTAATCTGAATGCTTTGTCACTGTTGTCACTCACCTGAGGGTAGTATTTGGCTGTAGAGGAACCTGTTCCCAGTTTGCCGTAATCCCCATCTCCAAACGCCCACACAACCATGCCATCGAGGGACAGCACCAGTGTGTGCTTCAGACCACATGACACCTGAGGAAGGTAACCAAGATAGTTTGATGAGCTTACTACGTACATTTCACTGTCTCTCCAAAGGAGTTACATTTAAACGCACACAGTTCATTTCTTACCTGCCCCACATGATATCCCTCAAGCGCAGCCACCCTCTCAGGCAGCATCTTGTTGGATGTTGACCTTTGACCCAGACGGCCAGATTCACCGCTGCCAAAGGTGAACAGTTTCCCATCTACTGTGACCACAGCTGAGTGCCGGAAACCACAAGCAAGCTGGGAACGGAAGGTAAATCCAGTTGAATTCATGTATCACTTTACTCTTTTAGAACTTTATCCTGTACCATAGGAGAGGACGTTTTATCTCTACCTGAACGACCTCTTCCCCTTGTAAGGCCTCTATCTGTTTGGGTCTCCTCTGCCTTTCACTGTTACCGTGGCCCAGTTTTCCAAAATCCCCATCACCCCAACTGAACACCTCCCCGGTCTCAGTCAGGGCCATGGAGTGTCCGTCAGAGCCGCAGGACGTCACCAGCTGAGTCACCACGTACCCTGCACACAGAGCAAGAGTCAGTAACTTGTTCAACTCACAATAGAGAGAAAACAAAATAAAAAGAGGCTAGTAGAAGCTAACTGTTGTGGTTAATCAACATTGTTGGGGGCAAGAATGACAGTATCCAAAAGTAGAACAACCCTGACTTGTACCTTGGAAAGCAGAGATGATAGTGGGGACGTAGAGGTCATCAGAATTCCCCTGGCCCAGTCTGCCATACTGTCCTTCTCCTACAGCCAGGACTGTCCCATTGGACTGGACCAGGAAGGAACAGTTCTGTCCACACACAACCTGAAGGACAAAGAAAGAACACCCAACGAAGGGAAAAATGAGACAACAGTACAGTAGTATCAAGGGCATAGTCAGTGTCCTGGGGGGAAAAGTTGTTACCTGTTGTGTCTGTAGCAGAGTGGGAGCAAGGGTGGGCATCATCAGGTTGGTTCCCATTCCTGCCAGCTGTCCGTAACGTCCGTTCCCCCACAAGTACACCTCACTCTTCCCCCCCAGCTGCCAGTCCTGAGGAACACAAACAGTATAACACTCTGCAGCCAAACAAATAGTGAACACAGACGGCAAATAAAGAGACATTTTATCATCATTTTGTTTTGAAGATGTCTAAGGTGTTACCTCTGGTCTGGTAGTGGCCCATGACATCAGCTGTTCATCCATCCTGAAGCTCCACTTGCTATTGTCCTAGAAGATAGAGATGTCTCTAAATACATGCCAATAATATGGGAAACTTGTGTTTATTGTGGCTAATTTAGATTCCTGAAACACATCAAACCTTTTTATAAAAGAAACACATTCCTAACACAAGGAGAAGAATAAAATCACTCAATTGTGCCTTACTCAGTATTTAGAGTCAAGGTAGTTGCAAAGATAAAAAAAACTGGGACTTATTCTTCTCTTATCATGCCTTAAATAAATGGATAATCACATATTGTAGCAGCTTTGAAATTTAGATGCAGGTGCTGAACCAAATTCCAGTTTTAAGCCACAACAAAGGCTAACATGTGGCCTGCAACGGACCAGCTAATGCTTGTTTTTGCTTGCAGATTAAAAAAAGATGTCTTTGTTACTCATTTATTGCTGGAAGCCCAAAGCGGCCTGTTAAGAGTGAATTACATTCATAGAAAAGTGAATTTAATCAGCTTTTTTATTCTGAATCCCATATTGAGCATACAATCATAAATTAGCACAGACACATTATCCCTCCACACACTTGGCAGAAATAACTACTCACTAGTGCCTTGGTGATCTCAGTGGCATCCACCTCTTGCAACTCTGAAAGACTGAAGGATTCTGGGAAGGCCGTACCGCTGGCAATCGCCTCAGCGCTGCGGACGGTGGTGGCATAAGTGGCGAGCCAGATCCACTCCGACGGGCAGGAGTGGGCATCAGGACTGCTGTGGTGTGGAGGGCGAGGGTAACGGCACAGATGTTTCTCTAAGGACAATCCCACCGTCAGGGAGGCCAGGCTCTGCAGGAAGGCACTGTGGACCAGCTGATCACCCGCTGCCACGTGCGTCTGCGAAATGTAAAATTCTAAATCACATCCCAGCCCCACAAAACAACAAACAATGAAACTTTAAAGGGTAGTTTCAGTGACCTTCTCGTAATTGTACTGCGCCTGCAACAGCAATGGCAGCCTCTCCAGGAAGACGGCGAAACAAGGGGCCCGATTTAGACCCAGGATGTTCTGGCTTCTGAGGACCATACGACAGGAAGCTAGCACGTGATTCTGACTGATCCAGTCTGGAGTGCAGCAGATCAGCAACACATCCTGGAAGAGAACGACAACCAAACTGTAAAGCAATACAGGCAAATGGTTTAATCTACCACAATTAGGATACTTTT
This sequence comes from Eleginops maclovinus, assembly GCF_036324505.1. Taxonomy (NCBI): domain Eukaryota; kingdom Metazoa; phylum Chordata; class Actinopteri; order Perciformes; family Eleginopidae; genus Eleginops; species Eleginops maclovinus. The sequence goes on along the minus strand of NC_086356.1, from coordinate 14,426,216 downwards.
TACATCTGCTCTTATAAAATACAACTTGGAATTAGTATATAATAGTTAGAAAAAGAAGTGTACATTCAGTCTTTCCTGAAGGAGCGGTTCCACATTTGGAAAGTCAGATGGGAAGAGTAATACCATGTTTGATAAGAAGGTAAAACCATGACACAGTTAGCTTATATTAGCATAAAAAACATGAAACAAGCCTTTGAAATTGATGTTATGAGTGATCCGAATTACCTTTGACCTCCCAAAGCAAACAGCCACACCCAGGTTTGGTATCCAGGTAGTACTGACTACTGAACCCAGACCTGTAACAGTCTGCAAGACTGAACCATCCTGTAAGATTCAAAAGGAAGCAAGAGGATTAAATCACTGAATTAGACCTCTGACCGTTTTGTTTTTTTAGAATTATAAGCAACAATTGTGTAACTGTCAGCAAATGTAAGTGATATTTGCACTGGCTTCAATTAGAGCAGGTGGTTTATGTTGTTTTCTGACCTGTAAAGACCAGATGTTGAGCAGTCCCCCTATCCCTCCAGAAACCAGAGCCAGTCCACTTGAACAAAATGAAAGGGACTTCACTGCTGTGATGTGGCCTTGCAGCACGAACACACTCTTTGCACTCTCCTGCTGTAAAAAGAAACAAAACTGGATGATAAAGATGCTAAATCAGAGCCACAAAACAGAACTCAAGACAAACTGGCCATAAAAGGTATATATGTTAATAAAAGAAGGGCTACAAAAATGAGCTTCAGCAGCAGAAGCAAACTGACCTTTTCTGACCCAGTGCTTTTCTCCTGGCCCAGGGAGCTGTTCAGTATGTTGGGCAAAAATACAAAGGTGCCCCCCTGTGGCAGAGTCCAGACATGCACGGAGCCATTCTGACAACCTCTGAAGAAACATGGAGAGAATTAAATAAGAATATGCAGCCAAAAAACATAAATACATTGGCAGTTCCTTCAGTCATATGTTGGATCATAATCATCCTACAACTATATTTTCACTTATTCATTCTATTCCTTTGTACTGTAGCATTGTTACCATTTAATATTTAAGAGAAAATATGTAAACTCACGCAGCCACCATGAGCCTGGGGTCAGGGGCTCTGCCAGCGACCGGGCACCACTCTGCGATGTTAACGGTGCTGCTGTGAGTGAGGGAGTGGAGGGTCACCCAGGAGCCCCCAGAGCGCCCCAATATCTTCACTACCTCTGACCTCCCCAAACAGAGCAGCAAGTGTCCTGTGGGGTCCCATTTGAGAGAGCTTATACCGTCCTGTGAGTTGGATAGAAGGCAATGAGCGGTCAATGAGAGGAAATACAGTGGGAAATGTCTCCACTTTAGCAAACAAACCTGGAAGACTGAGAGAACAACAGGCTGCTCGTTCTCGTACACCTCAGTTGTGGCAAAAAGGATCTTTCCATTGGGATAGCCCACGGCAAAAGGCTTCTCCTCGCTGTGCCAGGCCACACACTGGGGAGCTAAGAGAGATTATAGGAGAAAATCAATCTCTTTAATTGAATTTGTTCGACATTTTGAAAAAAAACACACTTGTTCACTCTTTGCCAAGTTGGATGAAAAGATCAATAGCACTCTCTTGTCTTTATGCTAAATATTGATCTACAACAAGCAAGTAGATAGCTTGGTTGAGCATACTGAGAAAAGACAGAGTGAAAGCAGAGGGGAACAGTTTAGCCTTGCTCTGCCAAAATCTCCCCAAAAAACTAAGGAGAGAAAAGTCCCAAGGAAGAAGAAATGGTTGAATTTACTGTCAGTCCTTGTTAACCTGCAACATGTGTTTTTGACTTTTCTGTTTATGTGAATGTTAAACAAAGAAAATATTAGATGCTAATTAGAAAGCTAATGCTAGTATATGCATTGTTACAATTGCATTCAGATTGTGTGCTAAATTGAGCTAATCACCAGTTGGCTTTAGTTGCATATTTACGGTATGAAAATAAGAGTGCAACCACGTTTCAATTTGTTTTTAATTTTACAGTAAGAACCCAATAGTTTAAGTCATAACACTGTGTGCATTGTCTCCTCACCCTCTTTCCTGTGGCAATGGGTGAGTTCAGTGCTCTTTACATTCAGGTCTAGCTGCTGCATTGTGACCTGCAGCCAGCAGAGGGAGCCATCCAGCCTGCCCACTAGCAGGCTCTCGGCAGGTCTGTTCTTACAGGCTGCGGGTTGCTCCAGAACCCACAAGCTGAAGGCCTGAGCCCAGCAGAGCGCTGTGATCCGGGAGAGCTGAGCCTCCACATGACAGTGAGATCCTGTAATATAACAGAACAGTTAAAATTCTGATTTTAGTGAAGAGGGGGGCAGAAAATTCAAGGTTACAAACAAAAGCAACTGAAAACAGAAGCACCTCTTATGTTCATGATGTTGATATGTTTGTTCTCTGGGGCAGCCAAGAAGTTTCCCCCTGTGCTCCAGTACACAGGAGACATGAGATTACATCTAGCGGCCCTCTCACTGCTCGATCGGTCCGCCTTACTGGAGAAAGAAAGTCACAGGAAAGATATTTAGAACTATAAGTAACCCCAGTTCATTGAGGATGCAACTTTTCTGTAAGATCTTCCTAGGTTTCATTTTATGCTGTTTAATTATCAATAGAAATATCCTATAAACTCAGATATAAACTGTAGCTAAGCACCAAACCCATTAATATCAGTCCATTTGATTTGAAAGTGCTTTTTAATATGGGTATTCATTAAACATTTTTTAAAAAGGCTGAAACTGTAAATCCCTCACTGGAAAACAACAGTACAGAAACAAGCAGACAGAACCTGGCGATGCAGGAGAAGGTGGTCTGTAGCTCCACAGTGTTCTGGCTCAGGCTCCACAGCTGCACCACCTTGTCCTGAGAGCAGGTAGCCAGGAGGCTCTGGTCACTGTTCCAGGAACAGCTGGTCACCTGAAAGGAACAGAAATAATGGAAAGCTTCTTTTTAATTCTGCTCTCATGATAGATTCTGAAAACAAACAGTACTGAAAAGTTCTCCCCAGGTCAAAGGATAAATCCCGGTCTTGGTGGATGTTTTAAGCACATTAATGCTCTGCACTTCAATGAGGAAGCTACGATTAAAGCCTTCATTTTATCAAGCTTTAATGCAAATTATTAGATTGCTTTTTTTGGGTACATATACACTTTTACATTGTTTACTTGGATGGAGGATGGCCTTTGCATTTGGCTTTCTAATCTGAATTTCTTCTGAAAAACAAACAAAAAAACATCTCCTCCTGGCAGCAGCGCGAGTCAATACAAAGTCCCTCACCTTGTTGTAGTGTCCTTCCAGCCTCTTGAGAGGACTCTTGCGTAAGTCACCAGCCAGGTCACTGTATGTTTGTGTCCGATTAGGACCGTCCCTCCCTGTGGCAGCCAAAGCCTGCACCAGCTGCTGTGCGGCCCACTGGCGGTGTTTACTGGTCAGCCGGGCAGAGAGGACACATGCTGCCAGCGCATTAGCCAGCTCCAGAGGGCCCACTCTGGTCAGATGGGGTAAAGGGGAAGGAGGCAAGGACGAAGAAGACACCCCTTGGCTTCCTGTATCTAGGCCACATACGCAGAGGAGAGCTACCATGAAGAACAAAATCACAACACTGAAATTAAAAAAATAGAACTTTCTCTCACCATTAGCCTCATGTTCTGTCTTATCTGAGCTGTAGCAGTGGACGCCCTTTTCTGTGAGCAGGGACACCAGATTTTGTGTGACCAGGAACGTGGGGGGCGTCTGATCGATGAAGTCCTTCTGCGGCTGGGATGCCTGCGATGCAACTGTCAGACAGGTGCTCAGAAAAGTCCTCTGCTGCGGGTCGCTGATGGCCCCGAGGTTCACCCCTGTAGCCGCTGCCATCAGTTCCTACAAGCAGGAATATTAAAAATGTACACAAAAATGGTACGTTTGTAAGGAAATTGAATTTTGCACAATAAAATAAAATCCTATACCAGAAAGGACAGACTATGTTATCAGGGATGATATTTTCACCGTTTATAATAAGAAGAAATGAATAATTTAAAAAATATATTACTTATTCAGATTGTGATTTGATGACTGACCTAATGTTACTCCTATAAAAGTTTTAATAAATATGTTGCCTGATTCATATAAAAGCTACTACAGTACAACCAATGACATCCAAGCAAATGTTGTATAAAATAGCCAAATAAATAAATAGCTATCACTGTAAAAAAAACTGTACAATATCTGCTTTACATTCTGTACTTGTATACATCATATTCTATTTACTTTCATATACATTTTTGCTTGCACTATTTTACTATTTTTATTTTATTATATTTTCTATCTTATTTTATTTTTCAATTTGTTTTAATATTTTATGTCTTATATAACTACGTTGCATTGTTGGAGGAGCTCAGGACTTAAGATTTTCAATGCCATTACTACACTGTAGCTGATATGACATTAAAACCTTTGAATCTTGAATTTAAACAGATATATAAAAGTTATCCAGTAGAAAAAAGGATGTTTAATTGATGTACTAAAACATGATATCGTTTTAGAGAAATGTGTCAAATAGAATTGATATGGTTATATAGTATATTGTGATGAGGATCTCCCAGGCATAGTTCAGTTATTGTCCTACACAGTTTGTGTTTTATGAGTTGATGAACTGACCTGAGTGCATATCTCCACCAGCTGCCTGTAAGCACTGGGGCTGTGGGACACCACACTGCCAATGGCGGAGGTGAGGAAGCTGAGGCAGGTGGAGTTGTTGCGCTCGGTCGCCGGCCCCTTCACACCTGACTGTCTGTCCACACAGGTGTGAGCCCGGCCCCCTGCTGCCAGAGTCATTAAACGCACCAGGATACGGATATCTGCCAGACCCAGGGACTCCAGTCCGTTAGAGTGGCTGCACACTGACGCACTGGAGAGGGAACAAAAAAGAAGACTCTAGAAATCACAGCTCAACAAATAATTTCATACATGCTGTATATTCTTGTTGAAATGTACCTGGAGGCCGTCTGAGACAGGGCTCTCATCACCATGCTGTACGCTAGCAGAATCTGGGCTGTGGATGTGACTCTTCTTAAAGCCTTTAGTCTATCATGAGAGTCCCTCAGAGATACCGCCTGCTGCCCGAGGCTCAGCGAGGTCTTCTGTTCAACAAGGGCATTCCCTGGTGAGGAAAAACTCATGAATCAATGGATACATGTTGCTCAACTCACAGTTCTACACACCATCTTGTGTGGGCATGCAAAAAAGTAAAAATATTGGACTCAACTACAAGAACATCATGTTTACTTTTAAGGCCCAGCTATGATAAACGTGTGGTGAGTCACTACGCTGCAGTGAGACTGGATTCTCCTGCTGCCAACAAGCACAGAGGGAAGGTAGGTGTGTTACAAGTGGGGCTGAATCGTTCATCCGAGATAAAGTTACAGGAAAATCACCACCACATAAACGAAAATACGGTAAGTAAGGGAGTCTCGTATGTGGCCTTAATAGAGGTGTGCTGACAATATCATTTTTAATTGTGGCTGTGGGTGGTTGGTTTTGTGTCACACTGTCCTAGATTCATGGTAAGACAAACAGGTAACATGACAGAGACAATGTCGACAGTCCCAAAAGTGTGGATTTTTTTAAATATAAAATGCATTCAACTTGCACTCTCGTTTGCATGGACCTGACCTGATATTGGGGTACTTCTGGCAAAACTTCAAGACTTTGTCCTTCCTGTACTAAGACGTTATACCTTTAGGAATTCCGCCTTTTGAAGGATCAGCTGAGTTGTAAACGAGGGCCCCGAGCGGATCCGGCTCAGTGAAGGTAATGGGGTCTGGTACCAGCTTCTTTTCTGTCAGTCCCAGGGGACGCAACAGAAGCCCAAAGTCCTCCAGTCCTGTCAGCTTGTCTGGGTCACACTCGTCTTGGTGGCTCATTTCCCAATCATCTGTACAAACAGAAGTACCATCCATTTCACAAAGTTATGTTTTTCTCTGTTGTAAAACCTCCATGTTAGAGTGAAAGTGACTTTCCCTACCATCAGAGGTGCTGTCTAACTGGCCAATCAAATCCGATGTCAGACCTTTAATTCTGAAAGAAAACAATGGCAATAAATAACAAGATCTACAAGCAGCTTACTTTCACCAACAAAGCATGATACGAAAAAACTGTTAAGTGGCACCATTATTGATTTCAGCGTTGTATGCATTTATTATTATTATTATACCTTTCATATTTGGAAGATGGGTCATTTAAATTTGCAGCCAGATACTTCTCCCTGCAGGAGCTGCAGAGGAGGTAGAAGGGGAAGTTGGATCCGCACTCCCCTTTGAACCAGACATCCACGTAGGCCCCGGTGCTGTCGTATCCCTTACGCGCAGCGCTCTGACCGCAGCCCGGGTGACGCCGCTTTATGTGGTTGTTGAACTGCAGGGTGAGGGTGTTGCATAGCTCACACTTCACCATCTGACTGTGTTCCTCTCCGGCCTAAAGCGAGGGCGACAAAATGTAACATGGTAATTCTATTAGGATAATGAGCAAAACAAAACAAGCTTACATTTATTTATTTGTAAATCCGTATAACAAAAATGAATAATCTGGTGTTCAAGTAACTATAGCTAGTTCTCAATTCAAATGTAGCAACAAACTCTGAGAAAATCAGCAACAAAAGGCCAATGAATGCTTGTTTCTCTACATTACGGTTATGCAATTAAAAAGTGTTCTCTTCTCAAACACACCATTGCAGAAGGAGAGAGTACAACAAAATGACTAGATTTAAAATAGTACAGTAAAATAAAATGTAGTCTGATGGAAATTCAGTGAAGAAGAAGCTTCAGTGGAGGTTGAGGTCACGTTTTATGTATGATATTTATTCGCTTAATCCGAACTTTAATGCATTATTACAACAACTTTTACTATTTTAAAGATATTTTTAAGATATTTTTCAAATGTTTTCAATAAGGTCTTGCATAATCAAAGTAATTTCAAATTGTATTTTTTTGTTTTGTGTATGTGTTTATGTCACCTCCACTATCTGGAGTGTGTCCCTCTCCAGGCTGAAGAAAGACGGGGTCAGGAGGTCCTCATAAGTTTCCTCATGGTAAGGGTCGTCCATGTATCCCAGCTCAGACTCCTCGGCGGTGTAGGGATGGAACTCCACCTGCTCTGGCCAATCACTGACGGAGGTGTGCTGCTGGTACAGCTGCGGGAGGGGGTTGGGCGACGGCAAGTCTGAAAAGATGGTGTTTGCTTCAAATGAAAACGAACAATAATGTATGTTAAGGATCTATTAAGAGTCACGGCACAGGCTGATCACATGTAGACGTTTTTTTCTTACAGTTTCAGCTGCTTTTGAACTAACGCATGACGTTACATTGTGTATTTCTGGTTACAATCTGACCTGCTCTTCGAAAAGAGGTCCTCTGACTCGGGCCTGAGCGCCGCCGCCGTGCAGGAGGAGGTCTGTTTCTCGTGAGGTGGACATCCAAAAAGTTCTCCCTCTCTATCCAGTCCAACCCCGGCAATAGACTGTAAACAAATAACACACAAGACATCATACTACTGACAATAACGCCTGAACCAGATGAATAAACATCAGTGTGTTTCCTCAAACCCGTTACCTTTCATTGAGCTGAGTGGTGGGCCGCTCGGGACATTGCACCGTCTCTGGCCCATCTGGAGACGGGGTGTCGGGAGCCCCCTCCGGTCGTAATGACTCTGCCTGCTGCTCCTCTGTCAGCGGGTGCTCCAGCATCCAGCTGGCCAACACCTCGATGGTTTGAGAGTCCAAGTCACCTGCTACATCTGGGGGGTGGTGTGGAGAAGTTAAACGATCAGAGTTCAATTGAAAAAGAACGATCAGAGAGTGTTGCAGTGCTAATTTGTGTTTGACATCGCCACCAGATGATCGTTTCTCTGTCTGAGGTCAGACTGGCACAGCTGTTCAGATGATAGAGTGTGTGAAAAGTGTAAGTGTGTGAAAATGTGTGAAATAGTAAGAAAGGGACGACCTACAATTTGAATAACGTGAGGGTTTGTGATAAAGACAGAGGGATGCTGAAATTACTACAATGTATTTTGGCATATGTTTACCTGTTAATAACACATACTGATAGCTGTGTGTGTGAGCAAAGAATCTGAATGTGTTCACATTTAAAATGTGGTCGAACCATAGTCCTGGAAACCCATTTTTTTGGGGAACATTGATTTGAATTTGTTACTTTTTCCAATGAGAAATAGGTAAAATATCTGACAAACTAAAGTCTTCAAGGAGGTATCATCGATTTCAGGCATAAAAAATTGTGATTTTAAAACACCACCATGAATAACAGCATCATGTTTATCTTTGAACTAATAATTTTGACTATCTTAGAAATACGACGCCATTTTTTAAAAATCAGGAACTTTACTTTGCTGTGCACCAAATACTACAAGAAGGCATGAGCACACGGTGAGGGACAGATGTTTAAAATAGAAAGCATATGATGCAAATAATGTGTGATGTCACACACTCCACCAAGCAGTACCTGCTGCCTCCATGGCCCAGTAGATATGTCTCATAGAGAATCCCATTTCTAGCAACCGACTGGTGACAAACATTTGTGTCCGTTCTGGTGGTTGAGGAGAAAAGGAAAAGTACACAAAAAACAGAAAAGAAAAAACAAGCCCACAGCTGAGTTTTTAAACGTGTAGACGGTAGTGAAATGTTCAGAATGATGAAATAATATGTTCACAATTTGTTTTAATTACCCCTCCCTCAATTTATGATCCGAATAAGCATTAGTTTTACAAACTACAAAAAGCACAAAAAAATGATACGAACACAAGTGATGATGAAAAAAATGGTGCCATTCAAGCATGAGAGGGCAACACTGTGTCAATCATGCATTTGATAGTGTACAAATATCTATAACACCTACATCACTTCCTGGCGAACTTAAGGTCCTGCCCACTTTTGGGGAAATTGGCTTTCATTTGAATGGCGGTCAAAACAGATTCTGAATTTTTCGGCAATCACATCAAAAAATTCAGATAACTGCATTTACAAGAAGCCCAATTATGACGGTCAGACAGGCAAACTATTAAAAAAATTTAATTGGAGATCGATGATCCGCGTCGATTTATAGTTTAATTTAAATCAATCGGGAAATGATGTCTGGTCAGTCTGTTGGAGGATTAGTATCAGGCAGCAGGCTGACACTGAAACTGTGATTTCTGAATCAAATTGTTTCTTTTACTCTCCTTTTTTCTGTAGAGGAAGTAAAGAAACCAATATATGATTCAGCAGCTTTAAGACATGAAGAAACTATTATTAAAGCATTATTTTCCCCCGAAAGTGGGCGGGGACATAATTTCGCCAGGAAGACCCTCATATTTCCCTATTGATTTAAATTAAACTATAAATCGACACAGATCATCGATCTCCAATGACAGTTTTTAATAGTTTGCCTGTCTGACCATCATAATTGGCTTCTTGTAGATTAAAAAAAAGCAGGGTTATCTTGATGTTTTGATGTGATTGCAGAAAACTTCAGAATGTGTATTGACCGCCATTCAAATGAAAGCGAATGTTTTCCCCCAAAAGTAGGCAGGACAGTAATTTCGTCAGGAAGTGACGTAGGTGTTACTCTCATCTATAGCAAAGCAAAACACATGCTGAACATATGTGACCATGCAAGAGACAGGAAGTTCCCGCTGAGTAAATATAAATCTACTCCTTTTACTTTTTCAAATCATATTAGAAGCTTGTTCGATTATGAAGCCAGCATGGGGGAAAAAGTGTGTTAAAAATGAACTGACCTGCAGGACTGCAACGATTAGCAGAGCTATTCTCTTTAACAAAGCTAATTTTAGGAGAGATATTTCAATCAGACTTTTTTTTGTTGTCTTTGTGTATGTATTCCGACAGCTTTTCCCCCATTAAAGGTCTCTGCACGTGTTTCTTACCCAGGCTGCTTCTGGCCTGTGTGCTGCAGGGACCTGGTTCCATGAAGCTAGTCTGCTGCTCTGTGAAGGCATCACAAGAAGCAGAGCTGGCCAGGCTGAAGCAGGGGTGCAGCACGGGGGGGGGCGCTAACCAGGCCGGTAAGCGTAGGGAACCGAGTTAAGACCATGTGCCTGGAGGGAAGTGAAGATACAGCACATATGCGGTAATAACACAGTTCAACAGGCGCTCAACTGCCAGTGTTCCCTCCTGACCCAACATTTGAAATATAACAGAATCTCAGAATCCTTCCGATGTAATGTATCTGAAGGAATAAGGTGAGCATTTTTTTACTCAGAGGTGCCTTAAAACCAAATAAACCAAGCATGTCACACCTATATTATCCTTCATTTGAATCTTAACATCATGATCAAGCCAGATCTTTCTTGTTTTGATATTCAAAGACGGAGCTAAAATATGTGATTTGTACTGTGAGAGCTTTTGTTAAAGAGCTTGATCCTTTGTGTCAAAAAACTCTTCACCTCAAGCTTTTGAATTTGATTTTCTGTTTGATTGTATAGTGGAAAGGAGGCTGTTTATGTTTCCTTCATAAAAGCAGGAACGTTACAGACACTGTGGTTAGGAGAGCAACAAGCAGGCCGAGCTGCAGCTGAGGTTAAAGGCAGAACAGGCACACTCCTCACTCTCTGCTTTCAAATCCATCCTAACTCACCCATTCCCTGGACTTCAGAAAAGCTGCTGCTGCCAAAAGATACAGGTCTGTAGCAGTCAGTCACAACATCAGAGCTGAAGATAACGCTTTGCATCTTCCTGAGAATGCTGTGAACTACTCGACCAACAGTTAAATCAAACCATCTCATCCTATACTCACTGGAGGAGGCTGATGGGAAAGAAAGGGTTGAAGTTATCGAGGCCATCTGCCTGCAGGTTAGTTGGCAGAGAGGAGGCCAGGTCGGTGTTAGAGGAAGAGGCAGAGGCTCTGTTTGATTGGCCGAAGATGGCAGTGCCTTCTGAACCCGCGCTGTACAGGGACACAGAACTGGAGGACTTGGAAATGGGCTGAGAGGACGAATGGTGGCCAGATTCTGCAAAGACAAGGAGGAGAGAAAGGAAGGTCTGATCACACCCAGTACTTATTATTGAAATATGTGTTTCTTCTTTTTTTGCCTGAATAAAATAAAACAAAACTGCATTAAGTCATCAGTCCAACTCCCTGGTCCATTAGGACAAGACTGAGGTGTGATGGTTGATTTTTGTTGATTATTAAATGTCATAGGATTCCATATTGTATTTGAGTCGTGTAGTAATGTAAATTACATACAGCAACAATTAGTCGATTTTCAAAACTAATTGGAAAATGTATCTCATTTATCCTATAAGAGAAGTGGATCCTTCTACTTCTCTTATTGTTTTATTGTGAACTAAATATCTGTAGGTTATCTCCTGTTACTCAGTTAAAATATTACTTACATTTTAAACGCCAGGCTCTCTGAAATTCTGGTAGGAATTGTTCCTACTTATTTTATCAGACAAATAATACATTTGGGAACTAATCAACAGACAGATGATAAATGAAATATTTTTTTAAGTTAAAGCTCTAATACTAAATATTGTTAACTAGTCATGTACGGCTAGACCATGCCTCCATGTTACTATCATAGTTCTTAATTGCTCAGGATTAAACATGAAAGACTGACAAAACTCAAGTCAGGTTAAGTCAATCTCACCAACATAGCTTTAATATATATTATTTAATAATCCTAAAATCACAAATTGTCTAAAAAAAAACAAGTTTCAAGTTATATGTGCAACATAGCATGACTTGCAAATCACTACTGAACTATGTTGAGTCGAATTCATAAGTCTCGATACCTTTGTGTTCTTTGTCCTCCTGCAGTCTGTTCAGAGCTCCTTTGTAGATCATGACCTGAGCCCTCTCCAGGTCCACGAGAGACACGCTCTGTTTGATGGGGCAGGGTCTGACCGCCCACTTCACCATGCTCTGCACTACATACTGCAGCACCGACCTCAGCTCAGCACTCTCGTCCCACTGTTTGCTGCTTCCCTTGGCCTGGTCGGGGTTTGTGCCGGAAAGGGGACTCGTTGAAGAGTTGGGAGGGTCGTGTTTTGGCACTAGGAGCAAATCTGAGAGCTTCTCACAACTAAAAATGACAGTCAGGGATTTTAAAGCTCCTATGAGAAGGTATGAGACTCTGACGGCTCTCAGTTCATGCGCAAAGACATCCAGTTTGGAGGTTTGGGGAGGTTGGGTCGACTCCTGTTGGTCAGGGATCTTTGTGGCATCTTTGGTTGAGGACGATGAGGGGAAGGGGTCTGTCTCGACACTGCTCTGCCCCTCACTCTCTTTCATGACCTCCTCAGAGTATTTCCGTTTAGAGTTAGAGGCCGGATGAGTCCCCACCCATCCCTGCTCCTCCAGCAGCCCCATTAAATAGATCAGGTCTAACAACACCTTCGGTTTGAGGCCTCTGAGCGGGGTGACGTCGCAGCAGGACACGTCGCAGGGCTCCAGCGAGATGATCGGCGTGTCGCTGGGTGACCAAGAATTCATGGAGCTTAGTTATTGGGAAGGATGGGAAGAACCCACAGATACAGCATGGAGTGACGACGGGACGGATTCAACAGGGGTTAATGGATGGTTAAGAATGAAGAGGAAGAAGGAAGAAGAAAGTAAGATCAGGGGGAAAATGATAAAATAAACTAAGATGTTAGACAGGTTACAGGGGATGGAAAATAACAGAACAGTAATAAACATGCTGAGACAGGAAAAATATAAGAGTTGTTCAATGGAAGGTAATGACAGTCATCATTAAGGAGAGATGTGAGATATAAACAGGTATGAATGTACATGAGTAATACCTGACAGAGAGGTCTGCCTCCTCCCACTGCAGCTTGGCCAGGGGGCTTCCCTCCTTCAGAACCCCCAGCAGAATGGCCCTGCGTCCGCTGGGCTTGTGCAGGCAGAGACCTCCAGCCCGGAGACCGCTGTCAACCCCGCCGATCAGAGCCAGTACCGGCCACACCTCGGTGCAGAGAGCTGCTAGCTTGGCCTCGGACAAGGACCGACGCTGGGTCAACAACTCCCCCGTGTCCTCACCTCCCTCCCTCTGTCCGACATTTTCCTCCTTATCAAAGTGTGTGGGACCGAGGCCTGTGGGAGAACGTTTAGACAGTGAGAAAAGAGATATAATTAAAAGCCATGAATAAAATATGCTTCATTGCCTTTAGTATTGATTTTGAAATGCTGTGTGCACTGACAGATGCTCAAACAGAAGATGTACAAACACAGGTGGTGTTCATCCATCAGTTTGAACACTGCTCACTTGTCTTTTTGTCCACTGTAGCTACACTGTGATCGACAGGGATAGCTACATTAATTTTAACTTCACATGATTGAAAAATAATGGGAAAAAGGGTATTATATTGTGATGGGGAGGCCTGGCACAATCTTTACAGGGGAGTCATCTGAGTGAGAAGATTCCAGTTGATTGAAGGTTGAGGAAATATTAAAATGACCACTACATTTATAAAATTATTCGTATTCTAGGTTTTCACAGTGAGCCGTTAAATAAGTAAAACCTGGGGATTTATGTCAACAATGAGGGTGGCTGCACAACCCAAAGCAGCTTTTAATTTAGCATTAGCTGTTTTAGAATACACCTAGGTAGCTGGTCAGGTATGTGTTGTAGTATCAATTATGTTAGCACAACTAATGTACATTAAGGCCAAAGCTCCTAGGAGTTCAAATGCAACCTGTTTATTCACCCTATTTGAAAATAGATGAAGATATAAAGTTGAAAAACCCGGTTTAATGTGTGCCCACTGCAGGAACTGACTGACCTGGGTTGAAGCTCCCAAGTTCGTCATCTTTCAGCAGGGGGCCGATGAGCTCCAGGTGGGTGTGGATGTACTGGTTGATGTGCGAGGCCCACTGGTCACACCGATGGAGTCGGCGGAGGAGCTGCAGGGTGGACTCCAGCAGCACCGTGGTGCGAGGGCTGCAGAGAGGCTCCCCGGGGAGAAGATTGCTGGGCATGCCTCGCATCTGGAGGTCCTGCAGTGCCACCTGGGAGAAATACAGAAGCAAAACAAGGTCTTGAAATTAAATGAACTGTATGTGAAGTTTTCACAAATGTAGTAAAGAAAGCCCATCTTAATTTGCTTTACACATTTCTCAAATATATACCAGTTGTTCTTATGTCCTTACATTTCACTGTATATGTAGATTCTGTTGATCTATTCTTCTCTTTAATTTAAGGTCTAGTTCATAGGTACATTTACCAAAGATATTGAATAACTAATAATCTTTGAAACACTAATACCCACACAGGATTTGAATATGTGAGACAAAAGAGCCACGATGTAGGTACAATCAGCCATTACCTTTTCTCCAGGATTACTGCTGTAGAACAACACACAGGGATACAGTTCAGAGGCTACCACACCATCAAACGCCATCTTTGGGTCCTACAAAAAGAAGGCAAAACACACTGAGTAAAGTCCAATTGAGTAGAAGCCCTGCCTGCTAACATTGAATATGTTTTCTGACCTTGTCATTCTTAGCGAATGATATAGTGTGAGCCTCCATGTCCAGGATGCAGGTGATAGTGTCCCCCTGGGTGAAGGAGGGGAGTGTGCGGGCCAGCTCCCCTCCATGGTACAGGTTGCCACTATAGGCCCGGTACAGCCACATGTCAGTCGTAGTGTGATGGTTGTGATCTCTGACTGGCCAACGAGAAACACCTACGCATGTGCCCTCATTGCCTCGGTTCTCTTTGGTGATGTGGAACTGAGAGGAGGAGAGTTTGGTATGTATCTCGTTATTTTTAAAGCATATTTCTTTGGTTAAATCTGGGCAACAACCCATAAAGAATGATTAACTCAGATGAATTGAATTGTTTTCATTTTGTAGATCCTTACCTTCCAAATGAAGCAGCCAGATGTGATGGCAGTGGTTGCCAGGCCGTAGCCCTTCCCTCCTGAGCCATGAGAGAGGATGTTCCCGCTCTCCAAAGAACAGCAGATGAGCTTGTGAGGGTCAAATGAAAAATCTCCGATGGGAATACATTCCTCATAGCTGCCAGGATTCTGCGAAACACAAGTTGGAAAAAGGTACTTTTCACTAGAAATGTTCATCAACTGAAAAAATGTGTGTGTGTGTGTGAAAATATTTAGGACATGAAATGCTTCATTCAACACAAGCAGACAGAACATACAACAACAAATGTCACAGATTTATAAAAACAAGCAATACTTTACTAACTGCCTGACGGAGATCTACTGTAAATACATAATCAGTGGCTGCCACATTTTTAAATAATAATTATCATATGATACCATTGGCATTTTATTAGTCTTCTCATTAATTTGTTGTTATTGTCTTGTCCTCCACCTATTATCCTACCACCCCACCATGGAGAACAGGCCCATCTGTTCCTCTGGTAGCCCTGCTGTTATTAATTTACTTTCTGCCAGGAGTGAATTTCACTTTTTCCTGAGCAAAGCATTTTTTAAGTCTTGGATGCTGCATTCATTCCCAATTATCACAAGAAAAATGTAACTGTGGGAAAGCGGGAAATTGTTTAAATGCAGTGAACACTAAGTGTCACCCTTAGGACTTAATAATGTTAACAATATATCATGAAAGCAAAAACATTCTTGTTTACACAGTAGTACACTGACAGTATAACAGGCAGTAGATAATCCTTTACACAGCATCATTATTGAAAGAAAGGAGGGCGTGTTGATATGAGAATCTAGAAGACTTTTCTACAGTAATGATACTGCTGTATTACCCCCTTGTCTTTTTCAGCAGTCTCCTCGTGGTTCTTCTCAGCTAGTGGTTCCTTCCACATATAAACAGACACGAGCTGAAAGAGTTGTTTAACAATCTACAGGAAAAAGCAGAGAAAAGGGGAGAAAAAAAAGCAATGCTTTCATTATCCCATTCACTATTTCAAACTTACATACATTGGGTGCAGGATTGTGTTCTATATTTGCATTGGCATTTTTTACATCATACCTGCTGAATTTGAACAGGCTCAGAACAAGCAGGTAACAGTCTTTCTAAAACATGGAAGGCCAAAAGCTTAGTGCGGAGGTTCTGGAAGCACGGAGCACCTGGAAAGAAGACAGAGGAGGTAAACGAGGAATAAAACCAAAGTAAATGCACACTAAACAAAAACCATGCTGTTTTTTTTTATTTTTAAGTTCCTTACCTGAGGAGCATTTGTGTGAAATGATGGACATGAGTGGATCAATCCATTTGACAAAAGTAGAAAGTCTTTTCATTACTCTTAAAGACAGAACACGCCTCAAAAACACCAAGAAGTCTGCAAGCTGAGACTCAACCACTTTGCTGCTTTCCACCACTAAAACAACAAAAACAGAAGGGAAAAGTATGCTCTGTAAGAATGCATTTCACTGTGATCGTAAAAAGGTATATTCCAGTGAAGTTTTATATAGTTAAATGTGAAATACCAATTGGATTTGCACTCTTGCTGTCCAGATCGTTTTTCTCCGCCGTACCTCTCTCTGCCGTCTGCTGCTGGTGGAAAGTAGACAGGATATTTTGGAGCTGCTCACACATCACTTCCATGAGAGCAACAGATACCTCCACAGGCAGCATTTCCTCACAGGAGCTGAGGACACAGGACAATTTGTTAGGAAAAAATAACCGCTTAAGTGTACTTTCACTCTCTAATGAATCCAATAGTTCTCACCTTGCAGCCACAGTCAATATCTGCAGCAGGCGAGCGCAGGCTAGCCTAACAGCCCCACTTAGCAGCATGGATCCAGATTTAGAGGCTGAAAACCAGCCCTGGTTCATCAGAGCACAGCTGTTGTTGGTCAGCATGGAGAGGATTTCCAAGATGCCACATTTAATAACCAGCACCAGGTCCACTGGTTGGTAGGAGAAGTTCAGTGCAAACATGGTGGCTAGGAGAAGGTGCTGGCAGGAGCCTGGGTATGAAGAGACAAAAGCTCATCGACATGCAAAAGCTTTAAGAAAAGCAGTGCAAATGAAACCTTAATGTGTCAAAATATGAGCAAAAATGATGAACAAACCTGGATGTTCTCCTCTCTAACAGGGCCCTCTGTTTGAGCACACGCACCACCTGCTGGTAGAAGGTGTGCGCTGCAGATTGTAGCTCCCTTTGCATTTCCAGAGAAGCTGAAGTCGTACCAGACTGCATTCAGAAAAAAGGGATTGGAGAGTAATTTATGCAACAGAATGTTAATATAGAACAAATTTCAGATACCATCTCCACCTGGCTTGAATTAAATACTGCACAAACATCGTGAGAGCATTATTACTAAGTGTACCATGTAATGCTGCGTCTCGTAACTAGCTCCAGAGTGAGAGCCGATGATTTGTGTTCCCAAAGAAAAGCATCCAGAGAGGAACTGGAGCTGCACGGACTGCAGCAGAGCAGGAAAATGAGGGGAGACGGGGAACCCGCTGCTCTTCTCCTCCATCTTACACAGGAAGGAGGACATCTGACACAAGGCCTCCAGACGCAACTGATCACAACAAAGAGAACATTAAAAGGTGAGTTAACACCTTTAAATGCATCAGCAGCTCATTTTCTTTTACTAATTTCCATCTATGTTGAGTTATTTAAACAATTTTTGCTGCAAATATACAATAGTCTATAGGAATGCATTAATGTTTAGGCTTCATTTAGTTGTGCAAACATGTGTTTCACAAAGGAAAACCTTGAATCATTCATGTATTCGGCCATTACATTAGGGACTTTTAACCAAATCACAATGACACTAATAAGGACAATTAAACAGATGTGTACTAATATAAACACATAGCTGCAGCTGTTGAGTAGTGTTCTCGTTCCTCAGCAGTATTAATTGACTGTATGCTTGTAATTTCATATAGAATAAATCATTTCTCTTTACCTCCGCCCTCTGTTGCTGCTGCAGTATTGCAAAAGTAATGGCTTTGGGATCGGCCTGACCACAAGTCTGTCCGGCCGGCAAGGTAGGTGAGGAGGGTGAAATGTGGATGAGGCTTCCACAGACAAATTGGAACACCTGGTTGAGAATGGGGAGAGTGTTGCTGCCATAGTGGGTGGAGGTGGTCGGGCTGATGCACTGCCGCAGGCGATCCCAGGCATCCTTCATGACGCCCAGGGAACACAGAGGTAAGCCTGGAGGAGACACAAGATGAAAACAGGTTAGATTTTGTACAACCTCAGACAGAGTAGTTCAATCAGTGTCATTTCTGTTTAAAAAAAGATACTTGGTTGAGGTTTGACGATCAAAATAACAAGTTGGGCTCGAAGCAGGACATTTGTAATAAGAGACTCATTTTAAAATGTTTCTTCACTCTGGAAATAATGCAGATTTGACATGCTGAAATCTTTGGTGGCCATGAGAAAGAATCAAACATCATGACACAATATGTGGATAGCGGTAGTTAGATGTTTTTGATAAGCTTATTGTTGCCAAGCCGTTCTCCTTGTTTTCAGTCCTTATGCTATCCTAAGACAACAATTTGCAGCTAACAGATATCATAATAATATTGTTCAAGTCAAAAATACAGGTATAATATGCACAAAAAGTAGAAGTCTCCATTCAACAAAGCTAATTAAATATTTATAACAAAAAGAAAAAGAAGATCAAACCAAAATGAGCATCCAAACCTAAAGTCGTGAAAATAAATGAGGGATAACATTTTAAATAAATCAAATATATTGGTCTATTCGTCCTCCATGAAACTGTTCCTTTTATACATGACAGTGGTATGACGTACCTTTTTAAACATATTCCACCTACCCATTTTATTCTTTGAAGATCCCAATGAGTTTTTGGATTGGTCAGACTAAGTAAGACAAAGACAATACATTAGCACTAATAAAGAGGTGAGGGTCAAACTGCTGCTTCAGAACGAGGCTCACCTGTTTCCGGCCTTCAGCAGCCATCATTAGGAGCTCTGCTGTTGGTTTCCTACAATGACGGGAACAGTTAGTGCAGAAACAGCTCATATAAGAAAAAATAAACATGCTGCTTAATATAAGCTCTACCTCGCTCCCGGGTTTATAGTCTGACTCTCCCTTTCACCGGGTTCCACAAACGCAGGCCTGACCCCAAGCAGGAGAAAGAGGCAGCGGGACACCACCAGATGGCAGGCGTCGGGGAATCCCAAGCTCTCCTCGGATTCCCGCTGCTTCTCCCACTGCTGCTTGGGATCCAGCTCCCTCTCCGGGCTGACGGGGCTCTCCATGCTGCTGGGGAGGGTGGATGTGCCGAAGGATTCGTACACCGTCACGTTCTGCTGTACCTGCATGGCTTCTCGGGTGGCCATGAATGATTCCAGGACTTCTGCAGAGACAGGAAAGACGCATGAGAGTCAGTTGTTCTTGTAAAGATGATGGGGAGGGAATCTAAATATCTCTGCCAGGGTCTGCCTTGAGCAATTAAGATTTTGTTAAATATTAAGACAAATATGTTAAAGGTGACATTATATGTATTATATATACACAACAACTCTGAGTCCCTCCTGCAGGCATCCTGCACAGAGACACAGAGGTGCTGCGGAGGGGATTCAGCTCGCGACTGTATATTGCGGACGATAGGTTGGGACGTGTCACGTGGGCGGGGCGTTGCCAGGAGTTCAATGTAAAGCCAGCCCACATTTACGATATGACGTTATATCGGCAGCAAATCTGGATCAGCTCGGTTGTACCCCCATTTTTAGAGATGTGGGAAAGGAGGAAAAGAGAGAGGGTTGTATTTTCTGACACTTTGTGAATCTCCTTACACACCGGGGACACATATTTATGTATAAAAGACAGCAAAAAGTGCATTTTGCATAATAGGGGACCTTTAAAACAAGTTAACATTTGAATGCTGCGCAGCTTTTTGTATATTCATTCTGTTGAAACCTATTATTTCAGCGTGGGATTTTTTCTGACTTACCCAAACCTTTCCAATTACTCCAAAGCATTGTAAAGTAAAAAGTCATAGAAATGTATAAAAGATCAATGTAATCCTTTCCAAAATTCACAATTATTTTTATTATTTCAATAAATGTTCTTCTTCAGTCCATATTTGTTGGCATTTATTCTTTAAAAAATAGGAAAAGCTTAAAAAAAAATCACTGCACTCTTTATTTATTAAAATATACTATATTTTTCAAACATACTAAGTCATTTAATCTGATAAATTACATTGTTTAAATTGAGGATTTTGATCAAGAATTTTAAGAAACATGACAGACATTCAACGATTGATTTAAAAAACCTCAATAGATGCTTTGAATGTAAAAAAATTAATTAAGCCGTTCAATACAGCCATAAATCTCCAATTGCTGCATTAAGGGCAGGAATAGAGATAAGCCTTTCTAACCTGACAGGTACATACGACTGTTGCCAAATGCGTCCTCCTCTGCAACCTCCTCCTGGTTGTGGTTTGCTGTGGGGGGTGGGGGCACCTGTACCTCCCGGCTACATTGACCCACTGACTGCTGCTCAGGATCCTTCCCCACCTGCTCCGCTGAGGGGCCCGGCTCCTGCCTGTCTGCATCCGGACTTTGGGGAGATGGGTTCTGCCAAAACAGAAATGTTTCCAATACACTGTGTTTTTTTTCCCCATTTTTCTTTGATTATATCTGAGAAATAATTCATATTTATGAAAAAGAATGGCCTTTTGCCAATTAAATTGTTAATAAAAACACATATTTACAGAGCAAGTATTAAACGATATTTTGTAGTGATTATCTGTAGATGCATAATATTTGGTTTGACATAAATTGGATTCATTGTAGTACTGGTACCTGTTTGGCAGCAGTCTGCACCTGGGACATCTTTGGAGAGTTTTTATGGGCCAACAGAGAGCTTCTGATTTTATAGACCGTTTCATAGACGTTCAGCAGCATCTCGCAGGGCTCATATCTGTCCCAGGATGAGTGAATAAATAGTTTATAATTAGGTTTCTTCTGCACAACAGTATGAATCATGCACAATTAATCAGGGAATATTAAATGTGTGTTACTACTGACTTGTCCTGCCAACAGGCCTCTTTCTGCAGCCCTGTGTGTTTCAACAGAACAGCAAGACTGCAGCGGCAGACGGTCTGCAGCAAACAGTCACCTGAAGATCCTGCACTCTCCCACTCTGCGCTCACAGAAAAATAACACAGCTCATTAGAACAAAATCACCCAAAAAAGAAAGAAGACCATAATTAAATAATAATGATGATGTATTGTGCATCATTTATCATGTCAAGTACATCAATACAGCTAGTTTGTCCACTTTTACCTTGATAATTACTTGATGGTACACTTTGAACACATGTGATGCACTCGTACAAAATCAAGCACAAGTTTAAATACCTTTGCTGTGAGCGTACTCCTCCATATTTTGCCACAGGCCCCCTGCAGCTCCTCTGGAGGACCCCAGCGCCAGCTCCAGTAAAGTCCTGGTTTCCTCGTTCAGGCTGAGCTCTGCCAGTCGGGCATCAGTGCTGCCAAGCAGAACCACCTCAGTCAGCCACGCCATGCTCGAGTCTACAGGACAGACATCCCATGGGACATAGGACAAGAGAACCAGGGAAAGGTAAGTACTTTATAGACTAAAGTGTTTGCATATCAAGTTAAAGGGACCCTATTATGCTAATTTTCAGGTTCATTTTTGTATGCTGTGCCTCTACTGTGACATGTTTCCATGTTTTAATGTTCAAAAACCTCTTTATTTTTCTCATACTGCCTGTGCTGCGGCACCTCTTTTCACCCTCTGTCTGAAACCAGAGCCCAGTCTGCTCTGATTGGATAGCTGGTTGGCTCTGTTGTGTGACTGCTTAGAGATGTCCCGCCCCTTAGCCTATCAAGGACAATGTGTTGGAGTGCTTGCCAATAGAAGCACAAGTGTTATATAGTGATGTCACTATCTGAGGACTCCAAGCAAGGTGTTTCAGGCAGGGGGGGGGGGGGGGGGGGTGTGCGTGAGAGTAACAGGGAACATTGGGATTGTAGCCTTTGCAGACAATTTACATGCACAAAAACCTATATAACACACTGCAAGAAAGAGAAAATAGGGCCTCTAAAAATGTCTTTTTTTCCATGAGTGTTTTTTTGGTTGAGGGTGTACAAAATAAAAGGTTAGCCAGGTAACTCCATTGTTTGTCATCCGTTTTACTCTATCCCCCATGTTTATTGTCTGTATTACTGTCAAAACCTAATCAAACAAAACAAAAAAGAATCATTACTCTATAGGTACAACTAACTTTCCATGACATTCATCTAAGCCAAACAAAGATCGGGTTCGTGGAAGAATGTAGGGACGTTGATGCAACATTATTCTGGGGATGATGTTGGGTTCTATCTGCCAAAACATTGGCTCATGGAGAGCATGACGTTTGTTTTCCTACCCAGCTGTTCAAAGTCCATCTCAAGCCCGTTCCTGAGGAGGACATTTGATAGCCAGAATTCTGACAATTTCTCCTGAAGTGACGGTGGCGGGCCTTGCAGCATACCACCGAGGCAACGGCCGACTGCCAACGCTACAGAGCGCTCCAGATCCAACAGCCAAACCCACGTGCTCTCCTCCTCGTCCTCGTCCTCCTCCTGCTGCTCCTGCTGCTGCTGCTGCTGCTGCTGCTGCTGCTGCTGCTGCTGCGGTCCAAGGCACGCATTGTCTTCACTCTTATCTGTAAGGAAGATCTATTGTCAGTGTTTGAATTGCATGCAGTCTTCAGCATAGGACCTGTATCCTGTTTTTATACATGTATCTTGATGGAAAGTAACTAAGTACATGTATTCAAGTGTTGTACTTCAGTACTTGTTGACATATTTATACTTTACTTGAGTGTTTCCATTTATAGGCTACTTTATACTTCTACTCCGCTACATTTCAGAGGCAAATATTGTACTTTTTACTTCAGTACACTTGTTTTAACGCTCACAATTACTAGTTACTTTTTACATATAAAATCACATGATGTGCTGATATGGTATGATGCAGTACAGTGTTTCTAGTATCTAAATTTGCTCCACATTGACAAACTACAACACTAAAATGCTCTTACATGTAGAAAAACAGATAATACTAAAATGGAGCATTGTGCAGAATAAGTACTTTTTGTACTTAAATGACATTCTGATGCTACTACTTTTGCACTTTTACTTCAGAAACATTTTGAAATCAGGACTTTTACTTGTAGTGGAGTATTTCAAGACCATAGTATTTGTACTTTTACTTAAGTATAGGATCTGAGTACTTCTCCCGACACTGCTGTACCCACTAATAACAACAATAAACTATGGGGGTAGATCAGGCTTCCACTGACCTAAACATGTCTTCTGAGCCTCCATCCTCAGCTCTTGCTCCTCCAGCAGGCCGGTCTCTGGTATGAACCTGTTGAAATCATTGAGTTGTTCCAACAGGGCCAGCAAATGGCTGAGGAGGGGCTGGACTGTGCTGAGGGGCAGCAGTAGCAAGGAGTACATGACTTGGCACAGCAGGCTGCCAGCCACTGAGTTGTACAACACCACTGGGACAAGGGTTGAGACGAGAGAGGGGGTGTTAGAGTGACTGATAAAAATAAGTGAGAAATTCAGATAGACAACAGATACATAGAAGCAAAGCATCAAACTGCTCTAAAATCGATGGACCTGAACAAAGTGTTTGTAAATTTGAGTGGGTTTTATTTTCCATCTGTTATTATACACTTAATTGTTCCATTTCATCTTATTTTATTAAGTGTGTTTTATTTTCCATCATTATTGCATGGCATCGCTTTTTTTATGTCAAATCAATTTTATTTTCTATTACTGTAGTTTTGTTTCTTCTGCATTTTGTGTATGGAAGATGCTATATAAATAAAGTGTATTCTTATTTTATAAATACAGAAAATTAGTTGGAAACTGTCCTTCCACTTGTCCTTAAATATATTTTAAAAATAGAAAACGAAGTGATTTTAATCATTTGTTGTGAATAAAATCACCCAAAACTCACCCTATTCCTAACAAGGAACTAGGTTATGATGACACAGCCATTATTCTCACCATGCAGCTTCTTGATTATCTGATTATCTTGGGAGCTCTCCTTCAACAGTTTGGTGGATCTCCTGAGTGTCTCAGCAGCACAGGGAAGCAGCAGGTACAGATGCTCCCGGAGCAGCGTCACACTGCCGTCATCCTACACACCAGAGGAAACATTAAAAACATTAATGCAACCGTATCACTACAGAACTCTGGGTAAAATATACTTGAACATGAGTGTACCTCAGGGCTGGAATGGATGTAGCAATGGCCCAGCAGGTGTTTGTGCAGTCCTGACAGCAGCTGGTGGAAGTGACAGGGAGGATCAGTCTGTCCCTGGCTGTCACTTGATAGCTGTTTGTCACTGTTTTTCTCCAGTTCTCCAAATGCCCGCTCCTGCATGAACACACAGAAGGAATATGAACATCAACTCCAATGTAATGGTAAAAATGTGCATCAAAATACTTAAGAAAACATAGGAGCTTGTGAAAACCTTCAGTATTTGAAAGAGAAAACCACATAATTCCATACCGTGTAAAAGCCGATACTGAGCAGCAGGGTTCTGAGCAGCACCTCTGCTAAGTGCAGAGGATCGTAAGCATCCACAGAGCTGGAAGAGGAAGGCGGCCGGACCGACAGAGCGGGTGTCAGGGGGGGACCCAGGGCTGTCACCTCCCCGAAATTGCTGTAACCGAGTAGAGAAGCAACATGGCTCTGATCCTGAAGGCTGCTGAGGACCATGTCTAACTGCAGACGCTTTGGAAGACACAGAGAAAAAGAAAAGGAGATAAAGGTTTGGTATTTTATTACTGTAATGTAAGGTTTACGGCATCTCTGTGGAGAAGCAACAACAACACAATTTCACAACATACAAGGAGTCTGATACACATATTGCCTAGCAACACTCCAAGATGTGATTTGGACAAAGTGTTCCCTAGCTCATCTGAATCAGAGTGATATTTGAAATGTCATTCAGGAAGTGAATAAATAAATAAACAAATAAATAATTAGGCAGATTAAATGTAATGCAAAACATGTGTTCTGTATTTATAGCTTCATCTTCTATATGAAACACATTCCTGACTGCTAATTTATTCAGGCAAAAATGTACGCTTACATCATTTTGCCATGATTACCAGCACTACTGTAACAACACATAAGGGAATGATTAAAATAGCAAAGAAGAGCTCTACATACCTGTCCTTTAGAGAGGACATTTAAGCTCTGAGGGCCCTGAGGAAGGAGAGAGAGGAGCAGCTCAGTTCTCTCCCTCAGTGGAGGAAGCAACAGAGACGCACCGATGGACAGCGTGTTCAGAACTGCCTGAGGATGGACAGGAGTGTCAACACGGAAAAAACACGGATTGGATATCAATGGTAAGCATTTACTGCAAGCAATTCATTCAATTAAATGAGTAGTATGGGCTATAACAACCCACCACCACCTGCAGAGAAATAATTGAAGCAGACTGTTAGTTTACCTGTTGTATAGAGTCTGGCATATTAGTATCTATGAGCCGGAACAGCAGGTTTCTGAGGGGTCTGCCTTGAGCCCCTAAAACCATGGCACCAGTGCCCCCAGCATGGGCCAAGGACAGGTGGATAGAAAGCAGCTTCATGCAGAGCAGAAGAAACTGATGGTGGTCCCTGAGGATTACAGAGAGCATTAGGAGCATCTTAAACTGAAAATATACAATTTAATATCTTTTTTATCTTTTATTCGGAAAATTAGCAGTTTTATATTTAATTTACATTTTTACGTAATACATATATTTAATAAAGCAATATCCTTTGAGGACATATTTATTTCAGCTTACACAAAATCATAAAAATAATTAACCACCTCCACCAAAACCTTATTTTGAGAACCGATAAACAAGAAACCATACAAAAATCAAAGAAATGAAATAAATCACATGAGAAAAAACAATGTTCTTTTTTCTCACAAAACAAAAATAAAGCAAATCTCTTGCTTTTAAAAACGTGCAATCCTCCAGTGTTTAATATCAGAACTGATAGGATACTTCATCACTTTAATTTCATACCTTTTAGATAAGAAAGGGGCAGGAGGATTGTCATCCCCGATGCCATCACAGTAACTCTCTAGGAAGTTGCGCAGGTAAGTGAACGTGCTCTCTTCCAAGTCGACACAGAAAGGCCTGTGCCACGCCACCAGTTGCCTGGGAAAGGAAGAAAGTCTCTTGAGAGATGAGCATCCACAAACGTGTCAAGACTAATGAGAAGAGGGCAAAACATTGAGAAAAACATCAAACTATTCTCAATGGAAATGTTGGTGAGACCACATATTCCTATCGTAGAAGGGAATGGAAAATATACAAAGGAAACACATCTTAAGCAAAAATGCAGACACTTTTTTGAAAAATAAGACAGGATAGGTTTACCTGTCTGTGGGGACTGCGGTCCAGGCCAGGCTGTGAGAAGTACCAGCAGTGATTTGCTGAATGGACACCCCCTCCAGACCGAGCACTTTCTTAGGTTTGGTAATTGGTGTGGAGGTGTGGCCCTGCCCACACTGGCCCATAGTGTTGTTGCCCCAGGCATACACTTCATTCTCTGGTGAAAGAGGGAAACAATACAGTCAGAGTAAATTCATCCCATCTGATGGAAAATGATATCTCTTAGCCGCAAATTACATTTATTCTGAAAGCAAAGCCACGTTTTTCTTTACACATGTCATCTGCACAAATGACCTTCAGCGGTTAGAGGTCTCTTACCGTGCGTCAGAGCCAGACAGTGGCTGTCTCCACATGAGATATCGATGATCTTGGTAATGCTCAGGTCTTCTATGAACCTGGGTCTCAGAGAGGTTGTCTCAGAGGAGCCAGACCCTAAACAGGAGCCACAGCCCCATGCAAACACCTAAATAAAAATATATAAATGTATTGTCTTTATCCCCACATTTAACACAGAAAAAAATCATATTTCCATTATTGATTACAGGCAACAACATGAATTCCTCCATTAAATCTATCTACTTATTATACTTAGCTGTTTATTTATTTATGTTTTACTTATTTATTGAATTTTTTTTTTAGGGATACTTCTTATTGTATCACCTTTGCTTCTGTGACACTGCAGATTTTCCCACTTCGGGACAAATAATGAATTATCTGTATTGTCTTAAGATATTCATGTTTATTTTTGTTTGTATATGAACAGTTTTGTAGCATAAACCAAAGCATTTATAGCCCAAGCTAATTATGAACACCTATCCCTTGATGAGCCTTTGATACTAAACACATCCTTGTACTCAGACTGTGCTCAAATAAACATTCATTATTTGGACTAAACATACAACAAAAATCTATAAAGAGCTAAATTAGCTGAGCTATGGTTGGTTAAAAAGTTGACCCTCTTCCCTCTCACCTGTCCTGCAGAGGTGAGGGCCAGAGAGGACTGGCTGCCAGCACACACTTTCCTGATGATGAATCCATGCAGGGCCTCTATGACCTTTGGGCGATACACACGATTGGTGTCTCCATGACCTAGTTTACCTGCAAGGGTGAGTCATGTGCGGGTAGCAGCATTAATACACACTAGCTTGAGACACTTCTGTTGTGATAGAGCACATATGATACTACGACCCTGAGGAAATCACTGACAGTGTGTGTAATACATATATTTTTAAATGTTTACGCCATTTGACACAGAACTACTTCATGTATGATTGACTTAAATCAAATAGTGAATCTTTTATCAACGCACCATTGTCCCCTCCCCCGAAGGACCACACAGTGCGTCCATCCTGCGCCACAGCGATGGTGTGAGAGCTGCCGCAGGCCACCTGTCCAACACCACTGATGTCCTTCACTAGAGTGGGCACGTTACGACTCTGACTGTCACTGTGACCTGCTCAGGGAACAAACACAAGACAACAGGTTGTTGCTGTAGACCGGAGGAAGGGGTATCACTGAAACAGTTGAGACAAATGAGATCAGACAACTTGAGAAAACGGGGCGTGTACCAAGTCTGCCAAAGTCGCCTTCTCCCCAGGTATAAAGCTCTCCATCATTGGTCACAGCAGCACTGTGTCTGTAGCCAGCAGACACGCAAATAACAACCTGGAAGAGATGCCATAATGTATGTTAAATTATGTTAAACCACATAGCTTTAAAAGATGAATAACTACAACAGAAAGGCTTGCATTCCCCATCCATCTTTTCCCCAAACACAGAGCTTTATTCCCGTGCCTACTTTGCCAAACAGAGGTCCTTGTATGATTTTGGGGTATTTCTGTGTAGCACTGTTGCCATGGCCTAGTTTCCCATATTCTCCATCACCCCAGCTGAATACCTGAAAGAAATATTTTGGAAATGGTATATGTCATTGAAAGGAAACAAGAGGAGAATGGTGAAAAGTACAGTGTGCAGTCATTTTAACTTGTTACCTCTCCCTCTACAGTGATGGCCAAAGTGTGCCCGTCAGAGCCCTTGGAGGAGGACACCTTCTTCATGTTCCTATGAGGCTCCAGCACAAGTTTCTTGGGCATGGACTGGTTATTGGAGTCCCCGAGGCCCAGGCGGCCATAGCTGCCTTTCCCACACGCTTTCACTGACCCATCTGTAGAGACTGAGAAGGTACAGTACTGCCCCGCCTCAATCTGAAAGGAGGACATAGTGGATAGAATCAATAAGATATAAATCAGATAAATAATAGTATGCATTATTATGGAAAAATACCAGTCCATATGTATTGGTAGCCTCACCATTTGGGCATCACTGAAGCCCTGAGTCAGCTTTGGCAGCAGGATTTTCTCCAGAGTTCCCTCTGCCAGCTGATGGCTGCTGTTGCTGCCCCACACGTACACCATCACTGTGTCACTCTCTGAACCAGGAGCAGCTGCATCAGTGCTGCAGGAGCACAGGCAGTAGGATGCTAGGTTACAGATCTGTCAGAAGGGAGGAGGATGAGGTGCATAAAGTCAGTTACTGGAAAGTATAACAGCTCTTATTAGTGCCTGTGTAAAAACAAATCCCTCTTACCTCCTCAAACAGGCAGAGAGCAGCCTGGGAGAGTCGACAGAGTCCATCTGCGTCCTTCTTCAGCACCTGAGTATTGACGGAGTCCCCGCGGAAACCCTGGAAAAAAGACATTTAGTTTCTTCATCAAAGTCTGTTTTTAATGTAACCTGTGACTCACTGTGTGTGTATTTGATGTCGGTTCAGTTTATCCGTTTTATTACACTCTAATTATCAATTTGTATGCACACATTCTTCCTAAACTGAGACAAATCAGTGCAAGATCAGGCAGATGGTGAAATCAAGAGAAACAGAGATGCAGAAATGGTTAGATCCTAGTCCTCAGATGCAGATCTTAAGTGTGTGTTTATGTTGTGTAATACCTCCGGAAGCTTTTACATTTATAACAATTAAGTTTAGGACGAGAAAACTCAATCATGACGTTTTTTGCAATAACCAGACATTGTTATTATTTGTCAATTTAAAGTGCAAAGCTGATTACCTTACTAAACAATGAATCAAAAAGGCATAAACTGTAGAGGAAGGGCAGGAAGACCGGCTCAATCTTAATCTTATCTGCACAATAATGCATCACTCAAAGCCTCAATGAGAATGTTAATGATACCAGCTACAGCAGGGATGGATGTTGTACTGAGGAGCTAATTTGCTGCTTTATCGTTACACAAATGTGAGTTAGGTCATTTAATTTGTAATAGAAAATGTAAAATACACCAATAAAAAATGACCTACTACTACAGTAATAATACAATAATAGACAACCAGAAGGGCTTAATCGTTATCACAATGTCATTCACTTTTGTGCTTACAGCAGTAGAGGGAAGTTAAAGATTAGTTAACTTAGGAAAGTAAGTTGTTTACCACATTATTGCATATATTTCTAATATTGTGCAGCTGTTACACCTGTTTCCAATAGGCAGAAACAACTACTCAGCTGTCCACACGTCCGTCAACATCTCTTTTTTTTTTATAATGCATCCTTTTTAGAGATAAAGCTGTTTAATCAAAGTTAACATTGCCCATACAATCAGAAGTAGAGTGATGACCCAAGATTATCCTATGGTCAGGAAACTCAAACTTCCAAATATCTAATACATCTAAATAATAATGTGATATTAGGACAATAAATTCAACTTAGGTCAGCGTGGACTCTAATGGTGTTAACAATAAAAAAAATGTCTCTCAAAAGAGTTAAAGGAACAAAGTAGAAGGTAGATCTCTCTGAACACACCAAAATAAATACAACATAAAAAAATCAAAGGTCGAAATTTAAGGACATACCGAATATTGCTTCATTTGTAGAAGCGTTTGATGGATGACCTCAAAGCCCACGCCAGCCGAGTGCTGGGAGCTCAGTGAGGAGGAGGAGGGAGACAGCGTAGAGGAAGATGAGGGCATAGAAGCAGCCAAAGCTACCTCCACCCACTCCAGAAGGAACTTCAGAGAGCCTCTCTGCATGGCCAGGCCCAGCAGCAGCTCCAGCGCTAACCTCCGCCCGGTTGGATCCGCCCCCCCGGTGCCGCTGCTCACTGATGTCTTCTTCAGGAAGTCTGCCACCTGCGCCAGGCAGTCCAGCCCCACTGACGGGATCTTATTCTCATTGGCCAGAGACAGCGGGGGCAGAGAAGTCAGCACAGAGGACGCTGTGGCGAGCACGTCGTTGCAAAGCACCGACTCCGGGTGAACGGAGGCCGCGTACCTCCAGTTCTGCTGCAGTAGGGAGAAGAGAAGACTCAAACCTGTCCTCACACCCATCTCTATCAGAACATCCGTACCCGACTTGACTTTGGACGCCCCCCCTGGCAGGCAGGGCTCTGAGGCCAGCTCAAGTTGCCCACATTCTGTGCCATTGTCTGTGGATTGAGAGTGTAGCTGCACGTGGAATTTGTCGTGGTATTTGCTGTGAAGTGCATAGTAGATCCTCTGGAGGACTACCAGCCTTTGGTGGAGGCCCTGGGTGTAGGAGGTCTGCGTCAGCATGCGGTGAGCCAGCCATCGCTGACTGTGGAGCAGGGATGACAGGTACTCTTCTTTCTCTGCCGAGGCGCTGGACTCACACTCGAAGTCTGGCAGGCGCGGGCCCACCAGTTCTTGTACAGGTTGGGCTAGAGTCACCACCTCCTTGTTGTGGAGGAGCTTGTTGTAGAGCACAGCAGCTCCATGTCTCCTAGCCGTCTGTACACTGTCTTCTGCTGCCCAGGAGCTATTGAAGTGCTCCTGCCATTTCAGCAACACATGGGTCTGACAAGGCACCATGTCTGAGCATTATCTATAGTCGTGAATACACCTGAAGACACAGAGGGAACAGGATTAAAGAGGCAGATTTGTCGAGTTCACACAAGACACTTTTATCTCTCTAATAAATCTACAAGCAACATTTGCAGCTGAAAGCCAATGTCCTAATGTGTTTTCCTGCCAAGTAAATTTAGAGAAAAGGTGTTAGGTTTCTCCTCAGTGTTGGAACTTACATCCAGGCTAGTGGCATAGGCCCAGTGGGTATCAGTGAAATAGGTCAGCTCACCCTGTGATAAAAACACACCCATGCTAACGAGCAGGATTTTGTCTCACAAGATGTTATGCTAAACAAAACAAAAAGGGATGTTTTTGGTTTATTGACATTTGAGTGTATTCCTTTCATAATATAGCATGGCCAGGCAAAGAGTTAATCCTGATTTGCGAGATTTGGCAAGCGTGTGACAATAATCTGATTCCCGTTTTAATAATTTCCTATTCTGAACGCAGTTATCATAGTCATCGTCTCTAAATTGGTCACCGGGTGCTCTGAAATACAATCCCTTGCAGACCACTTGGTCTCCACCTGACCCCCAGTCAGTCAGTCAGTCTGTCTGCATTTGTGTCTGCTTTCCAAACAAATGAAGAGAAAGTTGGTGTTTGATGGAAAATTATGAGTTTATTAATCGATAAGAGGGTTGGAAGAAAATATTCACCATCTATTTTGACAATAGATTAATCGTTGAGTGGTTTTTATGAAAAATTGCAAAAAATGTAAAAGCTCTTAAATATGGAGCTTTTTTTCTGAAATCTTACAAACCACAATTAATTGATTCTTCTAGAATATAGCTAATCAGCAATAAACTTTACTTGCAGCAAGACGATTTTTACATATTAACTGGAACATCTTGGAGCAAGAACAAAAAGTAAACAAAGAAATAAATCGACTTGGCCCATTAAAACATGCACTCTATAATAGAGGCTAAATCATCAAAGTCCCCCTGACAGACAGCATTCATGTCAAAGTGAGTTATTTCCGGGGAGAATCAGCTGGATTACATTCCCATGGCATTAAAAAATTCACCCTACTAATTCTAAACTGTAGATTTAAAGGAAGGAAGAATTGATGCCAAACTATATCTTCATTATCAATATGCCTATGATGTAGGCCTACCATTATTACCCCGATATGAGTAAGTTGTCTGCCGTCCCTGTCAAGAAATAAACACAAGTTAAAGGTAAAACAAACTAGTGAAATGTACACTATGGACATGTACAGTATGACTCTTCATAGCTATGGATAAAACTCCTTGCGTAAACATGGAGTCATATGAGGGAGAAAATACTAGCTACAGGCAGCTAAACATGTGAGCATGCCACCATAGTCCACCGTCATCTGTCCCTTGCCTGAGGCCTGTGGGGCTATATGGTTTCCACTCTGGCCAAAAATAACAGCAAGCATTGATATAGCAATGGGCACGCTGGGTCAGGCAACCACCAGCAAATAACCAGCAGCAACGTTAAGCACAACCATATGTAACTGTAGGGCATGGAACTTAAGGACACCTTTTGGGTGTTCCTCAACACAGTCTATGGTTTTCCTCCTTTTTTTTCACGTGAGTCGCTTTATATTTAATCAACCATTCATTATACAGCTCATGACATCAGTCCATCACACGGTATTCGCAGTATACACTACAACAAAACAAATCATCTTGTATAAGTTGTTGTTAATTGCTATGCTAGCAACTTGCCAGATAGATTTAAAAATAAAACACTACAGCTTGAAGGGGGGGGCTACTGTGAAACCCTAATGATAAAACCATTCACACATCAAAAGCAATATTAGATATTGACGCTGAATGCATGCAGCACCAAAAGTAAATGTCAGTGATTCTAAGATCCCAAAGCCAACCTGTTTCTAAACATCACATGTATTATTGCTTTGCCAAAAAGTACACTGGCCAGCAGAGGTGACACATGATATTTGTTAGACCATGAACGTGAAGTACAGTTTATGGAATTTAAACCTTGGCTTTACGGTTTGAATCCTGATATTTGTCCATTAAGATTCATATTTGAATTAGTTTGTCTACATGTAAATAATGTTACAAAATGGTGTGCCTAGTATCACTTGATTTAATCACTTGTTTTTTAAGTGTAGATTTAGAAAAAATATATACATCCCCAAGATATTAAATGTACAATTAAATAAAACTGAGGAAAAACTCTTAATGCTCAAATGGATCTGATCATGTAATAATATCAATAGCCAATATAAAATAATAATAAAATCAGGATTAACCAGACTAAATATGCAAAAGACAGAACTGCTCAGCTATTTAGGAGGGGCTCCACCATGCTGCTTCTCTTTAAGATTGCAGAGGATAAGGCTGCTGGAGATGATCCAGGGCTTTGAAAGTCGTCCAGAACAAACTGGACCAAGGGATGTTTGGGCTGCTGTTGCCACGACAACCCTGACTACAATAAAGCAGTTAATGGATGCAATAATTGGTATCATAACCGTTGCTAATGTTAGCATTCATGCATTTATTCACCACAATATGAGCTGCATAATGTCTGACAGCAACTTAACAATTATGCTAGGATGCTGGGGGTGGGAGGCAGTGGATGAAAACACACCACTTAAGTTAAGCATTGCAATTGTGCAATGACATTAGCAGACATGATAATATAACAATAACAACGTTGTCCAGCCGTGCTATCAGGCTGCCTACTTGAATATTCTGTCAACATTTTGTACCGTTATGTGCTTTTCATCTCTGGCGACAGTTGCAGTGTAGCATTAGCTATTCGCTACACCGACATAAACAGCCTAATGTGTGCATTTAAAACGCAGCCTCTGCCGTGTCATTGAAAAACACCGGTATCATGATTATAGCATCTGCGGTGACAGTTGAGCTAGCGCTGGCTGCAGTGCAGTTGCTAGTCTGGTCCATGGCTGTCAAAACGACCAAGCCCCTCTGCTTGTTTTCTGACAGCTCTCAGCAAAAAGCTCCCGCAGCTCGTTAACGTCGTTAAAAAAATATATATTAACACAAATATAACAAAGAATACACCGTAGACATGTAAGCTACCTTGACTGTAAACACCCGCAGAAAATTGGTTTGCGTTACCTGTCCCGTCCCGGTGAGGTCTCCCTTGGACGTGAATATCATATCAACCTTCTCCTCTTTCTTCTCCTTCTTCGGCTGCTGCACTCTTAACCACTGAAGGCGATCACAGTTAGATTTCTGCCCCCTTGTGTATTGGAGTGAGTATGAGCAAGCTAAAATGATCATATTATTTTTCGTATGTGCATTTTTTCAAACCACACAGAAATCCTGCTAATTGAAACCACTGAAGTAAAATATAACTAGGCGATATGGTCAGCACATCTCTTTTATTGATACAACTCTAACGCAGTAGAACTACAGTACTATAAAAGCCCTTGTCCATATGACGCATGGGAAACAAGGCCCTGCAGTCAGTCGGTCAGTATATAAGGACAAAGGTTCTAAATATAAATTAATATCTGAATCTTATGACTTAATATTGAAAAATGAATTAAATGAAAATGAATTTTGTATTTAATTAAATTGTTAAGATAGCTTTTCCAAAATCTATCACTATCAGTTTAAACCATAAATAGCCTAATGAGAATAGGTTTCCAGTTATTTTGTGACATTATTTTTGATGTTTTTCATATTTATTTGAAGCATTACTTTTCCATATCATATACAGTGGAAAGTAGATACTTTATTTTAAAGGATATGTATGAAAGAGAAATCCCCCTATTGTAAACCTATAGTTAACTTGACATGAGGGGACTCACCCTGTAAACTGACTAAATCATTAATGCATATTGTTCTTTGAAGCTCTGGGGAAAGCTTTGTCAAGTGTGAGGAAATAATAATGATGTTTCATTATGGGAAATGTAGGATGCTGTGTTTTTGGACCTTGAACCACTGTAATGGCCAAAAGTCAGGATGTCTCAGTCTCTGCGGATTGATTTGACTAATCTTTTTTTAATCTTGCTTCCCACATTTTTGGAATGGCAATAATACATGTGCCGCCTTTAAGAACTTCACATGGGTTATCTGGGTTGGGTGTTGTACAGTAATCCTTGTCCTTTTTATTTTCTAATACAATCATACTTTTAATGTATTCCCAATAAATTAAAAAGAACAAAAATCAAGTAAAGAAAGAAAAATAAATAAATCAGCGTACAAACTTAAGAAAAAAGTGAGAATAAAACTGTGATTTAATACATAAATGTCATGTTATATTTTCAGTCTGTTCCATAATTGTTCTGTTACAGCATATTTTATAAACGATAAAGATATGTTTAAAATACGTGTGTGCATCTTAGTATATCTGATAACCATAGTGTCGATATATCACATTCCTTTTTATAATGTTTTGCTTATTTTGGTGTTGCACCATGAGACACAATCAACATTTAAGAACAGTTACCTTTTATTATGTGAGTCTAAAGATGATTTAATATTTGCAAAACTGTATTAAACTTGTTAAATGTTATCAGAATAATTTCCAATCATTGGATGTTGTGACTAAAAAACATAGTGTGATCTTCAAAGCTGAGCCAGCTCAGGGTTTTGGTTCCGTCGGTCCACTAACAAAAACAAACCAAAGATATTTATGAATCAGGTCACACGATTTCAATTCGACTGGATGCGTCCAGAGGCTAATCCACTTCCAAGCGATTTCAAAAAAGAACTACTGGCAAAAAGGACGTACACACCGGAGTAAGAGGAAAATTGACAGGGCAAGCCATGTGCAAACAAAGTTGTCATCGCTGATAACCATACAACCTGATGAGCGGGGTGAACTCTCATCTTTGGCATAGTTTCTGCAAAGGTGCACCAGGTACTACTGACCCGAGATAATCCGAAACAGATGCCAATCCAGGGGCAGTCTGCCGGCATCTATGTCCTCCTCCTCATCACTGTGGCTGTTCATCAAGTGCAAGAGTGAGCTGGGTCCTATTCAAGTACCGATGACAATGCCCAACAGATGCACCGCCGGAGCGGTAGGGTGGACGCAGCGCATTCAAGGTCTGCTGTGACTGCTGGCTGTGCCAGTCGGTGCGCCGCAGAGGACACTTTGACCGACCGTCTGGCATGCCGGGTTGAAGTGTGGACGGATTTACTTCTGCGATTTACAAGGATAGGACGATTTGGATGAGTATGGGATGGCAAAGGTACAGCAACATGTTAATGTGAACCTGTGCTGCATCTGTTTGCTGCGTTTTGGACCCTGTCTACCAATTCAATGTTGGTTTATAAAAGAGTATTCATTGATAATCCCAATGAATAACACTGCCTCATAACCAAATACTTAATATTGTCCACATATGATCTTGTAAAATAACATCACATTAGACAAAGTTCTAGACATAATGATTATATCTGATTTTTTTTATTATTTAATTGAATTTTAGTTTTCTTATATTGAGTATGATCCTAGAAAAAACTTTTTAAAATCTATTCTCATTTATTTAAATGCCTGAATGACCTATGAAATTGAGTCCAGATTGCTGAACTAAATTCATATTTATTCATAAAGTAGATACATTTATTTTAAAGGATATGTAGGAAAGAGAAATCCCCCTATTGTAAACCTATAGTTAACTTGACATGAGGGGACTCACCCTGTAAACTGACTAAATCATTAATGCATATTGTTCTTTGAAGCTCTGGGGAAAGCTTTGTCAAGTGTGAGGAAATAATAATGATGTTTCATTATGGGAAATGTAGGATGCTGTGTTTTTGGACCTTGAACCACTGTAATGGCCAAAAGTCAGGATGTCTCAGTCTCTGCGGATTTGATTTTGACTAATCTTTTTTTAATCTTGCTTCCCACATTTTTGGAATGGCAATAATACATGTGCCGCCTTTAAGAACTTCACATGGGTTATCTGGGTTGGGTGTTGTACAGTAATCCCTTGTCCTTTTTATTTTCTAATACAATCATACTTTTAATGTATTCCCAATAAATTAAAAAGAACAAAAATCAAGTAAAGAAAGAAAAATAAATAAATCAGCGTACAAACTTAAGAAAAAAGTGAGAATAAAACTGTGATTTAATACATAAATGTCATGTTATATTTTCAGTCTGTTCCATAATTGTTCTGTTACAGCATATTTTATAAACGATAAAGATATGTTTAAAATACGTGTGTGCATCTTAGTATATCTGATAACCATAGTGTCGATAATATCACATTCCTTTTTATAATGTTTTGCTTATTTTGGTGTTGCACCATGAGACACAATCAACATTTAAGAACAGTTACCTTTTATTATGTGAGTCTAAAGATGATTTAATATTTGCAAAACTGTATTAAACTTGTTAAATGTTATCAGAATAATTTCCAATCATTGGATGTTGTGACTAAAAAACATCAGATGTGATTCTTCAAAGCTGAGCCAGTCACGAGGTTTGGGGGGTTCCGTCGGTCACTAACACAAAAACAAACCAAAGATAATTTATGACATCAGGTCACACGGATTTCAATTCCTGGATGGCGGTCCAGAGCTAATCCCACTTCCAAGCCGGATTTCTAAAAAAGGGAGCTGACTGGCAAAAAGGACGACAACACCGGAATGAGGAAATTGACGAGGGGCAAAGCCATGTGCAAAACAAAGTTGTTCATCGCTGATAACCATACAACCTGATGAGCCGGGGGTCACTCCACTGAAGTCTCACAGAGGTGCTCCGTCTCTCCCCGAGATATCCGACACACAGCAGCCCATCCAGGAGCTCTGCACCCGGCATCATGTCTCTCCTCCTCATCACTGTGCTGTCTTCACTCATAGTGCAAGATGCTGAGGCGTGGGGTCCTAATGTCAAGTACGCGGTGAACTGCCCGGACAGATGCAACCCGGAGCGGTGCGGCGGGACGCAGCGCTGCACACGGACGGTGCTGGATGACTGCGGCTGTTGCCAGGTGTGTGCAGCCGGCAGAGGGGAGCACTGTTACCGCACCGTCTCGGGCATGCACGGGGTGAAGTGTGGACCGGGATTTTTCTGCGAGTTCTACAAGGATGAGGACGATTATGGAGACGAGTATGGGATCTGCAAAGGTACAGTCAACATGTTAATGTGCCCAGTGTGCTGCATCTGTTTGCTGCGTTTTGAGTGTGAGCCCTGCTGCACCAAATCTCACTGTTGTTTTTAAAAAGGAGCTATTCATTGGATAATCCCAATGAATAACACCTGCCTCATAACCAAATACAGTGTATGTATGCATGTGCAGACTTTTGCATCCTTGCTTCCAACGTGAATTGGACATTTAACTTGATGAGCTAAGGAGTTTATAGTTCAAACATCAATGATAAGGCAATATAGATGCATTGTTTTTTTTGTCTATGGTTCATTTACCTTGTAAATCATTATTGTGATTTTGACTGTGGGAATATGAGTCTATTAGATCCAGAGAAAAAACATTTCTCTAAATTATAGTTTTTTCTTTTTACAGACTGCCTGTATGGGACCTATGGAGTTGAGTGCCGCAAGACTTGCAACTGCAAAGGTGGCATATGTGACAGGGAGACAGGAGCATGTCTCACCCTCAAATTCTTTGGCAAAATTGCCAGCAAGCTCAAGACTGACACTCAAGAAGGTATGAATCTTGTCACTTAAAAACATTTCTGCTGTCAAATGTCTCACCAAATTGACTTAATTAAGTTCTGAAAAGACATGTCATTTGTGAATTGAGAGATTAATGAACTCTGCCACTTTTGTTTTCAGGGGGAGAGGTGGGCTCAGGAGAAGTCAGCTCAGTCCAGAACACAGATCAAGACACGGACAGATCCACGGCTCCAAAGCGGCTCAACCCTCGCTGACAAGTGCTGACAAGACTGAATCTGTTCAGTGTAAATGTAGCATTAACTTATAAATGAACTGAAAGATATATTTTATTATGTTAAACGATGAAATACTTTTTTTACAGCATTACGTTTTATTTGGTTTTGTTTGTTTGTGTTTGACACAAGCATCAATTCCAATTAAGTATGCAGTCTCTGTTATTGTTTGATGTTGTTCATCAGCTTTCCCAAGATTATTCTGTACTCTGTTCCCATGAGCTTCAATGTTGACCTGATTGTCTCATTTAGTGTGCCTTCATAAATTACTTTTGAGAAGATGAGAGTTATTGTCACAAGAAAGAGATAGCATTTATTTTCAAACTGGACACAGAAATAGTTGATTTATTGTATTCTAAACATTTCCATTGTGATATTTAATTTGTACCGTATAAAAAAAGGGACATGGGAAATATACTGTATATGACACCAGCCAATGTAATGAATGCTCTTTCAATTAAACCAAAGTTAACACTGACTGTTGTCATTTTATGCCTTCAATGTTCTATTAACTTGATAAAAACTGATGCAGCACTTGTTACAGTGAGTGTGTTATCTAAAAACCCTGACTAGTTTATTATGTAGCAACCAATAATGTAGGGACTTCAGCATGCCTCATACTTCAGGTTATTATAATGTTACTTTTAAGGAAAGATTCAACATCATTAAGGGTTACTGGAGTTTCGGACAACATGTTGGAATTGAGTATTTGTAGTACTTTTTTATACTAGTTGTATGCCTGATGACAAGAGTGAAATCTTCTCTACAGAGGAATTTCAAATCTCTATTGCAGAGGCACAAATCCTTTAAAATGAAGTCATGATATTACATCACCGGTATTGGTATTGGAAACTGAATTCATATAATGGTTAGTTAAATAAGAGAGTGAATGTCGAGTAAGCTGTAAAGCCAAACTGTAAAAGTATTTGTCAATATGTCATGCTAACATATTTCATATTACATTTTTTAAGTCGGACTTGAACCATGTACTTTTTAACTTGTGTGTGCATTTAATATAGAATATGTACAATCATTTGAGGCAAATTCAGTTCCAAATAGGATTTCAGTGAAAAAAAGAGGAGGAGATAAAAAAAAAAAAAACTTCTTTGAACTGAAAAAAATGTAAGTGGTCTGGATAGAAATATCCTCTGGGTAAGAGGAATTGTTGTTTCCCATGATGATCTGAAGTGGTACATCCAAACTGAGGAGCAGCACATGGTGAGAATTTTTCAGGCATCCTTGACTCTTGAGTTCTTGGAA
The DNA here is from genome assembly GCF_036324505.1 of Eleginops maclovinus. NCBI lineage: Eukaryota > Metazoa > Chordata > Actinopteri > Perciformes > Eleginopidae > Eleginops > Eleginops maclovinus. The sequence goes on along the minus strand of NC_086356.1, from coordinate 14,385,920 downwards.
AGCTCTACTTTCTCAACTTCAACAAATGCCAAAGAAACTATTTGTTCCCACGTTTAAAACATATCTAACTGTCATTGCAAACATATTTTATAACCAATATTATAAAGAGAACTGCAGAGCAAAGACTGGGTTTCCTGGCTTTACAAAAGGTCACAGACCGGTCCACATTTTTGAGTTCCTCTAATGCATATGCATATATCTCGTACAAGCTGTGTGAAAAATAATTGGAAACATGAGAAAAAAAAGCAATGAATATATTCGTGAGCGAGCAGTCCAATTGTCCTAATACTGTTAGTTGCAAGCCAACATTCATGCAACTTAGAACAAAGCTTAAACAGTATAGAGCTATTTAATCCTTTGATTATCTACCTCAGACTGTCTTTCAAACACAGAGTTAGGTTTCATTTGAATATAAATGTGTTAACTTACAATTTATATCACAATAAATGCATTGATCAAAAATGAATTAAGCAATAAGTACACATTACCTGATCATTGTATACATTATCTGAGTTTATATAAGGTTTTGTGATTGTCAAAAAATAATGTTGACCACAATGTTTCAATAAAATATTCATATATTTGCCATTTTAAAGGTTTGGAAGAAACTTCATGGTAATGCATAATCAAACCAGATAAGTTATGCGTGATTAGAGGAATATTTCCCCTCAAAATCTCTTTTAATAAGTCACCTCAGAGTTTTAAAGTTCAAGCAATTACAGCAGGGGGTCAAAATGATATCAAACATTCTGGCCAAAGCTGCAAAATAATCCTGTCCCAGTTAAAAATATCTCTTATTAGCCTCACCTCTGACTCTTACTGGTAGAGAAATGTTTTTCAGTATTCAGCTTGTTTATTTCCTGTGCTTCCTGACACCTGTGAAAATGTCCCTTCTTCCTGTTGTTGTTGTGTCTCCCCAGGACGGGAATTTAAAAGCAAGGATTTTTTTCCAAGAGACACTTGAAAAAACCTCGGAATTTACAAGTGACACACAACTGCAAAGGCTCTGTCGTCTTGTCCAGGGACAGAAAAGAACACTTCACATCCACTCTATTCGATTATTACTAAAAAAGAAAGCCCAACACCTAAAAAAAACTATCAATGAACAAACACACTGTGTTGTTCTATAATGTTGAGTCACATTATCTATTATAAACCATCTCTTAAGTCTTTTTTATTACAAAGATTACACATTCTTTGCATTTAAACTACAAACGATGGCTTTTGGAGCTGAAGCATCAAACTTTGAATGAAGATCATATCTTGCTTCTCATTTTGACATTGAATTAAAATGATTACAATGAGGTATATAAAGGATAAAGCGCTCTGAATTCACAAGGAAGTTTCTCCTTGATCCAAGGACAAGGTGGTACACACACACACACACACACACACACACACACACACACACACACACACACACACACACACACACACACACACACACACACACACACACACACACACACACACACACACACACACACACACACACACACACACACACACACACACACTGATGCAGACAGGTATGTTGCAACAGCAAAAAAATTGGAAAACTATTCAGGAGGACCGGAGTGTTCACAAGTGCTCGGGGCTCTAATGCTGCTCTCATTCCCCTGAGAACGGACAGGCCGAGGCCTCGTAACCAAACAAAGGACCCTTGAAAATAACAGGAAAGCGATGGTGAGAAATACCCTTTATCTGACTCCCTGAACACGTCACTGCCGCTCCTGCAGAAACAAAGGTGCGTGAACGGAGTAGTAAATAACCCTGATTTACTGCAAATAGACGGTCTGGTATTTACAGTTTTGCCCTGCCTGAACAGGTTGTTTATTGTAGCTGCAGAATGACAAGTCTGAATGGAGACAACATGTAAACATTGTGAAAAAGGAAATTAAGTGGTGAGATTGATTACACTGATAGCAGATAAACTGAGGCTTGTGAAATCCGACAAGGAGTTTAAGTCATTGGCTGTTATGTCACTTAATCAAGATGTGACGCAGTTTGAGTAATTAACTCTTTGGCCCCCATTTCCAGGATTCCTAACTCCTTTTTTCCCCAACAGGAACATCTTGAGCAGTAAACGTCTGGAGCCTTGACCTGAGCGACCTGGCAGACTTCTGACCCCTAGAGGAATTGTCAATGTGGCGTGAGAAGATGTCCGAACAGGTTTATTATCACACATCAGAATTGAAAAGAGTTAGAATGTTAGTAAAGGTGGCTAGTTGAAACATAAATAAGTAAGTGTCAGTCTCTTCATGTATTTTAATACTCTTAAGTCTGTTTTCTTCCATAAAATGACTTGAGGAGTAACATTTTGTTCTCGATTATTTAAGCAAAATAAATTTGATTTTGAAATTGTAACTTTTCTCGCTTCAACAATAGCAAAATACATTTTACCACAACATCTGACTATCAGCACGATGTACTAAATACCATCAGGGAATAATATCCGAGCACGGGTTCCATCTTCACTGCAGTCAGCATGTCATTGTGTCCCTGGGCGAGACACTTCACCTCAAATTGCTCCTGTTAACTGAAAATTGGACCTGCAATAGTGTTTTTATTTGTCAGACAGCTTATAGACTTTTTTATTTTCATCTGTATATTTTCAACTCTCTAATGCCGGTTTATTTCTAATTCTATTTTGATGTGTTTATATTTTAGAATAGTTTATTTCTACTCTTTTAATTTCTAATTATGTGCAATGCCATGCTTTTTTATGCCGCTGCAACGAAAACATTTCCCAATTGGGGATCAAAAAAGTACATCTTATCGCCAATCTTACAGTATGCCTCACAGAATAATTTAATTTCTAAACACAAGTGCCATATGCTGGACCACTACCATATTTGCATATTCCAGGCAGATTTATTGAAGAAAGTGTGAAGCTAGGGCAGGTAGGATTTATGATGCTAGAGAGGTAACAGACTTGAATATGGTTCACATTTAATTTGATCTTACTTTGTTGTACATCTTTATTTGGTAGTAGCTCTGAGGGTTTGTCTTTTGCAATTGCAACCTAATTCCATTATATGCCATACTATTATTTAAAAAGTGTAGTGTTTTGAGCTGTGAAAGTATACATTGATGTTTTACAGGTAAGGGTTTTTAAATTGAATATTTTTTTAGTTCCTCTTGTGCTGTAACACATGGACCTCTGGTGGCTCTTTGATGCTATTGTGCTGAACAGTTTTCTTTTGCATTTATTTACCATTCAGTTTGTTTTGAAGCTTTGATAAATGAATGCAATAATAGATGATACTTTGGTTGTCCTTATTTGGTTTTATTTGTGTTTTTGTCATAAATATAATAAGAATTTACAGCACTGATGCAATGTTAATTTGAGGCTACCCTCATAGTACCATTTATCATAAACACACCTTTCTTATAAATCTTTATGAATACAAAAATAAAGATATGGATATTAATATGTGTGCAGACTTTTGAAGAGAACAATAAACATCAATAAAAAAGATTAAAGTTCCACATTTAAAAGTTTTAAAAGTCACCACCAGAGAGCAATATTGTGTAAAGTAAAAGAAAGTGATCTGATTTTTAGGTATGGATGGATGCACTGTTTTGTAAAGTAAAGACAAACTTTATCAAACTCTGATAGAAAATCAGAATACAGTTGGAAAGGATAGACTATAAATATGAGAAAAAATAAAACAACCAAGGACTAAAAACCAAAGAATCATTAACATACCAATACATAGCAGCTGCTTCTCAAAGCATGATTGCTCACACACTATTTTACTGGCATTAGGAAACAAGGTCTACTGCATTTTTCAATGAAATACAAACAGGAGTAAGGGCTGTGTTTGCATCGACCTTTCAAAACAACGGTCAGCAAGTTCAGAGAGGTAGCTGCAACATTCCTGCAATATTTTCTGTCCCTACTGAGGTCAGGAGGAGAATAAAACAAGCGGTGACATGTGGACGGTTAAACAAATTAGGGCTGACCTTGACTCAGGGTTTCCCGCAGCACTTTACAGCTTAGGCGGCCGCCTAAGAAAAAAAAGAAAAAAAAAAATATATATATAGCGATATTCGCCGTGTTACGCCGTGGCTACACTGGATGCGCAACTGAAGCGCTGCGGGATGTATCATTTTACTGGCTACACCGGCAGCGCACACGCGCAGGTACGGCGCAACGTACAGGCAAAAACAAGACTTTCGTTGTCTTCAGTTTGTGGATCCAGCACGACAAATTGAAACTGCAACACCGAGTTTGTGTTTCATCCATCGATCGTCTGTCGTTATCTTATCTGTAGGCTGAATAATTTGGCCAATGAATTTTGACGACAACAGATATCTCCATGGCAACTTGTCTATCAGAGTCTCCTGTGAAATGAAACATTTATTCATTTCCTGTATACCGGTAGTTGAATTAAAAAAACATACAGACATATGTTATGACCCATTTCTCTGTAGAAAAGGTTGCGCACACCCCGCGCAAAAAAATATAAATAGATGACTGGTCTATTTTAGCAAATCTGCGCGGCGCTTGCGGAGCACTCGCGCGCTGCTCTCACGTCTGGTGTAGCCACTTTCATTGATACAATGGAATCGATTGTTGCAACGTGCGCTCAACGTGCGCTCACGGCACTCAACGTGCGCTCAACGTGCGCTCAACGTGCGCTGCGCTTCAGTTGCGTCCAGTGTAGCCACGCGTTACTCTGTCCCGTTTTCTCTCATTCCAAACCCTAACCCCCCACGGTCAGGTCAGGCAGCGACGCCGGGGGCTTTTTTTTCCCTTTCGTTAACTTACTTATTGACCAGGACTGTCTTATTGATATACAAGATTCACAACAGTCAGGTGATTACTATATGTAGGTCAGCACTACTAGCAGTTCCCATTCTACAGTACATATAAGTGGCCATGTGATCAATTGTTAATGTGAAAATATGGTCTAAGCTAATTTGAATTTCTGCAATGACCAGACACTTACCAACAGAGGTCATGCAGACATGTATCACTTTGTTAAATATATGAAATATTTGCCTCGAGCGTACAAAGAATACCGCAACAGTAAAGACCACAACATCATGGAATTTAAATTCAATGACTTACAGTGTCATTGGGGATGCTGGGAAAGGATTCCCGTGGTCTGCCTCCAACGTTTTTCATTATCTTCCCAGAAGTCCCCAACTGTCCGAAACTGTGACTGCAAGGCCATGAGAACAGCAGATCCATTGAGAATATTTTAATTCCCGGAGGCTTCTTCTATGAAGATTCATCCATTCCAACCAAATGAGTTATCTCTTATCAGATAAGGTCCCCCACAGTCTCTCATGGGAGAACATGCATCCCCAGTTTGTTTACAAATGGCAACTTCTCACGTCACAAGGTCACAGTGTTTCATGTTCAGCATTCCACGTCCTGCAAACATAATGAAACATGCTGAAGGATGGCTGAGCACAGATGGCTGAGGAACTACTTTTGTGTGTTCTCTACATTTCATTTATTTTTTGTGTTTCAGTTTATGAGGCTCTTCATGACACCCAGAAAATTCATCTTGTGTGTGGAGATTAGTTTTAATCAAGTATGGGTCATCATAGCAGTTGTACCAAAGTCAGAATGAAAAATGTCTCATTCATTGGCTGTGCAACAAATAAAACAGCCACATTACAAATAACCAGTGCTCAACAATGAATCACATTTAGGGGGAAGGTCTCACAGTGGGGGATGCAGAAGATATGCACATTTACCAAAGTTGATGGCAGGAATTATCGAGACCATTGGTTCCCAACATGGGGTTAAGGGCCATCAAAAGGATCCCAAGATAAATAAGATTGGATAAAAAAATGTAGAAAAATAATTTGTAATTTGTTTTTGTAACTTATTGTAATTTGTGCTTTCCCCCCCCATTTAAAATATCAATAAATCGAAAAAGTCACCAAGTACAGTGGTAATGTGTGAACGGAAGTTTGTTTTTTGATGGGTTAAAGACAAAACTGTACCTGGTGGAAATGGTTATAATTTTAAAAAAGGGAAACAAAACAGACAAAACAGATGTGTCTCTGTTGCTCTAAATGTGCCATACAAGATGTAAGATTCATATGACTTTTTCAGGTAACCCTGCACTAGAGAGAACACAGGAAACACAAGAGGAGAAAGGTGTTCTGGGAAAACGCTGATAATGGACTCTGCCTTAAGGAAAGTGTCAGATTGAAGCTTGGACAGATTGATGTGCTGCTGCTGCCACTTTGATCAATCGTTTGACAGATGCTAATAGAAGGTCCCAATGTAGTGTTGACCTCAATCCTGCCTCACTGCTCAGGGTTTGCCCATAGATCAAACAGATCGATGGATAATGTGTTCGGTCCGACCCAACACTTGAACCTCTAACACCTCTGCACCGACCATGATCACAGCAGTATGACATCACTGCAAAGTACACACAATGCCTCAGTCAGAGTTGCACCCAATTCTCACATGGCTTACTGTTTGCGTGTATGTTAATTCATTTATTTTCATCCTGATTTGGTTATGAGGAAGTAATTATTGTTGATACATCAGCCCCCTCCCACATAGAGGGGAATTTCCCTTCATTATTAGTAATGAGAATATTTTCCAGGACAAAGAGATGTGGCAAATACGTGTTGGGATACATTTAGGCTGTGTAAAGATAGATAGATAAATATATTCTTTGTTGATGCCAACTTGGGAAATTCTTACAGATTCTGCATCTGTGTTGATGTGATCGAATTTGTAAGAATGCACAAATTTTTTTTTAAAATGTGCTTGCTCTTTCATATATCAGTAGTCTATGTGTTGGATTTAACCAGGTTGTGTGGAGTTGAAAAATTGCTTAATGATTGCATGATTCAGCTCAGGAATGTACTCCACATGTCAGAATTACTCAGTTTTGTTAAAGCAGGTAGTCATTGTCTCAAACTGCAAATGCTTCACATCCATCACTACAGTTCAAAAGCTTCATCCGTGATATAATCTCCATTTATTCCATAGAAAATGAATCATACTCTTCTTTGGAAGGAACCACTACAATACTATGGAAAAGGAAGACATTTCAGACCACTCCCAGGTAAACAAGATGCACTTTACACTGGTGTGTATACAGCTGGGCTTGCACCAAAGTGAGGACAGTGTCACTGAACAAATGTTTGTGGAGCTGCATGCACGCAGTCATTTGTATATAACATCTTGAAGATGCTTTAAAACTGGGGCCGGTTTCTGTGTTTGTATGCAAAATAACTCACAGATGACATACAGGGGAAATGAGAATTTATATTCCACATAAGAAAAGTTTGGTGAATTTCCTGGCTGCTAACATTTTGAGAAGATTGGTACACAGTGTGACAGTTTTAAAAACCCGCCGGTTGCTTGTGTGTTATCTGAAATACAAGAGAAGTCAGCTGCACTGCTGGAGCTCTGCTCAGTGAGAGCTCTCATCTTAAGACTTCCTAAAACACGCTCACTGAAAACACACATACACACACACTTTCCCCTTCCCGCTCTCCTCCCCCCTCCTCTGTAACTAACATATACACACTGTGTTCTCAGACAGAGTGTGAGCCAGGATGACTGGAGGAGTTAGGACTGCATAGGCTGCAGTGTGAGGGGGAGAGAGTGTGTGTTTGTGTGTGTGTGCATATGGGTTTGCATGTGTCTGGGTGGACTCCCGCTGTACTGCTGCTCCATGTGTGACTGTGCTGACCGCGACAGCCATCCTGTTCACAGCGGAGACTTTCTCAGCATGCATATGGTGTGAGCAGTCAGGGGAAAAGTTTATAGCAGCTCGTCTGAGCCTCTGCTAACTCCATCCACTCCGCACGCACCGGGTTTGTTCAGGGGAACAGCGGCAGAAGGAGCTGGAGTACAACTTCAGCTCGTCTCAGCCTGGGATCTGTGTTGCTGTTGATTGATTACCTGTCACAGGATTGGATACAAAAAGGTGTGTGCATCAACACATGTCAGAGCTGAGGGATTCGACAAGGCTTTTAATTTGAAAGGTGAGTCTGCTCTCTGAGTTTTTTAGTGTGTTTGTGCCTCTGGGGTATTGTTATATATCGGTGATTCCGTGGCAATGTCCCATTTTACTTGACATCACTCACTTTGGCAAGTAATAGGAATGTGAAGATGCTGCAGGCAAATGATCTGACTGACTGCTCCTATTTTACTGATTGACACTATAAGGTACTGTATGTTATTAATATTTCAGCAGCTATCCCTGAGCTGAATCGATACAATTGCAGAAGTAACACCACTATGTTAAGCATATCAGTTTGTGCTAGTTGCTACAACATTTGCTGGTGTTATAGGAGATCTATTTTTTCTAAGCAGAGGAGTCAGTGAGTGTCAATTTAATGGAGAGTGTCATGGTACTTTATTTTAAAAAGCTTTTCCAACATCACTCATAAAATCTCTCACTTTTTGGGGGATTTGATGTTAATTGCTCATCTGTCTGACACCAGGTACATAATACATTGCGTACTGTACAGTGTTGCCAAATTATTTCCAATGAAAGCAGGTAGTACTAGCTCCAACAGTTGCTCACAGATGCCAGCTGACCCAATACACTCATTTGCATATTGGCAACGTCATTGAGCCTCATTTGCATCTAGCTTAGTGGTTGTGTTGGTTGAAACAAGGGACAGTGTGCCTGCGCCAAGGCAAGAGGAGAGGGAAAGGAGTGGTGGACTTCTATTACTCCGAGCAGCATGGGGAAAGAATCACGATATTTTTGAAATCATTTCTTACCCCTTTCAAACTATGGAAAAAAGTAGTGTATTGCCAGCCACTTTCACTTGATGTATTTCCTATATAGGGACCCAAGTTATCCACCTGAAGTGTGCACCATAAAGATATAAAGAAGAATGAATAAGTTCACATCTTTCAGTTTAAATATGCCTCACACCTCGGTGAGCTGAAACTGATTAATTACTATTATCTTTATCAAAAGCATGTTTGCTTCCTTGTAATCCTGTCGCAGCATAACTGAAACAATAATTTACTGATGGTAACCCGTACAATGACTGCTGGAGGGCAGGAAAGCAGCAATTTCCTCAGCTTTTCAGGTAGTCATGTTATTAGAATTCTGTTGGTGTGTTGGACCAGCATTTTATTAAGAGCTTGCTAATCGTGGTACAGGACATACAGATGGCTAGACCATTGCATATGCAATCTGAAACAACTGTCGGCTGGCAGAACAGACACACAAACTCAAATATGTTTGGATTAATGTTCTTGTTGTGGGAGAAGTAAGAGGATGTCACTGATTTCCAAATCACAGCACATCCGTATTGAAAAAAGTAGGAGGAAAAAGGATAATGAGAAACTATGAAAGAAAAAGATGAGAAGGAAAGGACAAGCTTGGTAAGTGTTGATAAAATGCTTTATGTCAGGGAGGACATAAAGCACATCTCGTTTCCCCCACCTGATGTGTTAATGGGAAACGAAGATGTGAAAAGCAACAAGGCATGAGCTGAGGTAGAAGGAGAGGAGATATGATGACCCTCGCGCCAGGAATGTCTGCAGTGCACAAGCTGTGTCGCTGGAAAGCCTAGGGATCAGGTTCCCCGTGTCAGCTGCTGCAGCGACTGTTCCCATCCCACTCTGTGATATCTGCTCATTGAGACAGAGGAGGGAACGTAAACAGGGGAGGCTAAAACTGCAGAAAATCTGGAGGTGAGATCAGATTTTTGGAGGAATAGTTTGGGCTTTCATGCAAACAGATGAGAAGATTGATGAAAATGGCATCAATTTACTACTTTCTGACAGAGAGTGAAGATGTCAAACTACAAAACGTCTGCTAGTTCAAACAGAAAATCCATAGTAAGTTGACATTTGTGAAGGTTAAACTAGAGAGTAGGCAAACTGCACTCGCAAACAATCGCTGGGGAAAATGACTATGATCACAGGTGGGATTTTCAGTTCGCCCTCTAACTTTGTGACCGTACAGCATCTTGTTACCTCCCCCAAGGCGGTTTTCTTTTCAGTTCTGTTTATTTGTGCAGGATTATGGAAAAAAGGTTGAATCTTAGGTCAGAGGAAAAACGTATAACATTTTGGTGTAGATCTTGGACAGATGAACATTCATAGTTTTTACTTTCATGAACATTACGAGGTAGGGCATTTGGTGGAGATATGCGCTCTTAAAGTGCTCTTCTTATATCTCCCTTCATTCAGATTGCTGCGTTACAAAGGATAGATAGATACAAAGGACATCAACAGTATCGTTCACTCAGTTATAGCGCTGTGTCAAACACATGTAGAATGAGTCAGCGGTAAATATGAAAGTCTTCACACTCGATTTCTTTCACAGGGCTGCTGCTCAGTTTCCCAGACATACTGTGACACATGGCATGGAGGAAAATGCAGAGGGAGGGGTGGCAATGCTAGTGATGGGGTAGCGAGTGTATCATACCAAAAGGGCTGCATTGTAGACTATAAAGGGGGCCACATATGGCGTCTAAATCAGTGTGTAGACAAAATAGACACTGACTCATCACATTGATTCATACAGGAAAGCCAGTGGGTTTATTTGGCGATTCAGCAGCAGAAAGAAAATGAGTCTCCAAGAAAACAAATCTTCTGTTTGAGATACATTATATCGCCCACCCTAACCTCCCTACCTCTCATCCTGCTTTAATCCATCCCCATTGTGACTCACAGTAAGTTGTGTGGCTAGAGACAGGAAAACCCCATAATGAAGGATAGCTTCTCAGATCGCGACCTCACCCCTTCAGCATTAAACCATGAAAGGCCTGCATGTGTTGGATGAAGCATGGATTAAGTTTTGTTTTTTTCACGTGTTTGAGTTCTTCCATCTGTGACAGCTCTGAAGCCCTTCCTCTTTCACATTCCACACCTTTCACAGTTATTGTACATATAATATCCTGCTTTATATTTTGTTTTTGTTGATTTTTTCTGTACATTTTTTGTCCCAAATGTATATTTTTCACTTTCTTTTTAAAAGCTATTTTATTTTATGTAATTACATTGCCTTGTTTTTATGCTGAGAAAGAATTTCCCAAATTGGAATCATTAAAGTAATCCTATCTATCTATCCTATGCAACAATTAGCCCACCAACTGTAAACTTTTCAACAGGAGTCTAACAGAGACAGACGGCTCTCAAGGTAGCAGCCTTGGTAGCGGCGGGTTATATTTGTCTTTAACACATATGGGTCACGGAGGCCCTAGTGTGCAGACTTGAAGGGGGACGGTTGCTTAGGGATATTTAAAGGGTTCACAGCTCTAATTGTGATCAGAAGTTAATGTTTCCTCTGAAGCATGATTTTAGCTGTTTGCAGTTGATCATGCACAAATGATAAAACACTCTTTCTATCAAGTTTGAATGGCCTTTGTCAAATCTATTCGCTTTAATCTGTTTTAGCCTTAGAGAGATTGCTGCTAAGGGAGGAAAGAGAGTTTAAGTCATTGCCAGGTGGATTCAATCAGCTGTCAAACAAGCCTACATGCATATGCAAAACAGTTGGTACATCATGTGGCAACCAATAACACCCTACTGGAAACTTTCTGATAGTGTCCTAGAGGAAAGAAAAACAGAAGGCATACATTGTCAAAGAGACTTAATCAGACTAGTTAAATGATGTTGCTGTTTTGACCCTCCTTAGTGACTTAACGCACCATTGACCTTTACATCATCCCAAGAAAGTTGGCATAAGCTTTACTGGCAAGCACTGAGGCAAATGTGGAGTACAGCAGCTGCTGAAAGTGCAAAAACTGGAGACTGAAGACAGACAGATGGTAGTCTGACACATGTTAAAAAGGAGATTAAAAAATGGCCTGCTATTCATCAGCGTATCATTAAGGTTTAAGCCAAGAGATTTTTTTATCATGCGATCATTAATGAGTGTAATTATAAACATATATCACCCATTACTGTAGTTGTATGAGTTCTCATCAACATGTCTAGGAAATGTAATATATTGAAAGTCCATGGCTAAACCCTTCACCCTTAACAAATATTGTCCAATCCTAACTTAGCAATGGTAAATCAGGTTGTTGACAACCCTACAAGGTCTAATGTTAGCCTAATTAGCCAGATAGCTAAATCTAACTTTGTAACCGACGTGTCGCCTGAATGGACTGAATTGTTTTAAAGGTAACTCAAAATGTGATACATGTCTGTTAAACCATTGCACCATTTCGGTCAGTGATGCGAGCAATCACAGGATGGGAAAAGCAGCAGATACAGGTTTATTGAGTGCACATTTTCCTCAGCAGAGTGCTCCCTTGCGGCTGTTTTGACCGGCCACTTCCTGTGGTGCTTGAAGATTCCCTGCCACTGTCCCTACCTGACACCAAACAATTTTGACAGTTTGTGCAACACTTGATATGCTGTAAATCGGGGGAATTTAATACCCTTCTTTTTACAGTTTAAAATGTATGATTTAGGTAACTGTGTTGTATTTTACCCAACCTAAAAATAATCTTCCCTAGGGTGGACTTTCATTTCCCAAAGGATGAGACAGACTCAATATCCTTTCCTCAAAAGAAGCTAAATTCAAACAAAGCCATGTCAAACAGCAGTTCAGGCTTTCTGTTGGCCTCAGTACTTTCCCATATGGGGAACAAACACACTGTGCAAGCACTGAAACAAGCAAACTCCCCGTGCTGTGCGAAGAGTCCTGTATGGACAATAAGGTCTGCGGGATTACATTTCAGCGATTTTACAATCTCATGAAGCCCCCTCTCTTGTTTAGACCTCTATACTGTATATCCGTATTTCCTTTGTGGTGGGTATATTGTTATTCATGATGTAGCCAACACATGGTGCTTCTGACATCCTTCACACACGAGGAAAACAATTATTCCTGCATGCACCGCATGCTGTGTTATCCTAATCTGTATAATGCAACAGCCCTCTCAACTTTTTACAAGCATAGGTCTATCATCACAAGTATCACTTTACATCAAATGTTTGTATCCCAGGAAACAATTGTAAATGATTTATATACAATTCAGAGCCATCTTGGCTGCTCTGAGAACAGCTTTCATCACTAAAGACACATCCGGTAGCTGTATTCTATGATTTCATCGACAGATGCACATTTTCAAACCACCAACTAGTAGGCAGCCCTGATCCCGAGATGGCCTGGCTCAGCATCAATTTTATTGAAGGACAGAGACACACAAAGAATACTAACCTGTGCCAAAAGACAGACAAACACTAATGGCTTATTGAAAGATTTGTACACTTCATAGAAAAGGCAGCCCATTCAATTTTCCTTTTACTTGTGGAATTTATTCATTTGTATTAGTCTGCCACAGAGCCACGCATGTATAGCCTCCTGCTAACAAATAACAGAGCCTGCCACAAAACCTTAGGGGGCTGATTCGTGACTATCTTTATGTTTTCTTTTTTGAGTGGGTCAGGTATGTGCAAGTGTTTATGTGTGTGTTTGACTGTCTGTACTGTATAACGAGCTGGTGTGGTTTTTTTATAGTGAAGGTCAGGGTGTCTCTTCTCTATGGTCAAAATTCTCAGGCGGGCTGTGAGAAATTTCTGGGATATTCTTTAACACAAATCAAGACAGAATCAAGTGTTACTAGACCAGAGCAGATGGCAATGCAGAGCGCTTGCCACTTTATAAATGAAACACTTCATCATCCTGCCATACTCATTATTCTACAGATCAACATGTCATCACCAAACTTAAAAGGAAGAAGTCTAGTTATATATCTAGTTTTACTGCTTATTATGTTGTTTGAGAGTCAAGGGGCAAAGATATATGGATACACAAACAGACACCTGCAGACACAGGGATACAGAAAGCAAAGGGAGGCTGGTTCAATCTGCTGCATGGAGAAAAACATTCAGGTTGACTAATGTGTTTTTGCAAAGACTTTACATCATGAATGTTCTTACAACCATACTGTATTAGGTATCATCTGTTGGTACACTGTGCTCACAAGTGTCAGAAAATGAAGAGTTACATATGAAATCCAGGTTTTATATTTTTCTTTCAGCTGGTTGGGTTGTTGATTAAGCCTAAGAAAGGTCCATGAGCTAGCTTTTGTGCAAAACGTATACATAACAAAACTGTGTATCTGTGCTGGCTACTAAACTGTATACTAAGCAAAAAATCAGAAGAGTGAGTCAGTGAGAAAGTAATCATTTCCCTCTTTTAGAGTGACTAGCAGCAGTGACTGAACATCTTCTGTCATTTTCAAATGCTTAATGACAAAGCAGCTCTTTATTCTACTGCATGGTTCATGAAATATAGGATCCATTACCGTATGTCCGTTATTAACACATCATTAACACATAATTCTGTTAGATATGTCTGGTTAAACCCACAAACGGTTTTAAGAAGATCATAAAAATTCTAAAAATTCAAAAGGTCACAATTCATCATCCCATTCATACATGCCATTTATCTCTGTGGGGCCATTTATTACTTCGGGAATAGACCACAGTGTAATGTACATTTTAAACAGTGTTTCTACTCTCAGCTATTATTCACATTGAGATACCCTTAAGTCATTTACCATTTTCCACTGTAGCAGTGTGGGTCAGTCCCAGCAGTGCTGTTAACTAGGCTCTGTGCAGGAGGCATGAAGTTGTAAAGGGGCTGCGGCACCAGACTGGCAACACAGCAGGATGCACCATCAACAGATGGTGCATCAACCCTAGACTGTGATTTATGCTGTGTGCGTGTGTGTGCACACTTCCAGATTGTTTTAACTAAAACTAACAAGTGTATTAGAGGCAGCAGGGATACAGTGGTTCTTCCTTCAAATACTAGTGTCGACTGTTCCTACAAAATGAAAATATCCCCCGATCGCAGGTAATAGCTTTCACGAATGTTGAAATAAGGGCGCTGAACACTTTTTTCCACACAGAGATCCAGTACAAAAGTAGAGCAAAGATGTTATAGAGATGGACAAAAGACTAAAAAGGTAGGATTTGCCCCCTATTTTGCAAAACAAGTGAAAAACTAGAGCAGAGAGCGTGTTTATACATGCTCATGCATACAGGACATGCTTTCTGGGATTGTGTGCATGGTACCAGAGAGATTTTTGAAATCACAACAGCAGCCCTGCTGCACTTGTACTGGTGCTGCCTTGAATGCTGCTGGGCTGCATCTGGTCCTCATATGGACCTGTGGGCTGTTTGGACTTACACCAAGGCAAGCTCCGCTAGGGCCACTGACAACATGGCATTGCTTCGAGCTGACAGCAGCAAACTTTGCTTCAAGTTAGCACGGAATGATGAGGTTAAAACAATCAATTATGCATATGGGAACAATATGTGAAAGGTGTTGTTGTCTACAAGTGCACTCAGGCCTACAATGTGTTTTGTGTGTGAAGGTTTTAGAGCCAGGTAAGTGTTAGTCATATTTGTCTGTATGAGTACCGTATAATTAGTAAGCAGAGGACCACATTTTTCTCCAGAGGGGTCAAGCTTAACCTGCCATACAAAGTACATTAACAGTGCTTCTGAGTCAATGCCTCAGCAGCAACAACAACTAAAACAATTTCAGGGCTTTTTGCCTGGATTCTGATTTAGGCAACAAAACAAGGCTATAGGCTACGTTTAGGAAAATATCATGGCTTGGGTTAAAATAGGCCTTTAAAGGAAGAGAGCCTGGACGGTTTCTCTCTCCCATGTGTTTAACCCACCCAGTATGAGACTTGATACAAAGGGTTGGCCAACAAAACCAAAACCAAGTGACGCCTTTTAAATTGCGTAATTTGCAGTCTTTGCTTGCTTCTAATTAACGATCCCAACGAATTCCCGGAAAACGTCACTTACCTTTGTCCGGCCAGCCTGCTGCTGCACTTTGGTCCAGGCGGTGAGGGCGGAGGGCGGTGTGCAGGTGTGTTCACTGGGCAGAAGTAAATCC
This sequence comes from Eleginops maclovinus, assembly GCF_036324505.1. Taxonomy (NCBI): domain Eukaryota; kingdom Metazoa; phylum Chordata; class Actinopteri; order Perciformes; family Eleginopidae; genus Eleginops; species Eleginops maclovinus. The sequence continues at coordinate 14,370,072 of NC_086356.1, read as the reverse complement.
GTTTCTGTAACAGGAAAACAATGAATGACGGATTTGTTTTGGTTCTTTTTTTGGCTCATTGCCAGGAGTTGGTACGCTAACAGGCAGTAAGATGAACCGCGCCTCCTTTCTTGGTGAGCAAATGACTAGCGAGACTTTATTTTTGAACCGCCGTGAGAGATTTTGGCTTGTCAAAGTAGGAAAAGCACAGCAGGGCCTGCGTGCACAATACTTGGTGTAATTAATGGTATTAGCGTCATCTTTGTTTTTGTAGGCTGAATGTCTGCTCTGAAAAAGGCCTGTGCTTTCAGTGTACGCGTGTTATGAAGGAGCCTGCGTTAAAGGTGCAGAATGCCACAAATCACATCAGTTTTGCAGGTGGGCCTTTTTAGTCATTAATCAAAGTGCTAGAAATCTTTAAGTTTTAATCTATTGATACTGCAAGTCAGATAATAGCAAAAGTTAAATCTATAATGTTCGGAAAAGTTCATTTCCATCTAAAGGTTGTTGAAAGTCTTCAGTCGGGGCCTAAGTGATCCAACCAACAGATAAATAGTGCCATCTATAGAGCCATGTTGCTTTAATGGCGAAAAATAAGATATATGACATGATCATAATAATTCGTATCCCAAACTGAACATAACCATACACTTACAATGCACCAGAGACCCCCGTTCAGATTTCCTCACTGAATAATGAGGGCTTTGTCATAAAAAAAACAAAACCTCATAACATCTAAAAACATTGCAGCTCAAATAAAAAAATCGGAGTCAGAACTGTTACACAGAAACAAGGGAAATACTTTGGGGCCAACATGTGTAGGTGGGTGACACAAGAAGTTGATAAAAGGGATTAGAGGTTTGGCCTGTGCTCTTGTTGTCTGGTTCATGAATTCCTCCTCCCACACTTCCCCTTCTGCCCTCATATCTTTGCTCTCACTCAACACTCAACACTCTGTCTGCCTCGAATTCTGCTTTTGAAATAACAACAACATTTTAAACCTCATGAGTTATTAAAAAACACAGATAGTTTAAGTGTGAGGTTTTGAGAAATAAAGGTGTCACATTTTTTAGAACTAATAAGACATTTGAATACTGCATCCCTGTACAAACAACACACTACTTAAAGAAAATATTTAATTCAGGCTGGGATGGTAATGATACCATTACATTTCCATGAAAGTACATTTGTGTTTTGTTTACAAAATCTTGCAGAATATTGTTGATTTACTTTAGATTACTGGACTTCTGAAAGAAAGCGTTTTGGCAGCATCTGTTCATAATATGATCCAGCATGTTTTGTAATATGTTCATAGTTTCCCTAATTGGAATTTACAACTTCCGCAACTGTTTGCCTTTTTCAGATTAGAATTGCTGCAATGGACGAGCCCTGTGTGTCCCACAGCAGTCCCCAGCGCAATGGAGGTCAGGCCGGCTCAGAGATCCAGCGGGAGGGACGGCCGAGTGTCATCAGGTGTGGGTGGCTCCGGAAGCAGGGAGGTTTTGTCAAGACCTGGCACAGTCGCTGGTTTGTTCTGCGAGGGGACCAGCTCCACTATTACAAAGACGAGGAGGAGACCAAGGCACTGGTAAGGCTGTAAACAAACTGAAAGACTTCACTTTGCTGTATCACTCACTGACAAAAAAGTCTTTAATCATACTGAAAATTGTGTTAGTACAATAGATATTTCATCCATTATGCATTATCAAATACCAGAACTAACCAAATAAAGTTCCACAAAACAATCATTGAGTTTGGGCCGCTTTACAACTATGTACGCTTGTAAGCTAAATCATCAAACAAATATAATGTCTTTAAGCTGACCAAGCTGGCAAATTGAAATGATTCCAGCAGTGAACTCACTTGTTGTCTTAGAAAATATGATGACCTTTTAGACATTGTTTATGAACAGCTGATCAAATAAAACGTTCAAACTGCAGCTGGAAATATTCTGTAATTTTTTGGTTAGCATACACTATTCCTATACTACTATTAAAGTAGTTCTCCTTGTAAATTTATGGCAAATCCATCTACCCCAAATTAACATAATACAAAATACAACACAAAACTGTGAAAATTTAGATTATCTACCTTTTGTAACAGGTAGCCATGTTTTTTGTCGTTGTACACCTGAAAAGCTTAGATGTTGAATGTTGGACATTTTACTTGTCAACACTGAATCAGTCAGGTTAATTGATTTGGAAAAAGTGAAGCCCGCTTGCTCATTGGCACACAAAGACACATGAGGAAATGAGTCAGAACTGGACACACAGCTCTTTGTCCATTAGAAATGGAATAAATGTGTTTTTAATTTGAATTAGTTTAACATTCATTATAAGTCAGGAAGTCCCACAATTACTCAAGACTTATTACAATTGTTTATCGCAGCACATTGCAAGACATCAGATTGAAACAACTGAACATCTGAAACAAAATACGTTGCAAGATAGAATCTGAATTCTCTTCACGCTACAGGATAATCTGTGTGAGCCATCAATCAAAACTCAGCCTCAGACTGTAGATCCCATTACAGATATTCGGGGCTCCCACATGTGCTTTATAGCGGGTAAAATAATCCTCCACTATGTCTTCTGCCAATGTCACCCCATCCTATTACAGAGAGTCTGTATACCATGGATCAATGAGCTGAAAATACCGAGAAATATGTTTTTTTAGGGTAAAATAAAGGGGATTGTTTTAGGACAAATATAGCTAAAACCTAAATGAATGTGTGTTTCATTTTCATTTTGTCAAGCAAAATACATCATAAACATTTAAGTTCCTAAGAAACTTATATAAAGCTGAAAATATGATATAAAAAACATTGTATTGTAGTAGTAACAGCCTGAAATTTGGAAAACAATCAGGCTTCAGTACCAGAGATCATGCTGTTTTGGGCAGGTTGTTTTATATGGCTCCTGCTGGTTTTAAGGTTGACTCTATATGATACATTGTGTATAAAGGATTTGCCCATCACTTGGAATGAATCAAGAAACATGCTTTTAGTCTCAGGCATTCAAATTACCATGTTTCTGAAACAATGGACACATGGGGGTCTACGGAGCAGATGCTATCACGGATAACCAAGTCCGATTGTAATTCAAATACTCTCGTTTGTTTTGAATGTTTAACTGTAAGTCAAAGTAAACTGTTGTGAGCTTGTTGTCACTGGAGCCAACACACAAAACTATCCTAAAAGAAGAGGAGACAAGGAGTGATGCAGACAATAAGGCCGTCTCTAACGTTACTGTAGCCGGGCAGCCGCTCGCACTGAGCATGTGTCGACTGAACAAAGAGGGAGACAGACATACCATAGACATGTCGAGGAGAAGGGATACATTAATCATTTCAAAAGGATAGTTGGATCCACTGGGGATATTGAACACACAACTAAGAAACGGAAACATTTAAATATGTTTCATTGATTTATGTTGCTTCTTATTATACAGCTGTTCAGGGATCAGTTTCCTGGAATTGAGTGTGATTGGAGCCAGAGACGACTCAAAGATTACTAGTGATGTTAAAGGAATACAGTAGTTCAACATCTTGGGAAACACTGTAGGGTTATTCACGATTGACTTTCATATTTGTCCGTTAAAGATAAAGCTCCAGCCAGGAGATGATTACTAGCTAAGCTTTGAAAAAAAGAGTGGAAGTGAAGGTATAACTGCAAACAGTATCATGCTAGCTGTTATACCTGGTTCAAGTCTTTTATTCTAAGCTAAGGGCTGACAGCTGATAGACATGAGTCAGTGTGCAGATTTGCAGATCTCTGTTTTTATTAATCAGTGTTTGTTTCCTGATTTTTCACTTCCTCATTGACATTTAACTGCTCAGCTATTTCATGTTGAGTATAAACCTTTTGCAATTCTACTGACCAGCTGTTTCACAACAGAGGCTTTGTTCTATGTCTGTAAAAAGAAAAAAAAGAAAAAGGACAACCCAAACAATATCCACAGGAGAATTTAGCACAATTGGAATCTTCATTCTACTCCTCTACCCACACAACGTCGTCTGGCTGATTTCCCAGCAGCTCAGCTCAGCCGAACCCGAGCCACACCAGCATCAGCAGCAGGTCTGAAGGTTAAGGCTCCAGACCTGAAGGTGGGCCGCTGGCCAGATAAAAAGAGACTAGATACTTCTTACTGCTATTTCTGGGTTACTCTGGTTCTTAAGCTGCTGTCTACTGGAGCAAAAACTGTTTTGCCTTAGTTATTTTGGCTGTGAAAATCCTGTGGGAATGATGCAAATGCTATCAGCTCTTCGTAATAATTTACAGTCACTGACAACAAATAATGTGTTACCTTTGAAATATTCTCGGCATCTCCATTTTTCCATTCAGCCGCTCTATGTTTTGTCCTTTCTTGCCTACTTCTGAAACAAAGCCAACATAGATTAGACACCTAGAACTGCTACTTTTGGCACAGAATGGGAGATTTAAATAAAACTAGGTCAGGCACAAAGCAGTACGTTCAATGCCCTTAAATCTTTGTGACCTCCAATGCAGAGCAGCATGGCACAAAACAACCTCCTAACAAGACACGGTGCCCAACAGAATACAAGAAAACTAGTCTGGAGTTTGCAATGTCCTGAAGAAAAGGACATATGTAGGGCAAAGAGGAGGGAGAGATGAAGTTGTTCCTTCAGCCTCCGACAGGATCAGAGGACCAAGATACATCCCGTAATTTAAATTAAATCTCCCTGTCCGGAACTACAAAAAGAAGTGGTGTGAAGACATATTGAGATCAGCTATTAATTAAATCTCTCACGTGCTGTGAAGTCTCCATTTGTTATCTGTCACATTAGACTAATTGCTGCCTCCTCATTGGGAGAAGGAACATCTGCCCCTCACTGTTGCTTAGGGAAACAGACGCCAACAAAACACAGACTGATAAGACACGAACATCAACATATTTAAACACAAAGGCCACATTTTCCTGAAGCAGCCTCTTCTGGCAACACTTTAAATTGGTTCCTTTTAACCTTGATGTTATTTTCATAACCAACACTTAAACCTGAAATCAATATTGTTTTATGTAGTTTTTGGCCATAGCTGACATTGATTGATCCGATTTCAAATTGATGCTAACTATGTTAGAATGCAGATGTCTATATACACAATACAGTTACACTTTTGTCATTTGGAGCTGTTAATAAAGATATATACCTCTGCACACCAGACTATGTGTCCGGTGATAAATATTTAATGTAATCAAACAATTTAGTGGAAGTTGGACAGAAGAAAGTTGTAATCAAGTTAATATTTCAGTAGTAAGCGAGTTATGCTTCGGCCAACAAGTCCAATCTCTGTTCAGCTATTTCTTTTTGTTGTTTCCCAACTCCTGAGGGAAATATCTAGCTATTTAGCTGATAACTGCTCCACTAGATAGTTGCAAGGTGTGTTTGTCTGCTGGCCGGAGCTGTGCAGGTAGCCCACGCTTGTTTGTATTGCTTTTGTGTTGAAAACAGTTTCTTGCAGCTCCTATAGACAATCTTTAAGAGTGGTGAAAAGTAAACTGAACTGAACTGAAATGTTGCTGAAACGAGTTTCAAACATTGTTCAGAGCTGAGGAGACCCATCAGTTGTCATTACTAGCAATGTGTTATGCATAATGCATTGTTGTTTTATCATTTCATATACAAATATTGATTATTTCTGCTTTATTTTATTGGAAAATGCTCACTTGAATTCTCTTGTAATGGTCTTTACAATACCCTCCAGACCTAAGGATCCAATTGAATCTGTACCTAGTATTTGTTGCTGGTGTGCATTATGATTTTTTGTTTATATCGCATGGTAAATACATACTGTACTGAACTGGCAACAAAGGTAGAATTTCAAGTACCTGTTACAGAGAAATTGTCGTACATGCGTTGTGTTTTAATGCTGCCACTCAGAGGACTTCCGATATTTGTAGATAACATTTTTTAAAAGCGCATCTTATTATTGTCAAAACAGGAACCATGTTGTGTCCCGTACAGTCGTGCCAAACCACTCTGAGCAACTTCTGGAATCTGAAGAATGGGAGTCAGATGGAGGTGAAAGGTCACCGAGAAGCCTGCGCAGGGTACGGCACGTGTGGGCTTAGCGTCAACATGCCATCTGCCTGCCCTTACTTGCCCATGGAGATGTATGCACGCACAAGCATGCATGTACTCGCTCACATTCTCTCACACAAACGCACACATGCACTCAGATTTCATCTGGCCGAGCCATTGACAAAAGACAGACTTCATTGAGCGGGTGAAACGGTATGATTATTGTAATTTAAACCACTTATCATTGCAACTATATTCCAGTGGAGTATACGAGGCACCATCATGAATGAATGAGTTGTGAGTGAATACATTGAACCAATTTAGTTTTTTTATAATGTATTTATAAATGCAGGCCATATTAAAGCTTGATTGTGATGTTACGATTCTAGCCATAACAAGTCTTACAAGTTAGCCGATTAATATTTATAGCACAAGGGCACCGTGTCTGGATTCAAACAAAATGATATAAAGAAAAGTAGTTTAATCAGAAGTTTTATGAAATCAATAATGCAACAGTGCAACAACGCACTGAAAACACTTTGTTCCCGAGCTTCAGCTGTAAACTGTTTGACCTTGGCATTTAAAGGGAGTAAATAAAATGCCACTGCAGCTCCGTAATTATTCATTCTGCAAGACTGTGTCGCAAAACATTAACACTGTACCATTTGTCTGAGCCTCGCTTTTGCAGATACTCTGTAGCCACTTTGGAAACGGCCAAAGGATGGTAAAACTTGTGACTTTTACGCTACTATCTAACCGTAGCAGAATGTATACTTGTATGTGTACTTGCGAGTTGTGAAGGTTGCACTGAGTCACATCACATCCAGGCGTGATCTAGCTTGAATGTCAGAGGAATGTGGACACTATCCAAACACCCCTCTTGTTTACGTCACTAAACGTACAACTGACATCATATTCTCTTGCAAATCCAAAACACAGACGTCACATTTAGGTGTTACATTGAGTCTGGGTCACAAAAGTCATACTTAAAGCCAAATAAGGCATCTTCTCATACATTATTACTCGGGTTAGACAATAATATTTAGGCAGAGTCCTTTTCTGCAGCAGGCATAGTACATTTAAAGCAGGAAAAATATCTCGTTTCAATCATTAAACAGTTCTGGCTGTCAATATTCCAAGTAAGCAAACTATACACAGAGACTATTCCCTGTATGGGGAGTGAATGTCTAATGAGCTCTGTATTGATGGACAAAAAAGTCAATTAACTCTCACTGGACTTGCAACCAGCTCAGTTGTCTAAAACTGTCTCTGTCCTCTATACCTTTGGTGGTAACTTGTATACATTTTAGGTATGTGCAGGTGCAGGGGGAGCATATTACCTCACAAGAAGTGAGTATGCAGCTGGTGAGGAGCTGTCTGGAAGCACATCAACATTTTCAACACAGAAGGAGCTTCAGTTTGTACCCCTTGGCAAAAGACCATGTCCGAACTAAATTACTTCTCATGGCATGTACTGGCCTCTGTATTATCCAACAGAATATACTTGTATCGCGTTGGTTGATGTCTGTCGTTTTTTGAGAATTTAACTCACTACAGTTTAATCAGTAATTCTTTAACTATTAATGGATAACAAGGACCTGATTCAGCATCTTTTAGATCATCGTTTTGGCTCTGTCACCCTTAATTGTTTTTGTCCTCCCAGCTACATCATTTTTGATAGGGAGTTGTTTTTGGACAATTTCTTTTGCCATTGTCAACAATATGTAGTGATGTTGATAGATGTTTTCTAACTAAGGTGACAAGTCTTCTAATTCCTATCCTTCTCAAATAATAAATGAGTTGTAGCAAATGCGAACAAGCTTAGAGAGACATTTTGAGGTACTATAATGAAAACTATACTTGTTATTCTGTGTGGCAGGTCGCTGCACAGTCAGCAACATAAGTGACCCGTCAGACAAAAATGTGGTATCAGTGGTATCAGTTCACGCCATATAATCCATTCCACTGTGTCCCCTTATACGCCCCGGAGGGAGAGCTGAGAGCAGAATCCGGTTTCAGAAATGCACAAAAGATATCTGTTGTAGTTTTGTAGTCTGTCTTTATTTCTGTTTTCCTGTGAAGAACCTGAACTATAAATCAAAGCTGTGCACGAGGTTAGCATTTCCTTGTAGGGTACTCCACATCATTAGCTTTAGAGAAAGCTTTATAGCAGGAAGGAAAGAGCTTAAATTACCAATGAGGGGACGTCAAGCAAATGTGAAAGAGGATCATATAAACACACACTCTATGTACTTACATTTACCTTGACAAAGACGTTGGTGAATGACAAGGCATCTCAAAAATGAATTGTCACATTGAATTCCCTGTAGGTATTCAGACTCTCCTGAGGAAGAATCAGTTTTTAATACAGATAAAACTCAAATTAACAAATAAAATATATCATACTATGGCAGCCAGCCTCTTCATACGATCTACACCTTATTGCAATCCTTTCCTTTGGTCCAGCTGGACTAAATGTCATCCTATTATCACTTCAGAAGATATTCTGTACATCAAGGCTTTATTCTAGGCTACTTTTTCTTTCCTGGTAGTCAGTGATATTTAAGTCCTGGGGATGTTTATCATCTAAGACACCAGGCAGTCTGCTTTGAGTTGTCAAACAAACAGCATGGGGCACGACTGCAGTGGAAATACAGTAAAGCTAATGAACAGGTATATGGTTTCTCTCTGTTCTACAGAGAGTGCAGCTGTGCTCTAGTTTTAGAGGAGGGACTCGACGGTAACACAGGGTCCAGCTGAACTAGCTGCAAACTAATTTAACTGGAAAATAGATGTGCAGGAACTTTGCAAGGCAAATGAATGGTGGCGCCTGCAGCTGTGCTCTACTTTTAAAGGTGTTGAGATACTGAAACTGGGAGTTCAGCTGAAAGAGCCATAAAACTAAATCATAGGACACATTTCAAACTTGTATCTGAATACATTTTATTTAGAGGCGCCTTTCAAAACACCCAAGGACACCTTACAATTCATAAAGACAGGTTTAAAACTGTACAAAAGGACAGTAACAGGGAACATGTAGTGAAACAGGGGACTTGTAGCACTACAGTGAGTAGGCTGATCTCAACAGGTGGGACTTGAATATGATGATTGTGTCAGAGTGTCGGATGTGTGGAGGGAGAGAGTTCCATAGTTTGGGAGCAGTGCAGCTAAAAGCACATACTTTCAGTGTGTCAATAAAATGACACAGCACTTTAAATGTAAGTATATCTATATGCTTAATCGTCCTCATTTGCAACTGAATTGTCATAGTATTATACAGTAGGACACAATATGACTTACAATGACATGTCAGTTTGTATCTGCACATGTTTTGTTTAATGTAAAAAATATGAATCCATTAAATGTATACATTCAAGGGAGCGGTCAGACTTTAATAAGGTTAAACAAAGACATTCCTTATATACTGTCAGTTTACTAAGGTTAAAACACATTTATTAAATAGATTAAATAACATTTATTATAGAGATTTAATAAGTTGACTAAAGATATTGCTTATATATATTTAATAAGGTTAAATAAAGACATTAAGAGACGCTCTGCACTGCAGAGGAATCTTTAGGACAGATAAGCAGTGCATCATAAGAGCACATTTTTAATGACTGTCCTTACATTTACAGTATTCTATATAACATGCATTTTATTTCAGGTTTTGGCTTGAAGCATGATAACATTTGAGCAGCATCATTAAACAAATGTACATTCTTGAATCATAAAAACCTTCTCTTAAAGTTTGACGTTTTAAAGTGATCTGTGTCCTTCAATCTCATTCATGTTATTTTTTATAAGATTTCACAGTAATTGCTTTGGAATTTCATCAGATTAAATAAGACAGTTTGTTGGCATTTGATCCGATTTGAGTTGTGAAAGAACCCATCCTACTGTATGTTTCCTTACATGTCATGATTTGAGAAATGTCTGACTGGCAGTTTATGTTTAGGTAATGATATTTTATGAAACTTTATACATGGGAGTTCTTCTTGGATGAAGATAAAAGGTCTCTGCGTCAGACAGGCAGCAACAATTGCAGCAGTGACAGGTATTCCTGCTAGGACGTGACGGGACACTGTGAATTTTCAAGCTGCTGGCACATAAATAGTTTTACTATGTTGATGCTTTTTTGTGTCTTAGGGATCTTGGTAGTTTTGGTATTGATTTGCTTTGTGAGTCAGACCATTCTTTTTCTTTGTTGTCTGCCTATAGCTCCCAGATTTTGCTGCGCATTAGATATGTGTTAGAAGGTCTTGGGTTTGCATTTAGTGCCAGACATTGTGTGCTTTTCATAAATGCTGCATGTACTGTATGATCATTCATCTATTTCACACTAGAAAAACACGTAGGAACTAATGTCCATTACCTGTGCATTCTTTTTTTGTCACTGTTTAAAAAAATGAATGCCACTCACTGTATTTAGCCAACATTTCACGTACTTGTCTAAAAGATACGTCCTCGTTTTATTAGTTTGAGTATATTAAGTATCCTTTCCTCTTGGTTTATCATGTCTAATATCCCACATCAGTCACGCACAGTTAATCCACCAGATAAATAAAAAATATAGAGAAGTTCTCACTTTTTTCCACCCTATGTGTTTGACAGGCATATTAATATTTCAGTGAGAGTTATGCAGACGCAGCTTTGGGTTCACTGGGTATTGTACTCTGGATTTTGAACAGAGCTACCTGTTTTATAACTGTGAAATAATGATGACATTTATTGGATTGATGGACTCAGTGGAGCGATGAAAGCAGAACTACCGTTTGTAAATCTTTGCCACATAAAAAGACAAGTCTTTAGGGCAAAAATACAGACTTGAAAATTGGGACGTATGCACTTACACGCTTTCAGGAAAATATAGAGAACGTCTCCAGGTCTCCCACTGAGTTTGACTTCCTGTGTCTGCAAGGTCACTGAGGCTGGAGCGCAGTCATTACTGGATTAAAGGACCGCTGACCAACCCGCCAAGGTTTAATGAGCACTTAAATGACCTGTTGCACCAATAACTTCTACTTAACTGAGCATTCAACCTGAAATCCATCATTGCTCCACAATTTATTGATCTGTATTTAATTTTCATGCCACATGTCATTTTTTCTTCACCATCAAACCTTATCATTGTTATTTAACAAACTAATGTTATCTATGAACTTGTGTCCACCATGTGTCCAGAACAGAATATGGTGGCTTAATTACTTTTATTCTTCAAGTTTCGAGAATCTTTATTTTTATTCACATCAGGTCACATGACTACTTGTAGCACCTTTTGAGCTTCTTATCTACAATTTCACTGGTTTGGTTCACACTCACTGTTCTGGTAGTATCAGTTTCTGGGGCAGGAGGCAGCAGTTTTGAGCTGAAAATATATATTTATATTTTTTAAAACCTGCTGAAGCTGCTCGGCACAAAAGGGCAGTTAAAGTTAGCTGCTCTGTGTAAACTGGATGAGAAAGCCCTGCCTTCTGTATCAGGCAGAGGACACACTTTATTGCCATTAACTCATCAGAACATGTAGATATAAACAGTGGGTTGCATGTCATGGTGTACAGGCTGTTTACTGAGTATTCCTATTATTTTTATTAGGAAAGCCAATCTGACCTAGTGGTAATTAATCAAACATCTAAGGCTGCAGGAACTATGAGGCACACCATTACATCCACCCTATAACTGTCAATAAACTCCAAACAAACGTGACGGTTCACAGAGATTCAATAGCTGCAGTTTTTTGCAGGATGGTCAGAAAACTGGGGGAACTGGAATCACAATACAATCAGTATTATGGTATTTAGTTGCAGTCTTAACTAAACACTTTGAATTTGATTTCATTTGGAGCGTACTGTCAGACACAGCCTCAGAAACAGCTTAGCAACCTGAGCCTCCTGCTGTCGCTTCCTTCAAACAGATTCCTCTGAGCCTCTTCTGTCCCATATGTGTGTGCAGAGCTTTTTGGTTGAGAACAAAAGATAAGTGGGCTAGTGTCATTACACTGTTTCCCAAAAATTACTTCATCCTTGTTAACGACGATATAAAAATGCACAGAAAACCCCAAAATGAGTCGGGTTCTTTTCCTGTGTTGGGTTAGGCCAGGCTACTCTTTGCTTTGTAAATATTACGCTGTCTGTGGTGGGGTTTGTCTGCAGCAAACAACAGGTCACCAGGGAGGATGTCAGTATGGAAAGTGTGGCTGTGGCTTAGAATCAGAGGGGAGGGAATCTCAGTTGTTTTGTGGCTTTGCAATATGGAGCAACTACACAGGTCCTTTTCTTCTTTCTAATAATATACACAACCCATACGGCACACATTTTTGAAGTCTGTCTCAACCACACACGAACCATTGAAGTCATCTCCTGTTTCCTTGGATCCAGTACAATGTGCATGACAAAAAGATCTGTGATCCAAGAAGTTCTTAGAGAAGTTTACAATCCCAGGACACTGAAGCTGAGCAGATTCTCTTGCAGACAACCACATCAAACTCTCAATCCTCCAATCAGGAGCATGTCTGTCCCGTCTTTATAAGCGCTTCATCTGGGCCTCAGGTAGGGTTTCCACTTCCTGGTTGTCACAGTTATGGCTCATTAAAGAGCCCTCTCTCTGCAGGAAGGAAACGGACTCCCCTCAGATCCTGTTAATGTGTTTGGTTCCTTAATACTGATGCTGTCACCAATGCACATCTTGTCTGCGTTAACCAGATAAAGGGCACCCTAATGACTGGCAGATGCTGCATGGTGGCACGGATGTAACAATGTTAATCAAGTAAGAAGTCACTGTTTGAATCCATAAAGGGTCAACCTGCAGCTGGTTGTGTTGTAGTCCTTGTTTATAGTTTCCCATTTATCTGTAAAGAACAATTAACTGCAGAGTAATTACTTCCAAGTTAAAGTAACGTCCTATAGAATTACCACGTGCAAGGACTTGGTGATTTACTGCGCAGTTTGCCAAGTGTGTGGCGTATGTAGCTAAAATACAGTCTCTAAAACTCCCAATTTAATTAATTAGGGTTACATCTAATGATTTGTTTAATTATATGGCAATTAAACATTCATTTTAATGATCATTTGGCCCATTAAATGTTATAATTAATAAATAATGAAGCGCTTAGAGCACCAGGAAAAGCGCTATATAAATAACATGTGTTATTATTATTATTATTGTTATTATTATTATTATTATTATTATTATTATTATTATTATTATTATTAATAATATGAAATATATGAAAATGGCACACTCAAACTGCTTGTTTTTATAAAGACCCCCCCCCTCCAGCCTCTCTCACCTACAGGAAGTCCCGACAGTAAGGTCACTGAGAGGGAGAGTCTGGAAAAAGCTGATGCTGAGTCTCCTGCTATTTAAAGAAGAGATTAGTTGGCCTCCAGTGTCACACAGATGATGTATCATTGTGGACAGAGCTGAGGCAGAGATGGTGATCCGCTATAATGCTGCCACTTTGCCACATTTTGTAACAGCTCAGCTCCATCATCCCGACCCGCCCATGGGGACCTGTGTACAACCTTTCGACCGGCAAAGATGCTGATATACTGGACATGATAGAGCCAGATCCTTTGACTAATATGTCAGTGATTCAAACATATTCCTCCCGTTATGGTAAATGAGAGTTGGTGTGCTTCTGAGTTCAAGAGTGCAGATGATAAGGTCATGCAGAGTGAACTGTTTAGATCAAATGGCAGATGTGCAGAAACATGTAAAAAAAAACACTACTAATTAAATGCATCTATGACTCACAACAGCTCTTAAACTAGCCCACATTTTAGCATCAAAAGTGTAAAACTTAAACAATAAGGATGAGTGTAAAGGGAATAAGAAGCAACCAATCTTTTTGTTGGATATACTTAACTGAACAGATGTATTATACCGAAGACGTTAAGTCAGCATAGAATCCTAAATGTTTTATCCAAAATACTCTGATTAGAGGGTTTCCTCTAAACTGTCTGATGTTGTTTCTCCATAGGGAGCCATATTCTTACCTGGAAACAAAGTTACAGAACATCCAACCAGCGGCGATGAAGGGGGGAAATTTCTCTTCGAGGTCATTGCAGGTAGGAAAAACACTTTTTTTTCTCCTCCATTTTAACTAAGGACAAAATGATGATGTTATGTTGACTGAAAAAAGAACATTTTGTTCACTGCAGCAAATTGTGTGAGAATCATCCAGGATTAAATCATGCCAATTACTGGTTTTCTCTTTTTTGCTGTGATTGCAAGCACAGAGAGTTAATGAGGTATGCAATAATAGATTATGATGTATAAACTGTTGCTGATAGTTGAGACGAAAAGATTGATGCTTTACTATCTGCTTTGAGAGCGGTATCTATCATCTCATCTGAATCTCCTCACAAAGTGAATTAGTGTGCTTCCCCAAATGTCAAACTCTTCCTTCAGTTCAGAAGCCTGACTCACACATAGACTGAAACTACACTGACAACACACACACACTCCCACACAAGGACTAACACATGCACACACGCCTGGAGACTGTATGGAAACATGGACTTCAACACAGAGGAGTAGTGGGGGTATTTTCCCAAGCGGGGTGATGCCAGGAATTTCAGTCTATGGAATAGATATTTAAAACACACATGCACACTTGGGACTATATGCTGGTAAAAGATGCAGTAGCATCTACAGTAAAACATGCAGGAAACCACAGATGTGTGCTCAAACGACTGGCTTTTTATTCATCTTTATCTTCTCCCTGGTGTGCATCCGCTGAAGTATCTCTCAGAGGAAACTGAGTTATCATGACATTTTCTCACACCGTTTGTGGTCCCCATTCAAATTCAAAATAAGTGTGACCCGACAGATAATGGGCCAGATAACATTTGGCTCTAAAAGTTTAATTAAAGGCTCCCCAGAGTGAGACAAATGAGACAACCCCAGCTGTGGTGCCTCACAAATTAAAGAAAGTTAGCTTAAAATTCTTTTGATGGTGTTGTTGATATTCGATGATAATTACCTAGCTGTTTTTGTAATAGTTTCCCCATCATATGAAAGAGAAAAAGATCCCTGCAGAGATTGTTTTCATGCAATTTTCGTTTCTTTTTTTTAGCGCAGGCTAATGTTCACTTTGAAATAGTCAAGTTGTCAGCTGGTGATTAATAGCTCTCATGGTAGGAAGTGGTTGTGTTACAGAGAAATAATACAACCGTTTTATTTTCCATCTGCCATGATGGAATACATTTTGATCTATTAGCACACGTGTGGAGCAAAAATAGTTTGTTAGATATAGAGCTGCACATGGTGTCGGAAAGCATTAGATATGACATGTTTTGATGCTATTTGATCAGCTTACAGTGAGGGATCGGGTGTTGCTCAAAGACACATTGACAGGACATGTAGATGATGATACACACGGCAGTGAGTTTCAGCTTCAGTCACGGGAAAGGCATTCTTAACAAATGATTGACACTATCCATATGGATCTTAAAAATAAATGTCATAATAAACAGAAATGCTTTTAATCTGCAACGCCTGGCTCAATTTGGCTGTTTTGCACAAAGAAAAACTGAGAGAATAATGTCATGAAAGGAACTAAACGGAAGTTTCAAAATAAATCTTTCACTTCTCTTTTTTTTCGCTGTAGCTGAAAATGACAGTGCGAATAAATACATTTTTAGGTATTTTTATGCTGTTGACAGAAGCAGTGTAGCTACAGAGTTCATCTTTACTGTAAAAGAGAAACTAAGAAAACAACTCTACACACAAACAAGCTAGTGAACAAAATATCTGAGGGTAATGTTGAATGTCATATATGATCTTTGTCATGTTGCCAGGAGATCAGTCTTATTCCCATGCAATTTGCATTTTGTAGTAAGACTTAAAATCCAGTAAACTGAAGGAGTAATCACATGCCTCACTGACTCAATAATGTGCCCAAGTTCAGTCTGAGTTTCATTTCCCTTTCGTAGGTGCTGCAGTATATGTGTAGCATATGAGGCATGCAAAAATGTGGTTGTGTTGACAGCCTCTCCATTTCTCTCTCGAGTTATGAGGCTTAGTGTTTGTGTTTTCCAGGCTCCACCACTACAAACACTTTTTCATTTCCCCCCATGCTGGATCAGCCTGTATTAAATGCTTTAATAAAAAAAACTGAAAGAGGGGAAAAGGACATTTAAAATCCTGTGAGTTTTCTCTATCCGCCATAGCAGTCATCACATCATTTCCACAGTTTAACGAGTGCTGTTTCCAGCTTCCATATTCAACTCACCGTAAAGATGTCATATGTTGAGTGTTTTTGTCATCTATGTTGGAAATGGAAGTTTTGCAATATTTTTTTGTTTGGAAGTGATGGCAGTCAAATATCAGTCAGTTTAAAGGTTGTTTCTGCTGCTTGCACAGGGCCGTTACAGTTACTGCTTTATTGTGCCTAACCGATTTTGAATATGAGAGCTACAATATTATATTACCTTCCAATAGGGAATGAAAAAATGACAGATGTTTTCCAAGTAGCTTTTTATCCTAAAGTCTTTGTGCTGCGTTGGAGTTCAAAAATCAGGAGCGGTTACCTGAAGGATGCCTCAAATAATTAATGACTTCTGCTTTGGATATTTTTAACCAAGGTCAAAACTGATGAATGATGAGACTTTCATTATTGTACATTTATTTTTTGCATCATTCAGTCTCATGAGTTCTTTAAAACTTCTGCATTTCTAATTTATAAATGCCGGCTTGTGATGGTGGTGTCTCAGAGGCCGTTAAAATAAGCCGTTACAGAGATAAAAATGACTTCCTGTATGTTCACTACAAGGGCCTCCGGGGTTGGTAAAGCAAAACAAGGTCTCAACAGACTTGAATTCTTTAAAATACCACTAAAAAAATATTCCTCAACTGTTTTCGCCATTCGGTAACATCCACAACTACGCCCTCACACTGGTGGAAAACAAGAACATGGCTTGTTTTGCGACAGAAAATAAAGAGGTCTTAGAGAAGCAGGGAGAGCAAGTGGAAGGAAAACACAACACATTTATTCCACTGGTCTAAATGTGGCCGTACAGTTTGAACACAACACGTAGACAGTCTCTGGCAGACAGACAGACGGGATGTGATGTGATGAGGGGGGGGGGGGGGGATTCGAGGAGGGGAAACGGGGAGGAAGTCAGAGTTGTACAGAGATGTCCGTTGTCTTGTAAGGGTGAGGTTTGAGCATGAAACGGGTGTCGAGTAACTGCCAGGGGCCTGAATAACAGCATCAGGACATCTGTGTGTGAGATTATGCTCTCAGATTAACTCACTATTTTTTAGCTTTTCTCAAAAGTTTTTCTGAGTTATTATGAGCCTTGAAAGCATTTCTGCTACTTTGTTTTTGCTTGTGTCGATGCTTTTTCTGTCCTTCTGTCTTGTCTTTGTCTTTTTCACATCTGGATGATGTGCGTAAAACCTGCAGACTCTGGATGAGAGGGGGCATTTGTAGCCCATTCACCACATGGCTAACAATATTTAGACTGGAAACATGGCTTTGTCTTTATTTTATTACTGACAGAGACACACAGGTACAGACGCAATGAGGCTTTTGTTTTGTTCGCCCACACTTAGGTTTAGCACCGTGATGTTCTTCCATCACAGCGACACGTTCCAACATGTGCAAGCACAAATGGGACTGAGCTAAAGAGAAGAATCACAACAAGTGTGTGTTGATACAGCTAAAAAATGTCTGTTCATGGCATTATTTAAATCTATGCAGGATATGTATATGCTTTGCTCGAGGATTACGTTATGGCTGAGTACATTTTCTACCAGGCTATATTTGAATGCAACTGCAAACTTTTCAAAATGTTCGTACTTCCTCTTGCGATCGTAGAAAAAGGAGCTTCTTAAGAGTATCTTGCAGGTGGTGCTGACAGAATAAAAGCTGGATTCCTCTCAATCCATTTATCTGCAACACATATCGGGACATCCTGCTGCTCAGGATCATCGTGCAGCTTTATCTGATCTTTGTTAATCCTCCCAAGAATGGCCAGGTATGATCTGAATACAGCTAGGTGATGTAACATAGCTCCTAGCACTAGGGATCTGGGTTGTGCAAATCCAAAACAGTGAGCAAGCAGAGCCTGCCTCTAGCAAACGCTGCATTAAGACACAATGGCAAAGACTCTTTGTTAATCAGTCAAAGCTTCATAAATACCTGAAGCTAAATGTTAATCCCCGTGGTCCAACTGTGATTAATCATCCCACTCCCATAAAACAAGAATCAACACAGGAAACACTCCCCGCTGGGTTTTCGATGGAAATGCAGCTCTATCCCCAAGCTCTGATAAACACAAGGCTTGTTCAGTATGTCACTCTTTTTTTGTGGCCTCAGGCTCGGTATTTTTCTCCCTCTCTCGAATTCTCTCTGTATTCTGGTTAGAGTGGTCAGGCCACAGCAAGTCACCCCTGCTGAATGATGGGAATATTTCTCCACGTATCCCCAGAGGCCAACCTCCATTCATTCATGAGAGGACCTTGGGATCAACCTGCCATGAGCAGGTGGACAGCCTCAAGCCTGAATGCTGTTAACAGGGCTCAGAGTCTTTATGCATACCTGAAGAGGTGTCCTCTTCCACCAGCATCAAAGATTATCTTTAGCTTCAGCTTGTTGTGTAAAGTAATGTCTGGGCATTTCCTCGTTTTGAGTTGACATCGTGATGAGGTGAAGTGAGGATGAAGGAACGCTCAGAGTTCTTGCTTAATAAAGGTGATACTGCCCTCATGTGGTTGTCTGAGTCATTGCAATGACGAGGGAAAATGCTATTATTTTGTACTCTCAATTGTGATCTTAGTTGCTTTGATTACAAAAGTATCAAAACTTGGATTTCCATATATTTTCACACATGGGGTGATGAGGACTGTGAGAAGCATTCAAGAGCTTTGGTTAAAAGGGAACTTTTTTGTCCGATTTTTAAGTTTGACCTCCTTTTACTTACATTTTATCAAATTTTGCTGCCTGTATTTGTGATCTTTTTGCCATTAAAACAAATGTTATTCTGGATTTTTTTTTAAGAGCATCTATTCTTAATGTCCCGTACTGATTATGACCTGCATGCCTGATGGGAAGCCATAGGTAATCACCTTTGAACGGCCTGCAGTTACTTATGAGTGTCATATGTCACTGAGGTAAATGTCTTATTTTTATACAGTGTGACCTGTGTGATTCAGTTAGGATAATCACTATGTAAAAATGAGTCTTCAGGCAAGGCAGTGTGAGTAAATCAGGCTCAAATATCCACTGAAGGGATGTTTGAACGTGTTTAGAGACCTTTCTTATTGTTATTCATCCTGTTAAGGATATTATATGATCACACTATGAACGGCTCCCCCAGGACAACATGCTAAATATATAGCCAGCTTCTAATTACAAAGTTATGACTGAATGATGATTGCAGGGTGAAGACAGACATGCTATTAGAAGACTACAGACCCTTATTTTCATTATGAGGAGGTTGCTTATAAGCTGGCATGTCGACTATAGGCACCTATAGTTGATGATAGGAAGATGGATGGGTGAATTGATAAACATAGGTCCAAGCCAGCAGGGGGGATTTAATAACCAAACAATTATTCTGCTTGTTCGTGGATGGTAAAAAAATATAGCAAGCTGGGAGTATGACCCTCTATAAGCATCAGTGTTCAAGGTTAGGGAAGCCCCGGTAGAGTAAGAAATTTGAGATTAATCACATTTGAGAAAGCATATTAATCTGTGGTGCTCACATATCAGTGTCAGGATGTATGGAGGCATTTTTCAAACAGGCCCCCATGTCACATTAGTCATGGATAACTTCTGCTGCCAGCATTGGCTGTATGTGTGTTTGTGTGCACCAATTTGTATAGGCAAAGGTTCAATGGACACTGGTGTGGTTTTAAATTGTAATTATGTTTATTTAATAAATAACTTCTCTATAGGAGGGAGAGAACCAGAGCAGCACATTGATCACTGAAGTGCAAGTGCATTTATATATACATTATTTATTACATTATACATACCTTTCAAAAATGTGTTCTTCGAGAGGCTATTAGTGGTATATAATAGCATATACATATATATCTTCAGTTACTCTCCGGGTTTGATCTAGCTTTAATAAAATGTGTGATCCAACCTGTTTTACTGATGAGATCTGATGGCGAATACCTCCTTTATTCCCCACCAAGATCCTCCCATAGTTCTGCCCTTGCTAATGTTTTTTATTTTTTATTTTATAGAGGGCAATGTGACTTCATTATATCCTGGAGGACAGTGAGTGAGCAGATCATTTCGGCACCATAATTCTCTTGATACAATTTCATCAAAGTCTTTGATAGATTCCCTGAATTCAGGGATTCAGAGTACCTGATTAATGTCTTACAGCTCATATTAAAAAAAACTCATTTAACCTACAGTATACAGTGGGACAAATAGTGGAGAGTTACAAAACAATATGAAAAAAAAACAAATACGATGTTTAAATAAGGTAAAAGATATAAGGTGCAATATGATAACACCAACCAAACAGATGAATAAAGAGTACAGCAGCAGCATGACAGTTGTTGGATACAATATAAACCAATGTGTGTTAATACAAGGTCAGTATCAACAGGAAAACTTAGAGGATAGACCTGATAGCCTTAAAATAAAAAAACAAAGACCATAAATACAAAACACATCATAAAATAGAATCATAAATATGGAGGCCCACCTATCAAACTCCAAGGAGAACAGGGAGAAAGCCCCACTCAGCTATAATAAATCAAATGACGCCACCTCCTACACCCACTTCACTGTCATAGCTAGAATATAAATTAATCAATGTGCAAGTTTGATCAAATGAATACGAGACAGAGTATATAAACAAGAAGCAGCTCTGTGTTTCAGACTCAATGTTTTGAAATATTGATTCAATTAGCAGCTGGATGTATAGTGCCCACACAACTTGTAATGCATCATAAATCCAGGAGGAATGAAGTGGCAGTATCAAGGCATGTGTTTAGAGGAAAGCAGTGGAATTTATGGATATTAATATGATGAAAAACAAAGATGCCGGGAACAGCATGAGTGACAAGAATATTTTCAGCATAAAGTGAGGAATTATATTCATTTGTGCGACCCCCACTTCTCTATCCGTTCAGAGCGTGTGTCCTTTGCCTCTCAAGAATTCGCTTTGCGATATGACATTTCCATAAAGGTCAACACTGAACTTCTCTTTCCGCTCTCTCTTCCTCAGCATATGTTTGTATACGTGTTTTCCCAGCATGCGTAAGAAGTCATTAAGGTGCTGTCTGTGACACATCAGCAAATGGCTTCCTGCTGCTGTTGACATCTCTCATATGGGGCCTCTGAGATTTACATTCCTTTTTGTAGTTTCACTTGATATCTGAATTTATGATCCAAGCACTCGGCATTACAAAGGAGCTGCACTAAGTGAGAACATACATGTAGTCAACCAAGAGGATTTTCATGTTGAATGATGTCAGCCAGTTTTTATATTCCCCCACGACTGAAGATAACTGGCTTTTTTGGGCATTGTGATGACATTACAGTTAACATACATTGTGTGTATTAGCAATGTTAGCCGCTACCTATATGGATGACGATGTCAATCCCTCGTTGGGTCCACAATTTTGGTCACGATTGATTTATATCAGCTTTTCAACAGATTGTCATGAAGTCCTTCAGACATTCATAGTCCCCAGAGGATGAGTCATACAGACTTTGGTTATCCCCTAACTTTTTATTCAGTATCACTCAGTACTAGTTTTTTTATGGGGAAATTCCTCAACAACTATTAGATTATTTGCCATGACATTTGTACTTATAGTCATAATCCCGCGAGGATACATTTTGTAAAGACAGTCATGGATTGGTGGTAATGAGCTTCATTACAACTTTACTTTAGTAATCAATCTGTGTTCAAGGTATTGTTACCCACCAGGTCCGAATTTAAATTGTGCTCTCTTGTTTGGTTTATGGTGATTTTCTCTGCCAACAAAGCTGCTGCCTTGATGCTGAAGTACTGTATAAGGTTGGGGAAAAGATAAAAAAGGCAAAGTACATGTTTTTTACTTGCTCCTTATCGATTTCTGGAAAACTACTCAGTGTCCCAGAGGGTGAAGGCAGAACGTTGCGTAGTGTGCTTTTGCAGAGGCAGGGAAATGCTTGAAATCTACTGGGGAAATAGTTGGAAAGTAAAAGAAGCAGTGTAGGAAAGTGAAAACCCAGCGGACACATCCTTTATTCTGCAGAGAAAGGAGGCAAATGTTAGTCTGAGAACTTTTCCTTGGCGGAGGTTGCTGAGGGATAGAAAATGCATTAATGTAAAAGCAGCATAGATGAAATATTTCTGGATAATGTTGGAGTGCCATGATTGAAAAGACTCAGTGTCACACACAATTTAGGAGCAGTTGGATTGTACTGGCCAATACTGAAAGCAGAAAATGTTGGCTGTTGTGTTGTTAAACAGGACGCAGACAACTCAAAGTCAAAGTCTGTGACAAGACGCTGGAAAGGCAACTGGCTGACTGTCACATATATTTAAAAGTAACAATGCAGACTTGGTTGGTTGTCAAGGCAAAGGGAACATCTTTTTTTACCCTCTCAGAGATCGCTGAAAGGTTTGGAGTTAATTATGACTACATGTGGCTTTGTGGATTAGTAAAAGGTCACTGACCATGTTTTGCCAAGGTATCATTGCAGGAGGTGCTGTGGGATTCTGGGCTGCAGGAAGCTGTTCAGGCCCTTTAAACGTTGAGAGGGGATCTTTATAATGATCAGGTTTGTTCAATGGGGCATCGGACTCTCGGACAAGGATGCCTCCCTTCTGTGTGGGATTCTCACAGACTGCTCATTAGGGCAGAAGGTCTGGAGAGTGAAAGTTCACTGACTGTAGGGAGAAATCCAAAGTTTATAGGACACGTACAGTAATCTGATGTTGGGTGTAATGGTTTATATCTCTCAAAGACAATACTTGGACTTGGACCTTCAATAATGCAGTTTTTTGGGGGGGGTTATGCTCAGGCATGATGCTAGAATAAAGGGATTAACATATTCTGTATCAAATTGAATTAAAAATATTCCTTTAAAGGTGCCATAGAAAGCATCTATCTGGTATTTTAAATTGTTCTCTGATGTCTACAAAGAAGGTATATAACTTTGGTTGATCCAAAAAATGTCCAGATGCGGTTTTACAGGCCCATTTATAACTCTATGATTTGGTCCTAGAATGAACCAAGCTGAATTCCCTTATTTGGGGACTCATTTAAATAATTATGACGAGCTCTGCTCTGATTGGCTGGTTTACAAGGAGCAATACATGGCTGCCTCAGAGCCCAAAGAAGTAAGTGAAGTTCGCGAAACTGTGAGAGATGAACCATGGAGGCTTTTGGCATCCAACCTTACATGTTTGAGCCTTTATCGGAGGAGGGAACCGATGAATTTGAAGAACAGCCAGTTGGTCGAGATTGGAGAGCAACATTACAGAGTGCTAAATGTTAGCGTTAGTGTTTCCAGCAGCTGGTGTATGCAGATGTTGGGGCTGGACTATCGTGTGTTACGTCACACACAGGGAGTGTTGTAATTCACCCGTTTCCGCTGTGATATGCATATTTATCATATGCACGTGAAGGAGGAAACAATGGTGTTTGAGGTTCAAGGTATGTCAGTTCAATGTACCGAATTCTCCTTATTCAACTGTGCAAAGGTAAATACACCTTTAACATTGCACCATGCTGTCCCTTACTTCTGCACATTGTGACTGCATTGGACCTGACAGGAAACGAGACACTTTGTTTTGTAAGTGGGAAGTTATAACTTTATTACAGCACATGAACATGATTGATGGTTTGACATGTTGTCAGTATCTTCATCAGCAGTCGGCTCAGTGGTTACAGTCCTTTTTACAAGTCTCTGTAACAACACCATTTGCAGTTTATGTATTTTAGTGATGGGGCCAAAATATAGTAGGAGCTCCTATAATGGTTGCAACCGCACAGTGAGTTATGAAGCCCATTTTTCATAAAGCCATGATTGATCAACCACTAAATGGAAAAAGGCAGCTGCAATAACAACACCAGAGGATAACGCGTGGGAGGAGTGGACATGTAATATTGCCTGCTACAAGTTTTTAAATTGTGTAGCACAGTATGTACTCTCAAAGCTGTCACAGAGTAAAAGGATTATAAACTAGCAGCTTGTGTTGGTAAATCATTCTGTATCTGACCTGTGAACGGCAACAGATGTAAGGTATTGAGAAAGCAATGCACACAGCCTTAGATTTTTACACGTGTGTATTTGACCCGTGCATACGACCGTTGCTTCTCAACCCCTCTCATGTGAAGAGCTGTTGAACTGGTGATTGGAAAAGGTACGTGACAAAAAGCGGGAGGGCGGGGAATCTAGCCCATCTAGAACAATAGGCGTCACTCTTTATGTTTATGGTAGAAATATCTGCCTCATTCTCATCTCCTGTTTGAAAATTCCAGGCCGCCTTCTTCCTACGTTATTATCCCTGTGATTGAGACTGAGATCTTCAGGAGGAAATGCAAACAGGCCGAGTCTCTGGGCCGATAGAAGGACCTGACAGGAAGCACAGATGCTGACATACCAGCCTTATTGAGGGGTTCGGTATTTGACATGTCACATAGCAATGTGACATGTCCACAACCCCTGCTCCCACATGTATCAGGTGGGCACATATTAGCTTCCAGTGAACTTTCTGCCTGGCTACTGCTGTGTGTTTGTCTGGTGGGGACGATTGACTTGAAAGTTCAGACCAGTGGTATGTAAACTGATTTCTGTCTGGATAAATATTTAGATTTGTCCCACAACCCGTTTTTCCCCCCTCAGAGTTAGATCCAACAGGTAGTGTTGCTCTTAAAATGTAATCACGCTCAAAGCTCAGGTTCAAAGGGGCGCTCCGTGCCATTTGATGAAGTAAATAATGACGGGTGTGATTGAAAAACGATAAGGAGACGTCCTCCAGGAGGGAGAAACCCCGGTGTGTCAGGGCTGCTTGGCCACCAGTAGCTGCAGCCTCGTCGACCCTGCGCGGCTGTATTTATAGAGCGCTGTGGATGACTCATTTGGCCGAGTGCCCACTCTTCCTTCACCAGATTTACAGGTCCCCACTTTGGGGAGGGCTGCTTGATTTACGATGCACCCCCTCCTCCCTCCAGCAGCTCCCACCCCACCCCTCTCACTTCCTTCAGAGACCATCTTGTCTTCGGCTCACTGTCTAACTCGTTTTCATTCGGCCGCCGTCTCCTTCACTTATATCGTGTGTGACTTTAGAAATGTGCTTCCTCTGCTCTTTCAGCAGATCTTTGCAGAGGAAAGATTCCTGAGATGCAGACAGACTAGCCTTAGCCTGACCTTTCCTGTAAGTGTTGCAGATGGGTGTGTGACAGTGACCTGCCTTTGACTTCACAAAATGAAGTTTTAGGAGAAAGAGTTATATGAGGTGGAGGGAAGCGAGTGGACAGGAGGAGGAGGGGGGGTTGAGAAGGAAAGACAGTAGTAAGTGGTAGTGTGCATAGCAGAAACAGAAGGAGATAAATCTTACTGTGGCACCGAACGAGAACAGATGAAGAAGTGGCAAGGGGGGGTCGGCGGTCAGCAGCCTCAGCGTGGCTTTTGCTCCCTTACCTTCCAGCTGAGCAGGGGGCACGCCTTCTTCTGCACCCCATGGATCTTAACTCCAACCCAGGTCTGTGTGTCTACATTACAGTACTGAATACTAACGCGCCTGCCTCCGGTTGTTTCATTTCATTGGCGGTGATATTATAAGACTCCACTGTTTTTAGTTCCAATTACAAGAAAAGGCTGGGACGATTTCTCTGTAGCTTTAATTGTCTTGAATATGTTCTTACTTACTCTCTGTTCTCATTGAGACAGCATATGTCCATTCATCAATTCAGCAGATGGGAGTTTTACAAGTAACGCTTCACAGCTTATGTTTATTGCAGCTGTGATTTTAGATGAGCGGTTTATGATGCTTGTGTTCCTGATTTTCCTGCCGTTAAGGTGACATTGCTTTCTATTTATTTTTCCATCTGCAAACTGTGCATAACTGATTTATTATTTCTCATAAAATGTGTCTTTTAAGGCACAGTTTGTCTTTTTAAAGAGGGGCATTTGCAATGCTGTATTGACAGAATGGCAATAACCATTAATCTCTTGGAGCTTAATGAAGATCCTCCTGCCTATGTCATCCATTAACATTTCACTACACTGCAGTTTCTCTTTCATTAAGAACATGCTGTGATCTGGTGGGACTAATAACTACTTTAAAAGTACATTTTAGTACCAAAATTGCATGTAGTATTTGAAAAAGAAACAAAAAGTTCAGGACTGGTTTTTTTTTATTGATGTATCAGAAGCAGAAACATATCATACCTTATTTATTCCACACATTCTGCTTCATTGTCAACATCTGGCACCTACATTACCCACAATGCAGTTTAGCTGTTGACAGTTCAGCCAGAGATTTGGATGTGTTATTGTGAGAAGCTAATGCACTTAGGTTGTTTTACTCAAACCGAAATGAAGAGCCACAGAGGCCTGGTAAACTCACTTACCCTTACTCCACATCCCAAGATTTATTGTATTGTAAACGTGTAGTCTTCAATCCCAACTGTTTCTTAGCTGACATCCTATTGGAGCCCCAAAAGGCTTAAAGTAATTGCCTTACCAAATATGCGGTTGTGCTTTCCAAGACATGTGCACAGTTATGATGTGTAAAGTAACACCTTTCCAATATTCCAAGGACTGTTGAATGAGTAAATATAAAAGCAGCAATCTGAGTCGTCACTCGCTGCCAAGGTATAGCAGAGATTATGGAACATTTTGCACTTGCAAAGTATTGTAGCCTTATAGATGGTTTGTTGTTAATATGTTCAACAAATGTGGTAATGTGATTGCAAACTATTTGCAAAAATGAAAGGCAGTCAGCCAGAATGATGACGCCTGCAAACCACAGGGACACATCTCATTAGCAGAGTACAGAGAGCATCTCTAACAGTAAATGTTTTACTACTCTGCATCATTACATATAAACTAAGAAAACAGTATGCAACTTGAACAAAAGATGCAAAGTTTAGAAATTCCCATGTGCATTTATAACTTGTAAGTATTAAGCTATACATGATTGAAATGATTTAAACTTCTAAGCCAGAATTACTTGTATAATAACATAAGCTTTTACACCATGCGCCGCTTAAATGCCACCCAGGTGTGGTCGTACTTGATATGTAGCTTTAAAAAAGCCTTTCCAGAGGAAGGAAAATCATGCCAAGCAAAAAAGAATTCTCAGCCGGGTCAAATTTCACTTTGCTTGGCTGCTTGAGGCAGATAACAGAGCACACTCCTGAAGTCATGGCTCCCCGCCCGCCTGTAAATCCGTCCTGGGAAAAGCGTTCTCATGCAAAAACCTGAAGAAACAGATGGGAGGAAGAAGAAATACAATGTTGGATCCTTTGAGATGAGATTTCAAGAAGTGTTGGAGGAAAGAGAAGACTCGAAGAGAGGTGTTTTATATGTTTGAGAACTTAATGATTAAAACAGTTTCTTTTGGGATGATAAGCTCAGCTTTTTTTTTTTATCATGAACGCTTTCCAATTTGTTAGATATCCTAAGCAATCTGCTCAACTTTCTTATAGTTTAGTCTGACTTTAGTTGTGTCAAGAAATGGATCACCCTTGGCCGTATTGGTATTAGCTGGCATTAAAAGTGAAAATACAAAGTAGAAAAATGTAATTTCTTTCATTCATAAACTCACTCTCATGCTTCCCTGAATGGGCAGCAACTAATAATACCGATAATTGTGCTAAATAAAGATTAGATTGAGAACTACACTGATTTTACAGAGGAAATCATTTAATAGAAGTGTGGTAACTCAATGAGACTTGTGATGGTAGAATAAGTGGCAATAAGAAAACTCGGTATGACATCATTTGTCAACTTTAGTAGTAATTACTTTTCTACAAAACAAATTAAAAACACAGGACTGCTTTTTCTTTATGCGTTAAACCAAGCTTTAGCGGGATATCTCACCCTTTACAATGTGGAATTGACACATTGACTTAATATTAAAAAAAAACTTTCATATTTCTGACAGCATTATTTAAGCATTAAAGCAGACATTTGGAAATGAGAGAACTGAACCATCAACATCAGCAAAAGTTCAGCAGCGTACACTCAAACACACAAAGAGCCAACATCATCGTCAGCATTTCTCTGTCTCTCCACTTAGATCACCACCAATCTTTGTCTTTGAACTGCACTCCCCCTGCACTGCAGCCCTCTCCGGCAAGCACTGCTTTGTCCAGCTTTGTCAGAAAAAACAACGAGTATGTGGAGCGGCTACACAGACAGGACTGCTGCGATGGCCAAAATGAAAACACGCTTATCTTGCCGAAGCTGATGGATGCTGTCTATTCACTGTCTGAATAATCATGCTGCGAGTCAACAGGAGGCTTTATGGTGCCTGCCTTGGTCACACAGATTTGTGTGCAGAAACACACATTAAAAATAACTGAGGGACGGATACATGCAGCAGTTTATAACACAGCGACACAGATGCTTCTGCTATTTTTTGCACCAAAAATGGTTGTCGTTCTTATTCCACCTCATCAGTCACTAAGTAGGAATGTGGAGTGGTGGGAGAGGCTCGTGCAGGGTGATGAGTAATGGATGTATCTCTGCTATATGTCAACAATAATGTTCTCATCTGACAGGCCCTTCAATCCCCCAAAGCAATCAAGCAAATGAAAATTTTGATAAATGCTTCTATGACACATCACCAGAGTGAGTTCATTTTTACATTGCTTCAGCTAAATGAAAATCATGAGGAACATGTTTATTTATAAACCCAACTGTCACACATTTTTACCCATTGTTTTATTCTCTCTGGCTTTGACCAACCTTCCTATCCAGGCAGACTCAAGATGTTTCTGTCTCCTTTTATTGCTGGTTTTCTTTGTTTCTCATGGTTCAGGACATAATATATAAGTAGTGCCACAATGAACCAGAAGTCATGTTTCTGTAACTCTGTCTGGAGAGTTCAAAGGGCTTTCCCAAAGGCCACGCTGACTCAAACTATCAATTTTGGCTGTGGGGAGTGCAGGTGTGCATCTGCCCGGAAGCCCTCATCAGCGCTGAAAGGTGATATTATGAGGTATTAGTGAGCAGAGCAACAGGTACTTTGTCAAGTCCACTCCTTGTTTCATTCTCTGGACAGATAAAGGGAGGCGCAGTCACTTTGCAGACAGCTAGGATGTTTGTCTACGTCTATTCCTTCCAAGTAATTAAGATGAAAGCTGTTACATCCAAAACAAAGCGGTAGATTGCGGGGAATGACATTTTATCCTACAGGGGGGAGGAATCTACTTAACTACTTCCTTTGTCTAGTTAAAGAAATAAAGCAGTAGCATTCTTATCTGCACATTAGTGTTTGAGGCTAAGCACTGAAAACATCCTGTATCTAAATCAAAACAAAACTGGAAACCGGACAAACATTGAGGGAGATCATTCATTTTGGGTCACAGAGTGCACACCAAGTATGAATTCCTGGCATGCATTCCACCCAGATTTACAGTTCCACGGAGATAAGTGCATGATATATACACTTGTCCTGTTGGTGATCTGTCATAGTGAGATATGTTTACACAACCGTAAGGATGTTTGCATGTTTCACACAGACAAAAAACATCACATGCATGTTATAGAGCACATACACAGCACAGAGAAGGTATTATAGGGTATTAGTGTATGAAGTGCATCTGGTGTATGAAGTGCATCTGGTTGTACTCTGACAATATGGTGGTGATACCAGGCTGAGTGCATTAAAGACCAGTGTCAGAGTTACTTTAGAGGGCCCTGCTGCAGAGTTTATTCTCTCTGATCTGTATACACTGTACCTTCCAGAAGCTTCCTCTGAAGTATCAGTCCTCTTGTATCCCTGATGTTTCAGCCTCCCAGCATTGCGTGCAAGTGTTCAAGTGACAACAGCTGCCATCCCTCACCAAAACTCAACACACTAACATTTTAATGGGATATTAATCCCTGAGTCAGTAGTCACTGAAGCTGTCAGTGGTCTCGGCGGTTCACTCGTAACGGTTTTGGTATTTTAACAAACCTCAAATACTTGTCGTGCATAGTCAATTAAAGATATACTGCAAGTCACCACAGAAATAACTAGCTTCAACAGAATGCTTGTGGGTTCATGCCAATGGCCGAGAGCTACTGTAAATCTCACTTGTGATTTATATTTACATTAGTAATTTTTGACTGTTAACACTCTAAATCCAAGTTGCATATTAAAGGATCATTTTAGGGTTAGTGTTTTTCTTCACTATAAATCATCCATACTGTACTTTACACTCCTTACAGCCATTTTCCAAAGCAAACATAGTTTATTGTACGTTGCAAGATTCAAATGTCATGCCCTGAAGGCTGCCACTGGTTTCCATTTCAGTACTAAATAAACATAAACTTTAGGAAACTAAAAACTGTCTTAGTTTACTTACACTATTAACTCATGTTTAATTTGGGGTAACATTGGAAAAAGGTAGAATCACACCTGCTTTTTTGTATGTTTCACTTCATGTCACGCATCTATATTAACCTCCAGTCTTTATAATTATCTCGCTGACTTATGTTTCAACACAAGCTCTAGATTTTAAGTCTAGTCTGATCCGTGTTTCCTAAAGTTGAAATTGATTCCCCTTGCATAATACTATATTTACAGCAGCCTTGGCAGGACACACAGACACAGCTCTTTATTTAGTTGGCATGATATCGGCACGGACACAATTGGCTTTTTGACAGCCCTCCCCGAATGGACTGACCCACTGCCTCCCCCGACTGTCCTCATGACAACTCATTAAACTCTTCATATTTCCTCACTCAACAGCAAGTATCATAATTACCGTTCACCACCAAAGAATAGAGAACATTTAAAGATGATGGATATTACTCTCCATTTTTGGTGCCATGATTACCTTCTTTCCCTATGGGCGCCTGTAGAGGGACAGTAGAGCCAAACAATCCTCGTCCCCTTTGACCTCCCCCTCTATTCACTCTGTTACTGATTCAGCATCAGATGGTAATGGATAGCCGTAGTAACTCTGTGGAGTCTGTGTTCTTCACCAGACAATGTCTTTGGGGAGGCTAATGGTGTGGTGTCTGCCTTCAGATTATGTTCATTGACAAGCAAGGACCACCATGACATCAGGAAGAGAATTAGCCATCGATACCTTACTGTGGGTAAGGTGGAACAGGAAACCCATTTGATACAAGGGAAGATATAGCCACAGTAAGGGAACGCTATACATCAAGAGTCTGTCAGCATGACACATCTATTAGTTTTAGCGAGAGAGAAAGCCAAAAATATTACATTTTCAATTATCTAGAACAGAGAAAGTAAATTAATCCTCACACTGGAGACATTGGAACCAGATAATGTTGTGCGTTATGCCTTTTTTGTGAAATTATTATTTGATCAGAATCAGAATATCTGTGTTGTCATCATACTCGGGTACAATGCAATCTTGTAGGCTTCTCTCTCTCACTGCAGTTAAAGAAATACGAACACATAAATAACAGCAGGGATACACGTAGTAGTAACAACAAAGAGAAGGCACTAGTTAAATTAAATGTACATAAATACAGGAAATTGTTGGGGATCATCATTGTCAACCATCAAGGAGTTTAATGCCACGTAGAGCAGCATCCAACAACTATTCTTCATTATTTATGACTAATCAAGTAATTGCAGTCCGAAATAAGAACAAATGATTAGCCCAAATTCCTATGTCCCCTTTGTTTTGTGCACTAATTCCATACTTTTACTTTGTCTCAGTTAGTTTTACTTATTAACTTAACCTTAAAACATAATGTCATGAAACATAGTATCCAAGTGATAAAATAGTAGTAATAATGTCATATTCACACTCTCTCTCCCACATGCCAAAAGTCAATATTATGCCATTATTAGACTCTAAATAGTTTGAGGTTGGAGATGTTAACAAAGCATTGCAGTGTGAATGGGACATACCATGTTTGCTTATGGGGTCGTGCCCTGTGTCAAACCCAAGCCTTCAGATAGATCTGCCTATTGTTCCCATTACAGTGCTGGAGAGAAGTATCTGTGTTAGTGTTTGTGTGTGTGTGTGTGTGTGTGTGTGTGTACTCCCCAACCCCCTATTCAAACTTCACCTCCCTCCCCTCCTTCCCTTTCTCTTTCACACCCTCTCAGCTGTGCTCACTCACTCATTCTCATTCTAAGCCAGGGCAAAAATCTGGCAGAGCGGCTCCTCCGTCAGGAACTCCCGTCCTCAAGTTAACCCGGGCTGCTGGGACTTTGCAACCCACTAAGGGAGCTTCTTTTCTGGATTGCCAGAGATATGGAGATGGTTCATCAGGCAGTTCATAGTTTTCCACAGTATGGATATTGTGATTTACTTCCCTCACACCAAGGTAACAAAAAAGTGTTGTTTGACTACTCTGAGCCTGTTGACAGCTTTCTGACGCTCCACTGCAGAACAATTGATGCACTTTTTTAAACACTTTACTTTTTTTTTTACATACTAATTTGTTGTAACAGCTGCACTTTGCTTAGGGATTGGATCATCTGGAGGTGATTTCACTCATGAATGAAACTTTTTATAAACAACAGATGAAAAGGAGCTGGCAGTAGTTTTTTCTTTCCACTTTTAATCCTCGTCATCATTCCCCATGAATGAACAAACATTTTTTCATTGTGACTCGCTGAGTTACTTCCTGTTCTGTTGGAGGTATTTATGATGTGTGGACTTCTGAGAAGACTATCATTAGACACAATATTGAATCTCAACTTGCCCCTGCTTGCATGCAAACAAGAAGACTCTTGCAGACAACAGAGTACAGACGGTGATGAAGTCATTGAATCGCCCTCTGCACACACAAACACTGGAAGAATTATGACACATATTTTTGCCATTTAAAGTTGAACAAAGTACTTTCAGTGTCTGCATTGTTTTCTGGGCCAGCAACAGCTGCTTCCTTCACCTGGCAAGCAGCACAATCAAGTCTAACTTTTCACATCCACCAAATGTATTCCACTTTGCTGAATCCCAAGGACACTAGATACTTTTTGGTAATTTCTAACCCTTGAATACTCAACCGTTCTGGGCAATGTCTGCCAAAATGAGACAAACTGACTGTTTATTTTAATGTTACACACTTGCAATGAGGAGGACATACAGTAGGGTTTATCCCTTTTGAGACAACATATTTTCAAGGTTTAGTTAAATTTATTTATGTTGACGTTACAGGAATGGTTTTACATTTTGGCAGAGGTTAAATGAAAAGATAAGTCTGTTCATTCAGTAAAAAGCTACAGCTGTGACAAAGTTAGCTTAGCTTAGCCTGGACTGACTGGAGGCAGGGGGCAGCGAGACTGTCTCTGATATAATGTGTCTGTTAAGTCCATACAAAACAGAGCTGTAAAGATAACAAGTTGCAATTTAACAGAGGGTTTAGGTGCTGGGACAATGTACTTGTGATAAGCTAACTGTTAGCTGTAGTTTCAAATGTAATTGAATTGAGGGTTGTAGCAATCTATTTGACTTACTAAATGCAAGAAATAGAATGTATACCTGCTATTGCTCTCAGAAAAAAAGGTGAGTCTAAGCAATGCACACTGTTTAGATCTTCACATTCACATTGTGTATAAGTTGTGCATAGTGCTAGCATCCTGTGGTACTGACAGTGAATGGGAAACATCTGATTTATCCATTTATTTTCAGTCTGCTTTTCCTACCATCCATTTCAGCACTCATTACACTACATGTCACAGAGTGGATGCACTGCGTGTTGAGGTACAGGTCATAGAGAAGTGTAGCTGGGCTCCAGGCATTTGTGAGCAATTACGGCACAGTGGGATCCTTTGTTGTCCCCCACCTGTTTCTGAGCCATTAGTTAAAGACTAGTCTGCAGCTGGGTTCGGCTGCTTATTAAGGCCGGTGGTCAAAACTGGAATGAACAGCTGTTTGAACCCAGCTCAGATGGTAGCCTTATTATGACACACACAGCTACACCTAATGGTGTTTGTGTTCATTGATATGATAGGGTTTTGTGAGAGGACATGCCATTATCTATATGTCATTATATAAGACATATCCACTTCATTTTAGCAATGTGTTTTCTTTTTTTAGGTTGTATTTACTATCTGTCTGTGGTTATTCTGTTTCCTAATGCAGTTGGAGTACAGTGTTCTCTTTATGTAAATAACAGAAGTTAAGCTGACTTCTCTTAGCAGTAGATACTCCACAGCAGTGTGTTTTCAGTCAGAACTTGAACGGGTGTGTATTCTCTGTTCTCCTGAACTTGTTCTCATAAGGTGTGAGTCTCAAGGTGAATGAGGAATCCTTCTTTTATACAAGCACTCCTTTGAAGCACAAGCATGCACGCCTCAGTAAAGCTGACAATTGTTCACCACTGACTTTATAAAACTTCGGAGCAGTGTGCTGGAGCGTGGTGAATCAGGGGAATTGTGACAGCTGTCATGGCTGTCTCTTCAGGTACAGTCGTAATATAAGTAAATGTTCTCGACTGTCTCTGACAGGGAACTCCTGCTGGAATTAGTCTCATTTAAGAAGCAATGATTTAGTTCTTTTACAATACCCGCTGGTGCCAGTCACAGAGAATTTGGTGCTAGCTGGAGAATAATACCTGCAGGCAGCTCCACCACAGAATAAATAAAAGGGGAGCCCACTGTTATTTTATTTACTGCACAGATATGGAGCATTCGCCTACTGACAGCATGATATTTGAGATAAAAATGCTTTTATCTTTCTGCGGCTTATGCTTAATTGATCCTAATCTCGACGGCTGTTACAGACCAGAACTTGAAAAGCTAATTTTGGTTTTTCACAGAATGTGTCTTTCCTGTGTTTTGTCTTGTATTTGTCCCCTTCTTATGATGGTGGCTTTATCCTGGAGACTAATCATTGATTGGTCTCTATTCGTCAGGAGACAATGCAGAAGGAGTTATCTGGGAATGTTGTGTGTTTTGTGATAAGGCTAAACATGTGTCTCCAAACAATTAGCTCTTGTACTGTGAAATAGTTTAATTGCAATTGGCTGAAACAACATCCCATAGAAAATTGGAAACTATTCATCAGTTCCTGGAGCAGTTTATAGCACCTATGTCATTCACAAACCGATGACTCAATCATTCCAGCTGCTACATTTGAGTCAGTTTTTCCTATGAACTCATTTGTTTAATAGAATTAACTCTTATTAAACAATAAAACTGTCTGGAAATATACGCAAAGGGAGCAAGTATTACATTGCTGTCACTTGTGTTGTTATCTTTTGTAAAGTAGTAATCAGTCGTTAATCTAGATAAGCATTGTTATTCATGTAATCCGTCTCAAACAGCTTGAGAATGGTTGCCTATCAATCTGCTACTCCTGATATTTGTGTGTTTCATAGGAATTAATAAGCAAATGTGCTAGGATAAGTATGTATACTAATATTATGAATGTAGGTTACAGGGCTACAGATGGGTACAAATTTAGCAAAAAAAAACATTCCTCAGTCATAAAGAGATCTCAGGAAACAGCTCTCTCATAGTGTTTAAAGGTTTTTTCCAGAAAGCTGTCCATATCCTAAGTAAGTTTGACATTGCTCTTGTCTTTATAAACAACACAGCCAATTCAGCCACTGTGGAAGAAAGTTGAGCATCAACAGGAAATGGCAGTGGGAACAGGAGTGTACTGTAATAGTCGTGGTATGCTGTATAATCCTGTTGCACGCTTGTTTAGTTGCTTCACAACAGTTGTTTCCAAAAGGAAGTCCTGTCCCACCATGCAAGTAATGGAAACAGAAAGGGCTGATTGATTTCAAACATCAACAAAAGTACTCTCAGGGGAACCAGGAAATCACAATAACTTTGCATCACAATCAATGCAAATGTGACTGAGAAACTTTTGGGTTCCAAATTGGCAAGTGTGACTAATTAGTGTCAATGTGGAATCCATCTGACGGATCCACTTCACTGGTCAATAAATGAACATCAAACTGTTGACCTTGTAACTTAATGTGACGCTACTAGAAAGCAGGGCAAGGCTTTTAACCATTTTGTTGTGATTCTTGCCCATAGTTTCTTTTTACAGGATAGGGACAGTAGTTTTTGCTGCAAAAATAGCTTGCACCTGCCGTGACATGGTAAACCTCAGTTTTAGCTAAATAGACAAAAGAACACAAAATGCCAGCTATATGTCATTATCATTTTCTATTACTCAGTGATTGCCGTTTAGCTTTTAAAGTGTACATAATACACTTTTGAAAGTTACATTTGTGGCTTTATTGTCAGTAATTTTCATAATCTAACAATTTTCTTCCACTACAATACAGATGTGAACATTAGCAGATATCTACTAAACAATTTAATTTAAAATGCTTAAGTCGTTAATTGTTTTGAAGGGGGAATTTGTTACCCAGTTTAAAGTAATTTTGTTTATTCACTAGCTGCAACAGCCTCTAGTAGCTTTTTGGTAAACTGCCAATAATTAAGTAAGCCACTGTTTGGACTTCTTTCAGTGACCTCTGCCACTGAAAGAAGTCCAAACAGTGGCTTACTTAATTATTTACTTTGGTAAACTATTTATTTGTTTACTAAATTATTTTTGGAATCATATGTGTGTGAGCCATTTACAAAGATTTAGATTTTCAATGGGATCATGGGGTTGGGGCTGATTTGTTTGGGACCCTTCAAAAGCTTTGCACGCCCCTGGTGGTCACTGTCTCAAACACACAGTGGACACACGGACACATCGATATTCGTTTCCTGGCTCCGTCTTTGCATTGAAATCCATTATTTGACCAGCCAACGTGAGCAGTTTGTTACTCGGAGTCGTCATGGTTGATAATCTTTAACGTGAAGCTTGTCTGACGTATTTTGGAGCGACGGAGTTTTTCCACCGGCGGAACAACTCACATGTGCGCAGAGTGCTGCACATTTACCGGCTGAGCAGTGCATCGTTCCGCTTTGTTGACAAGTGGCTTCAATGGAAATCTGTTGCATGTCGCAGGTTGAGGCAGCAAAATATGAAATAACATCGTGGATGTGATTCCTGCGCTTAAGAGGTGAGCAGAAGCTGCCTTTTGTTTTGTGTTTCAGTGAAGAATGGACATACAGCAACATAGCTCGAATACATGCTGGTTTGCGAGACTATAGAGATTAGTGTGGTGAGATTGAAAGAGTTAATCAATCGTGTGTCTGTCTGCTCCATGTGAGCTGTAATTAATGGGAGCTCAGTAGCAAGTCAGGAGCTGGTGTGACTAATCACTGGATTAGAGCGCACTATGCTAAAATTAAAACGAACGACTTGTTGCCTGGACACAGATCATAATACAGGTAAAAACCTAACAATGTGTATTCAAAGTTAGAGTTTGACTTTGCCAGCTTTAATTAGGTATCTGTAATGTGACTTTGGTCACAATATGGAGGGATTATGCATTCATTTTACTTACTGCAATGATATTCGGTCACTATACAATCCTAATTCATTTGCTTTCTACAATATTGTGTAAACTCTGACTTCAAATCGGACTAACATGAACAAAAAAAACGTCATAAATCGTTTGTTTACTACTCAAAAACACATCACAAAGTAATACTTAATATGTTGTGTGAATTTGTTTTACAGCTTAGACATGCATACCACAAATGTTAGATACGGACACCATAAGTTCTATTTTTACTGATTATTGTCATTACAGATCAATCTGCAGACAATTTCTCAGTTAATTGTAAACAACAAATACCATAAATAGTTTTTACAATGCTATGCAAGGAATTCTAGCAGCAAATTCTCACATTTGAAAACCTGAAACCAGAAACCATTTGCCATTTTTGTTGATCAGCTAATCAATAATTGGCTACTCGTTTCAGATAGCAGTAACATTGATTTATTGGGGCAGTTGGGAATTGCTGAGACTGCATTAAAAGTAATGTTTGGGTTAAAGTATTAGTTATTAAAGGATAATGACACTTCGTCTTTTACTCTTCTTAATTTTAACATTGGCTTTGTTTAATAAAGTGGGTAAAGACTGCAGACAAGTAGAATGCCACAAAGGGAAAACACTGGCATCTGCTGCCTGCTAATGAGATCTCACTAAGACTGACAGGGAGCATCTGTATCACTCTCAACGTTTGGCTCCAAATATAGCTGTCGGAGTAATCTAGATCAAAATCAATTTGAGTCTATATTTTTTCCAGTTCTTCGAAGCTCTTTTACATCTGGAACTGTTGTCAGAGCAAATTCCTTAAACCCACACCTGAAAAGTGAATGTTCATTTATGACATGTTAATGATTTGTTGACGGATTGGGGATGAGTTTGTTTCCCTTTTAAAAAAAAAACATTTACATTTTTGCTTCATTTCAAGTCATTAGGAATTCATATTGGTAATATGTCGTGTTGAGTTGAAAGAGTCTATAAATATCTTTTATATGCAACGCTCAGAGGTCTCATCCTGGGATTCAATCAATGGATCAGGATCCCTAGTGGTCAAAGTCATGCATAATTCAACGGTTGTGTGACACCCCATTTGTCTCTTAATAGCGCATCTCTTCCGAGAATAGAGCAGGTGCATCCGTGTGAAGGGCCACCGGTCGTTAGTTTGTGTGTTTCATCTCAATAAAGATCAGTTTAGCGGTACAAATGTTGTCTGTTGTTGTAGTTAATCGCTGCAGCCAGATTTGTCATGTGAAACAGGTCCAGACCCTCGACTTCAGCCTGTCCGGTATCACATGACGGTAGAGTGCTCCTGGCCATTATCCACCAGTCGAATCAGGATAGCTGAGCCTGGCTCTAATGGAACATACACGTCTGCCCAGGGATATAAACATTGCTTTTGATTTATCGCTGCAGCACAGTCATGAAGCAGTGTGTGTGTTTCCAGATTTTTAGACACCTTTTGGTTAGTGAATTATTGTATCATCCATGAACATTTGAAGTAGGTGATGTGTGGGTTACCAAGAGGTCAAACTCTTCTGCACTTTGGAGTCACCTTCCCTATATAAATGTCTGGTCCTTTGGATGTTTCACCTTCACTGTGCTGTATGATGTATGTTCAGAGTTTGACCCTAAAAGGATGTTTCCATCTGCTGAAGGGGGAATGCTTCTTCTTACATCTGAGTTTGATGATTCTGTGCCATCACAGTTAGTGTTAGTGCCAGTATGCCACATGAAGCATCCACAGCTGAGAATGCACTTCTTAATTGTATATTAGTTCAACTTTGGCTACAATTGACAGGATATTCTAATCATCCATACATTTCTGTGTTTTATTTGAACAGGGGGAGACAGAGAGCGGATGACAGCCAACCATGAGACCTACCTTCTTATGGCCAGCACCCAGAATGACATGGAGGATTGGGTGAAGACGATCCGCAGGGTCATCTGGGCTCCTTTTGGCGGCGGTCAGTAAACACACAACTACTGTTTTAATTAGCTGCATCACTTCTTTATGTTAACAAGAGCCAGTTTGGTCTTCTTTGGGATGACTTTTGGAGTGTTAACTGTGTGGTTAGTGAAAAACATCCATTATATTGAAGCGAGGTTCAACTGAGGACTGAAAGGATTAGTTGCATTGTGTACAGTGATAATAATATTACCATAGTGGGTGCATGTTAGAGTTGGGAATTAGCAGTCATTACCAGGTGCAATACCACATTATTTTTAACACTGAAACTGGATGGGATTACACAATACAGGTTTAGCTTTTTTAGAAAAATTACTTGAATCAGTTGACTGCCATTTTACCAGTATTTAATATCCTAACTGTTAAAGACTTCATCTCCTTTATCTTCAAGTATTTTGCATTTTCATGTTGTTTAATCGCAGTGAGCCCACTTTGTAAAGGGTTTTAGTCCCAAGAACATTTGCTGCACTATATTTGTGCCGTTTGAATCTTTACTCGCATGTTTGTGTCATCGTGCAAGGTTGTTTTTCTCTTCCTATCGTTCTTGTTCGTGCTAAATAACAATGGAAACTTAGTTGTTAAAATCAATTGCATGCATCAAATAAGCCAACAAACAATGGCGATGTAATAATGTGATTCATATCTGAAGTGTACGATGTTGTAATTGTTCTCATGAAGTTTTCCCTGGGATCAGTGTGATGATTACTGAGTGTCCCGCTACGCCGCTACAGCTTGTTATTGACTTTGCTGGCAGACATTGGTCTACATTGTGTACGAGCGGAGCAGAAGTGTAGCATTTGCGACCGGACGGGCAGTTCAGGCCGCTCTCTCTGTCACAGTGAATGGACGAGGCTAAGCTGGCCCCTCTGTTTATAGTGCAGGCAGTTTGATGTCTATTGCAGTTGACTGCTCTTCAAAAGGACGAGCCATTTGTCAAAGATGCCACAAGAAAGGTGGCTCCAATTTGTAGAGGAGCCGGCTTTCACACAGATACACACACAGAGCTCACAGACAAACACACACACACACATATTCCAGGCTTTTGCATTTTGCAGTAGCAGCAGAGACTGAGCTGAGCCCTCATTGGCTGTTATAGTGTGATTAAAACTTTTTGTTGAGAGTGACAGATAGAGAGGGAGACCGGGTTTGACCCACAGAGGAGCTCGGAGCTGCCATGTTGTGCCTAACACTTGCTATGATGTTGAATTACTTACTGGCCAGCAGTTTGACAAGAGAGAGTTTGAAGTCCGATGATTGAGAGATGTGCAGCTGTGGTCTCTCCATCTGGATCTTTGGAGAATTTTTCCATGGTAATTACCAATTCTTCATATGTAAAGATTTAGCATTTTAATTTGAGCTGTAGTTGCTGTTGGATTAATGCTATGTAATTCATTGAAATGACTATATTGAACTGGAAAAAATACAAATTTAATATTTTACCCCGGAGAGTGTCTTGACTGTTTGATTTGTTGGTTTGGACTCAAGGTGTTAAAGAAGACAACCACCTCCAACTTTTTAATTTCCATTTTTTCACATTTGAAGGCACTGTTTTCAACATAATTTACAGGTCATACCACAGTTTAATGGACTTCCCAGTAAAATGTAATGTTTCTACTTCTTGGTTAGAGTTCTCTTTTAGTATATGACTTGCTTGTTTTG
Source organism: Eleginops maclovinus (assembly GCF_036324505.1). Taxonomy (NCBI): domain Eukaryota; kingdom Metazoa; phylum Chordata; class Actinopteri; order Perciformes; family Eleginopidae; genus Eleginops; species Eleginops maclovinus. The sequence goes on along the minus strand of NC_086356.1, from coordinate 14,328,949 downwards.
TTTTACTGTTTATATGTAGCATTCAGAAAAGTAATGAAGGTGTTTATATCTGGATCATATCTCCTATTTGAAGTACATTATGTGACAAATCACAGAACAAGAATCAAGGACAATGAAGAGTAGATGATAAGTACTGGAATGGAGTAATTGGACAGTGTTGTGTTTAGACCTCTTTCCCCTTGTGCGTGCGTGCGTGCAGCTGACACAACCTAAGAGTGCTGAAGGAACCTGCTGAGTGTTTGCAGAGTGGAGGTGTTGCTCTTGTGTTAACAATTTTTCTGGATGTGGTTTGAGCCAGCAAACATAAACACATGCACACACTCCTCCTAAGCTGGTTCACACACACACACAGCTTCATGTGACCCAGGGAAAACATTCCTAGACTCATGACCAGAACGTCTGGTGGGATGAACTCTTTAACATCCTGTAACTTTTTCTCATTTGTTCTCTGTTGCCCTTTTCATTATGTGAGGATATTCACTGTCCTTTACTCTGGTGGAGCTGCACTTATCCGTCTTTCACTTTGACTCAGCTAATATTTGGAAAATGGATACACAGCTTTCAATATTTCCTGGGAATTTCTTGTGACTGTTTCTGTCATATTTGGGTTGCTATGAAGGTTGAAGTGGAAAAGTCCCTGGATGTTCAGACCCTGAGGAGAAGAAAAGAGCACAAGACTTCAGTTCATTTCTGAGCTGCTTATTTTTCAATGAAAGATCATTTTAAATAACATTTTCTGAGGGATGGATATGAAGATGGTTTGACTGACATAGCAAACTGATGAATCGTTTTCATTTCAGAACAGTCTTTGTTTTGCTTTATGTCATAGCTGCAAAAATCCAGGCTGGTTTTTGTAAAATGCTAGACTGCAGGCACTTTAAATTCTGCGCCTCTGGTGTGTTATCTTATCACAAATTTATTAATAGGCATTTCTTCCGGAAGCTAACAAGTTGTGTCCTTTTCAAGAGGGGTGAGTATGACAACATACCATATTGTTGATAGTGGTAAAGCAGCTCGCGTCTAATGAAAATCCATCGCAGTATGGACCAATATTCCTGTTCAAAAACACTCAAGCTACAATTTTACATAAACACCAGTTGATTTAATGCTATTTGTTGCCGTCTTAAGCGTTGTCAAGCACAAGGATTCTGTTAAGCTCTGTGTAATTTAGTTACTGTATACTACCTTGTTGTACAATGTGTATGCATGTGTGTGAGTAGCCACTGTCGGTCTCTGGAGACCGGAAAAGTATGCAGATCCAAATCTCTCAGGAAGGCTGCCTTAATCCCC